>NC_051291.1:5461146-5802396 GCF_015220745.1 Sebastes umbrosus
GCAGCCACTTTCCCAGTAAAAGTCTCCACCGCATAAGTGGCGTTATAGCTGTGAACGTAGGTGTAGCAGTGTGTGTACAGTTTATTTGTTGCTGAATAAATGCTACGAAACTACTGCTCCTCCGCTCCGCTCAAGCGAGCCGGAGAGACGGAGCCGACTTCATGTATCCTGCAATCCGGCTCCGCCTCTTAATGCTTAATGTCGGTTAACAGTTAAACGGTTAATTATGAACATTCCTATCGAAAAGACATCAATTTAATGTCTCTGTCGATGTCCAAAGACCCCACACTGTTCCTTTAACTGACAGTTGCGCCTTTCTTCTTACTTTAGGTAAATGTATAGTGTTAGAAATGTTTTGTTTGTGTCACCTTGAGATCGCTATATTATACTGCAACTATAAAAAGTTGTATACATCGTATAAGCAGGGCCGAGTCTATGGGTTGGCTTTGCCAACTGAAAATGCCCACAACACACCACTCACCACTCGAGGGACATGGAGGTCTGCAAGCTCATCTGGGCCCCCTGGCTAGAGTTTTTGACCTGCGTGGGGCTCTAAAGGGCAAAGAGAGACGACAGGAACACACACATAATCACATACATGTAACCTACTACAATCAGAGGAGCAGAGAGCAAAACAGAACAATTGCGGGGTAAGTGTTTGCGGTTGGGGTGGGGGTGGTGGGGGGGGGGGGGGTGTCAGGGCAGTCTCGTTCATCCCCATTCAACGCGCCAACCTAATTACCAGAGGAGAGGGAAGCAGTAATTAGCAGCGAGTCTCACCTCGTTAATCACAAAGGGCTCCTTCGCTTTATTTATATCTGATTAATGGCTTGCTTAAGCACGCCGAGATATTTATGTTTCTGTTAATTGTGTGCTGCTTGTATCCGCTCCGCTCGCTGCGGCTTGTTTGCACCCCCCCACTGACTGACACGCACACACAGACACACCCCCCTCTACACCTTCCTCGTCTCATTATAGGCTACTACTTACTGTTTTGCTCAAACAGTCAAAGACTGTCATTTGTCTCATACCTGATTTGTTTCTTAGTCGTAATTATCCTATTAGCTTGGATGCCTTGTCTAGTTTTCAATGCTGCAGGAGGTGGAAACCTTTTTTTTCTTACCTTTCGTTTCTTGTTTTGGATATTTTGATGACTCTCGGTGAATTTAACTGCACTTAACTAGAAGTAGAGGCACAGTAGAATGTGAATATTTAAAGGTCCCATATTGTAAAATGTAAGATTTTCATATTTTAAAGCAGGTTTAAGTGCTTTATAAATACTGTGAAAGTATCGAAGCGCTCAATTTACGGAGAAACACACACAGGCCGTATTCAGAAATTGTGCGTTTGAAACAAGCCGTTAGGATTTCTGTCCATTTGTGATGTCATAAATATACAATATTTAGATCATTACACGGTTTTAAACGTAAACATTCTAAATGTGTCCCAGTTTATTTGCTGGTTGCAGTGTATGTTAATAACATCAGCTGACAGGAAGTAAACGTGGACCCTAGCTGTTGCCAGGCAATGCAATTCTGTTGCATTTCCGTTGAAATGCACTAAAACAGAGCGTTTCAGACAGACGGTAAATACAGGTATATTCAAGCAGACTGTATGAGGAAAATAAAGTTGTTTTTTTAACATTACAGCATGTAAACATGTTCTAGTAGAAACACAAAATACAAGCATGAACCTGAAAATGAGCACGATATGGGACCTTTAATATTTTCAACATTATATTTTAGGTTTATTTTTCCCTCAGTTTATACCTTACTTTATCCACTCCATCACTGTCTTTGCCACCCAAAATATGAACACATTATCATTCACAAACACGCCATAGAATATAAGATAAATGTAGGCTAGATAAAAACTTACAGTTTTGTATCAACAAGAAAGGCGAAGAAATGTGTGTCACCTCTGGCTGCCATCTTTGTTTGAAGGAACGAAGATGAAAATCTTCTGCACTGGATTGAATATTTATGGTTCTGGCAGCATAGAGGAGTCTTTGAGGATGCTGGAAACGTCTTCAAAACAGTTAAGTTGTGAGAATGTACCTGCCAGTTTTCCACACTTTGGCTTGATTTTATTTTTGAGAAAACAGTGGCGTATACTGTATCTTTGACTTGAAAATAGATCTTTTTTTTTTTTCTTCAAAAAAAGTCCCAGGAACTTTTATTGCCAAGAACTCAAAGGTTCCTTCAGCGCTGATTGTTTTAGTTAGTTAGAAACTTTATTGACCACGTCGTGGAAAATTGTCTTTGCCTTCACCACACTGTTAAAAACAATACTGACAATACAGGCCAATGATACAGGAGTGAGAGGAGGGCTATGGTTGAAATCCAAAGTAGGAAGGAGTGGCTCTATTCTTACTTGTCTATAGCGCCTCCCTGAGGGTAAAAGGTCGCAGTAAACACGTGCTTAATGTAGTGACGTAAACAAAAACACTTGCTTCGGTTCAGGCAATAAAACCACTATAGTCCAGTGGGTGTCTTTTCGCTCTTAAAGCGACGTCACCACACACCTGGCACACTTTCCCTGAGTGTTTATATTGATTGATGAGACCTTTTTCTTTAGCTTTTACAAAACGATCTCTCGCATTCTTTCACAGCCTGCGGTAAAAAAAGCCTCTTCTATTTCTTTCCAAGAATTTAATGTCATGTGACTGTCCCTGTGGTCTCTCAATGAACAGTTGTAGAGATGTCTATACGGGCAAACCAGCTCGGCCAGTCTTCCCTTGAAGATGTCCGTGTTGAAACGAAAAGTGCAGCACAGACGACGCAAACTTACAAAAATTCATAGGTGCACGACAAATTGCCGTGACAACTTGCAGAGCCTTCGTGCATCATGCGAAAGCCGCAATGACGGAATTTTCTGGTGTGTCTTTTAAGCGTTAGTATCCAACGCCGACGGCCATGACAAAGCATCAGTATTTGACGCCCTGGGAATGAGAATGTGTGCATTCGTGGCATCCTACTATGACTGTGCTTTGCACCATTGATGCACCCAACTAAGCTGCTCAGTGTCATCCACCTACCATTGCGTGTCTCTGAACTGTGGGAAGAAGCAGAAAAGGGCAGTGACTGTGATTTAAACCATGAGTTGAGGTGATGTTAACCACTGAGGGGAATCAAAACCTCGCTCCTAACCACGACCCCTTGGCTACGCACTGAAAGCCCGAATAGAGTGATGGGTCTTGCAGATTTCTATCTTGTCCCGTCTCTACGCCTGACTGGCCTTGACAGGTGTAAAAAGCTCCGAGAGAGAGAGAGACGCACGTGGAAAAACGGTAAGAAACATCTGTTAATAGTGGAGCCTCAGATGGGAGCATTGTCTGCTATCTCCCCAACATTCCAGCACAGCTTTGCCAGGCTCACTCACTGGTTGCAATGCGAAGGGAGGCATAATGGGAGAGGATCAAAGAGCTAAACGAGGGGCTAAAGATACTGAAGCAGATTAGCGGCACTTCCCACAATGCCGACAGCTGCTCATAACCACGCTTGGGCCTAAAGGTAGCTGCCGTCTGCTGCCCATAATACAATAGGAGAGGGAGGATCAGCGCGCGCACTGAAAAACATGTGTTATCATCACAAAGGGATTGTCAGCTTCAAACGCCTTACATCCCTCTGCCATCCCTCTGGATCAAACAGGCTGTTGGCTGGCAGTTATCACAGAGCTCTCTTCTAGTCTAGTCACATCCCTATTCTCCACTCTTCACTCGCTCTCCTCTCTTTTTCGCCCCCTCTTCCTCTTTTTCCATTCTCTTTCTCAGCGGGGCCTAATCTCAATCACCGTTATCCTCCGAGCCATCGCCGTTCATTATATGCTCCTGACATCGCTGACGGACAAATAATCAAGACAATCCCTTTTGTCTGGAGTTTGTCTCTGTCTCAGTTTATCCCCCCCCCCCTTCTTCCCTCTCCCATCTCCATCCCTTTCAAAAATTATCAACAACACAGGATCTTATTGTGGAGCTCTTGATATATCTCAAAGCGATGCATTGTTTGCCTGAATTCTCTGACAACCTCAGAGCCACACTCGGCATCATAAAGAGGGAAATGTCTGAAACAGATAGGGGAGCGCTTTGTTCTTTATTGTAATGGATGAACTCTCTAACTCAATCCGCGGCGTCCTAAACAGGCTGGGGCTGAATGCGTTCGCCGATATGAATGTGTCATATTATGAGGCAACAATTACGAGAATTAGAGGAGAATTGTGCTCGGAGAATCACAGTAATCACATTCCTTCACACAGGAGATCTTTCCCATCGCGCTTGCTCTCCTCGCAAAGCTTTCTGGTCGCTTTTTTTGCCTTTCCTCTGTCAGGAGTGACACAAATATTCACATGAAGAAAGAGAGGAATTTAATCTTAGTTATATACTTTAAATTAATCTAACTTAGTGACCCTCAATTGAATAAATTTCTCTGCAGATCTTTGTTGGCTGCACAGTCAATAATTATTTGTCTGATACGACAGTTAAAACATGTCATTATTTACAGTCTTTATGGTTTTAACACCATTTTCTCTGCACTTTTAACTCACGGCTGTCACGCACACTATAAGCCTCGGACTCGAGGTGTTTATAGCAGTCACCGACGCGGTGGTAAATAAACATAAAGTCCCATGTGCGCCCACACCGAATGCACACAAATAAAGCGCAGTAAACACACGTTGTAGGGCATGTGCAGGTATTTACAATTATATTTATATTATTACTCCAAGAGAAAGCTTTTTGGATTATGAGATATGAAACATACATCCATTTGGAATTTGAGAGACTATTCTTCACCAGTGAAAACATTTTTATTAATTTAATGGGATACAAATATGTTTTTTTTTTCATTTTTATATTTTGTAATCTAATTTATCTTTGGATTTCTTTCAATTGGCTGCATCCTGGCAAATCATAATGAACATAGAGGAAGTGAAATGCCTGAAAAAGGTGATCATTTTATGACTAATACATTTAAAAAAATGCTGACTTCTACAATTAATACGAGTGACCAATAAAAATAATCTGTACTTTTAAGCAAACCTCCAAATATTGAATCCTAACCTGTAAATAGAGCTATAATTTAACAATTTACATCTAAAAAACAACATTTTTTTCTAACTATACACTAGTTCAAAACCCATTTTGCTAAATTACTTTCCTTTTATTAAATCTATGTTGATCAGGTGGAGATTGAGATATATTCGGTGTAAATAAAGATATATAGATAAAGATTAAAATACGGATTGTGCAGAACTCAATATAAGAAACATACTGAATGTAATGTACATTACACTTAGCAGGAGACAAGATGTGTAGTTGAGATGTACACCGACTCATCTCACACTTTTTGACTTTGTAGCTGAAACCAGTCCTCAGCAGGGAAATCTGTCAATTTTGGCAAAACCGTCGATGATTAAGTACCGTGTCTTTTTTTGCCAAACCACATAATGTCTGTTATTCATGGTATGGTATGACGCTGGAATCGGAGGTGATGCCTCATCTGTGGAGTTAATCATCTACTTGGAAGAGAAGAGAGGGTGAAATAGTGAGCGTCTGGGTTTCTCTGTTTCTCCAGTAGATGCCAGCAGTGAACCATTTAAAACGCCCGCCGCCATCTATCTCCCCCCTTCTAATTCGAGGGCGCTCTGCATGTAACTGCTCTGGAGTTGGAGATGGTACAGATGGCTGGCCTAAACGCAACACTTATCCAGACATTTCACTGTTTGCAGAATGATATCAAAGTCAACTCAAAATGGAGGCTGTGCCATCAACTTGAAACAAATTCTAACACTTCCAACAAAATTGTATTGTGAGCAAAGTCGCCGCGGATTTGGTCAGCGTTCAGCACAGATGTCCCCCCCCACCCCCCCTGTATGTGTGTGTGTGTGTGTGTGTGTGTGTGTTTGCGTTAAATAAAAACTAGTGCTTCACATCCTCTTAAAAATTCAGCTGTGGATTTTCAGGGGGGGATAAATGCTCGCAATTATAATGTTTTAATCCAGATTGGATTCAGACACATTTATTTATTTCAGAGCGTGAGAGTTTAAATCGTGTGTCGGAACAAAAACAAATGCCCTAAATTATGTGAAATATGGGAGAATAACTGAAACAGCAACATCTAGTTGATTTTGTCTTTTAGGGCGCTGAATAAAATGTCAAACTGATTATTAACATTTAGATAATTCTGTACATAAATTTAATACAATTCTAATTGAAAATAAAACACTTTTCCTCTCGTCTTATTTCACTGCCCTTTTGTCCTCATCTTGACACAAGCTCGAGATCAATGTTGGCATCGCAGACCTGCTGTCGTTTTAATGTTACAGTGCAAACGTCACATTAATACGTGTGAATTAAAGAAATGTACCCCCTCCTCGTCTTCCTCGCATCCTAAAAAGTGTGTGTGTGTGAGGGGAGAAAATGTTGTGAATGTGATATTACATTTGTTAAACTAGTTACCAAGGATACCTTTTATTTTTACCCTCTTTGCCCGAATGCCCCCTTCCTCACTGTCTTTCTCCGCTCTGTTTTTTACTCTGATCCATTAGTTTCCATTAGTTTCTCGTTGCGTGTACAATTTGCGGGATTAAATAGCTGTGAAAACACTCGCGCTACCTGCTGCTCGCTCACATCCAAACATGTTTGTAGCTGGTTTTCAGAACTAATACTCTGAATATGTGTTTTTGTGACCACTGTTTGAGCTCCAACAATAGGTTATCTGTGCCTATTTCGGGAGGGCGGGGCCCCTGAGACCTGGCCTCCCCGCGCCATTGGCTGGCTCGCCACTGTGAGAAGTTTACTTTGGAGGGTGCTGTATGCTGGATTTTTTCGCTTCCAATTAAATGTGGAATGCAGCACTCTCGAAGGCCATTTGAAGTGTGTTGTGTTTGCATGTGTGTGTGTATGTGTGTGTGTGTTTGTTTGTCTCCGTACCCTCCTCTTTCATTTCCACACACACAGAGGTCTTTCAGCGGAGACGAGACAACCTCCCGAAGAGCAGGTAAGATGGGACCCGAAAAACCCCGCTCGGTTATTTTTTCCCAGCGTCCTCCGTGTCGGTCTGATTCCATCTGCGTTCGGCGTCGTGACCTTAAGAGGAAACGAGGAGGCACAAATTATTTCTTGTCAAAAAATCTTCTCATCCGTAGAGGGATAACACTTTCTGTAAATGTGTGCGTGTGTTCCCTGTGAGTCATAAAAGACTTCTGGCTCCTTGTTTACTGTTTGTCAGAGGTGTCTTTTGTCTGGATGTGATTAGCGCCAGCCTTTTTCCTCTCCCCGTACATGCACAGGAGAAGATGCGGCCTGCCTTTCAAAGGGCCCCCGTTTAGACAGAAGACCATTGTCGTGGGCGGCGAGCGAAAAAGAAAAAGATGTCACCGATTGCTAGAACGTTCCGTTTTGTTTTTTTTCCAAGAGAACTTGTGCACCCGCGCGAACGCGGAGAAACAAAAAAACACAAATATTAGCACCCGGACTCAAATGTGAAAAGGGAGGTGGAAATAAAAGAGAATTTGAACTTAATGAACATGCATTAGTGGCATAGAAGTGCTTTCATCAGTCTCCTTTTCAAACGTGTTTTCACATCCCCTCAGATGCAACATCACAGCACCAGTGAATCTGACAGAGAGGAGAGAAAGTCTTTATTTAGACTCAAATGGGTCTCATCTGAAATAATGAATATGTCCTTGAGAAAAACAAAGAGCCCCACAAAACAGGCTACTCTTCTACAGAGGCAACGGAGATGGCAGATAATTGTTTTCAAGTCTGGCACTGCTCTGTAAATGAGTTTGTTCTGTTCTGCGGGCGGCTAACTGTGTCTTTCCTTCCTTTCATTTCTTTTCACACACACACTTTTTTGATTTTCTTCTCTTTGCCTTTGTTTTCTTGTTATCTGGCCTCCATATTTACCCTCTCCTTGGCTCTCTCAACACCCTCTCTTTCACTTTCTCTCTTCTCAATCTTTCTTCTCTCCCTCTCTTTTCTCTCAGTTCCACATTCTTTTGGCGCGGTGGGCTTTTTACATCTTTGCTTTACTCGTTGTTCCCTTTCTTTGTTTTGTTTGCTCACTGAGCGCCGACAACAGAGGAATTCTCTGTTTCGCTGTGCGTTGTTCGCAGCAAATAGTTTACCTTGACTTCAGAGTTCCCCTCTAAGTGTTATTATCGCTTCGGAACAATTGAAGATTTCCACGAAACGCTGATGAGTTCGGCTCTGAGCCATTGTGGATATTCAAGTTTCCTTCAGGCTGAATTTGCTGTGGAAGTCACGTGTCCCATGGGAATAAAATGGTAAACAAGAGAGATGAACAAGGAGCTTCCTATATGGGCAATAACAAGGCCTTCTACAATTACAAAATGGCTGCCTCAACAGTGACAAGAACACAACTGTTTCAGCAACATGAAGGAAGTCCAAGTCCAAGTTCGTCTGTGAAAGAAATGTTGAGAAACCAAACAAAACATTTAGATTTCCACGTTGTTGTCATTCCATGATGGTTTTCACACCAAGTACGGATTTTCGTCTGAAAAATTTGCACGGAAATCTATAAAGAAAAAAGATTTTATGGGTTCTTATGAATGCTTGCATACCCCTGCAAGACATTTGTGTAAGAGAAGAAATATTCGGACAGATTCAGCAGATTTCCGACTGCGTAAATATAGGTTTCACCAATGAAATCCTTTCTTCCAACTGATCTTCGTCATTCTGCGTAATAATTAGTCATATGCTTCTGTTTGTTGAATGGAGAGTGCGTATTTTCAGGGCCTTTGGAACAATGGCTGTTTGTTTTCGGGGTAACGGATTGTTGGACAAATGGGCCGTCCCCTTCATCCAATAACGTACGATAAACACTACTACCTCAACAACCAAATAAAGCACAATATATGGCTTGATATCGCCCAGCAGCTGGGATACGATGAAGATGGTAATGTAGCCGATATGCACTTGCTGACGTTATATGTTGGTAACGAAAAGGGGCTGGCCACAACAGATAGCTTTTGCATCAAATTTGGGATCCGATGAGTTTATGTATTGTGTAGTTAACGTTAGCCCCTTATGACATTCTCTGTCTGGATAGGTTTCTGTTGTGTGGAGTGGACGCAGGCACTATTTAAGAGGAAACTCATCGGGCCTCACTGACAAAAATGGAACACGGCAACGTGGATAATTTGCACTGGAACCGGTGTGCATAGAGGAAAATTCGTACCCAGGTTTTCCGTATTCCCGCACCGCATTTTCGCACCAGTGAGAAACGGCTTAAAATGATCCAACTAAACTCAATTCTCCAGAGAAAGTTGCCATGATTGCAGATGCACAATAACTATAACTATGAATTATTAGATCACGATGACTCCAATAGTAAGAGTCAAAAGGTAAGAAGCAAAGCGTCCTCAAACAGGGCTAATGAATGACATTAGCAAGAAGCTATCATTTAGCTGCCTAGAGCACAATCACTACTGTCTAATCTTTCATACATCCTATGTTTTATGATCTTCCCCGATTCCAATCTGTTCTGCAATCACCTGCCACAATCTACAGTATCTTTAAATTCTGCATCTCTGTATTCTTTTATTTCTTTATCATAAAGTGCTCCGTACTGGGACACTAAATGAATGTTTATCAGATGCCATTTTTGGATGATGACGTTTGCACGGACGGTGGCTCTGATTGGTCAAACGACCATTTTTTGGCTTTTGTTGATGAACAAAAAAAGCAGAAAATCAAACCTTTTCCGAAAACTTTAATCAGAGCTTTGTTATCTGGAAATTATGCTGGTGAGAGCTGTTAGACTCAACCAAAACATTACTGCAAAAACCAAAACAATGAGCTGAAAGATGCTAAAACATGCTGTGGAGCTTAGGGAAACTGCAGAAAACTGTCCCAAAAACTTTTAATGACGGACGAAAGTTTCGGAGTCGATGTGTAAACGTGATATTTATTTATATTTATGTATTTATTTTTAAACGTGCAACAATTCCGGACTTAAAATACGGACTTGGTGTGCAAAGGTCTTAATTCACCAAAGGAAATTGGTCTTAAGCAAAACAACACAATCTTGAGATCGGAATATACATTGCCAACTAGCCTGACCATGTATGAATGCCACTGCCTGGGATATCTAATGACAACAAATCTGAACTATCCCTTCAATTTCAAGACGGGAGCACTGTAGATAAAGAGCGGCACTTCCTTCCTTCTTCCCCACTTCCCTTCTTGTACTCTAGGGTTTTGTATTCCCAGGGTTCCACTCTGGGGAGCCCGCCGTCCCTCGAGAACCCCACTAAGCCCTCTCTAGCTGGGTAATAATGGCTTTCTAACGTCGCCTATTTAGACTGCAAGTTTCCATTAAATCTCACTGTGTCATTACAGTTCATATTCTTAATTATGCAGCAAATGTCCCCAAGGGAATATCATGGAGGCCACTACTCCACAATCTGTCCATATGGCACTTAATTAAAAGTTTTCTTAAGAATAAATTGCATTCAATTCAATTAAAACTGTAATGTCATACCAAAATAATGGGCAAAGCCTCCTACAACGTGCAGCTCAGAACACACACAAAAAAAATCTTTTCTCTGTTTTTTTTTTTTGCAATGTTTGCAATGGGAAAAGTGCATATCTCCCTTCCAAAAAAGCCCCCTAGTAGAAAATATGCAAAAAGCAAATATCACCAAAGCCTCCTACATGCCACCGAGCCCCAGGCAACAACCGCGCTTGAACACTCGAGCTATTTCTAGATTCCACTCTTGGAATTCACACCATGACAAATGAACCATTGGAGTTTGGAATTCCTATTTATCTGCCGCGCACAGAGGCACTTGATTTGGGTGTGAAGAATAAAGGAATTATACGGACAAAAAACCAGACGACTTAAAGGATAAATGATAAAAAATAAATAAATAGATTGTGTGTGTGTGTGTGTTTTTTTTTTTCTTCCTCTGGAGCCAGAGTTGTTTGTTCATCTGATTGAGGGCGTTTAGGTGGGCGTGTCCTTATCATCTGGATGCTCTGATCTCACCAAAGCAAGACAATTTCAAATAAGCAGCATCTGATATTAAAACATCCCTTTGCCACAGATGCACTTCCACCGAGCCCTGCAGGATTATTTCCAAGAAAAGACATTTTCCTTTTGAACAATAAATTTTATTTATGTTCCGTTCAGATGCGCGATGAGCGCCGACACCTCAAATAATCTTTTTGCTTCAACCGGCAACTTCCTAACCCCTTCCCGCCTGCAGCTCCGGGTGCCGTCGCACAGACGACGAGCATTGATTAGTAGATCGGGAAACAGGGAAAAAGAAAAAGTCCATTTGGTAAAGTAGGCTGCTGTTCCCTGCGCCCCATCTGTTGGGTGTGAGATGCTGACTTCATCTGTTGACGACGCGGCGGTGGCTAGGGAACCAGGGATGAGTTGATTTCCCTTCTTTCGCTGGTTGAGCAGTGAAGGGCCCTAAAGCGTAAACAAAGTGTTTTTCTTGTTCTAAACACAGAGTCTTGGCTCGGCTCTGGCTTGGACTTGGCTGCTACGTGGGTGTGTGTGCATGTATGTGTGTGTGTGTGTGACTCTGCTGCTCACTCAACCTCGCTCTAAAAGGCCTGTTCGGTTGCCCTCGACACAAACACCCCGCAACCAGCAGCCTACAGGTGATTAGCGCGCGCAAACATGCGGAAAACTTCCACACCTACCCGTCGACAAACCACACCCACATATCCCTGAACCTCCCCCCACCCTCCACTTCCACACACACCATCTGAGTAATCATACCGCTGAATGTCAACGCATTGAAAGCCACCTCTGAATGGAAACTGTGCTTAAAAAGATTGGAAGGTTGAGGGTCAGATCGTTTTGTTCCAATCACTACACGCTGGTATTTTTTCATTTGCTGCCTACACACACAAATAGTCCCTGACTCACGGGAAAGAACACTGGGTTTCAGATCAATCACACAATCACAACAATCCACACCTTAGGTACATAAAAAGCATGCCTTCCTATCATTGCATCCATTCACTCCGATATTAGAAGGAAGAGAGGCTATTACAGCCGGGGCCCCGAGGTGGCGGATGACAGATTGTCGGGAGTTATGCGGCCTCGACCTGCCGTCTCCCCTCTGGAAATGAGGGGTTTTTAAAGAGATACCTGGGCAAAGCATTTACTTCAAATGGCCTCAAATATTTCAACTGCTAGAGGTATAATTGATTTAACTTGCTGACCAGTGCGCCTCAAACGGGCAGCGGATGAAAGGAAAACCAGGAGGGAGACTGAAAGCGTTTGCATGAGAGACAGAGAATGACAGCGAGGGAGAAAGAAAGAGCATAAATGAATTTGTCCTTTTCCCTGCACAGCAGCCTCCATATATACAATAACTCACAATGTGGGCTTTAGTGAAAACATTTGCTGTCAGCCAGTTCCACTGTACTAAGCCAGTCTAACAGATGTGCTCTCACCCAAAGACTTGTGCAGCTGCTACCGCTGCTGCTCCTGTGTGCGCTTCTCTCATGCGTGTGTGCGGGGAAAGCCTGCTTATACGCGTGTTTACGGCGATGTTTACGCACAGTTCGGCAGGGGGTTTATGGGCATGAGAGTGTATGCGCCTTCATAACTTTGAAAAAACAGAAATAAAGAAAAAAGAAAACAGAATCTGTTCTAGTTAGATTTGATGTTGATTGCATTACCATATATGAGCACATTCTTGGCTATTGTCCTGGTCCCCTGGGATGACTCGGGCTCAGTTTTTGGACCGCGCCGGGCTGGGCTGGCCTCCGGATCCCTCCCTCTCTTCCCTGGGAGAGGCATCCAAGGGACCGGGGGCATCCTGCGGCCCAGTTTAGCCTCTCATTCTGGTTCAGGGCACCTGGGTGGCTGCCCTAACCCTCTCCCCGGAGGCCGGGACAGAGCCGGGCTCCACCGCCGACTGTTTCACCAGCATCCTAAAAGGTAAACAAGCTCACAATGACGCCTTCAGCTCTTTTTCACAGAAACAGTTGTTCTTAGAATTAGATTTAGATGATGTGAGATTAAACTTGATAGATGTCAATGTCACTCTCTTACAAGTCTTGTTTTTTCACCTCAGCTAAGTATGCAACAGTTATCTAATTGCTGTTTTGGGGCTTTAATTGAATTGTTTACCAGTCGATCAATCGACTACTTGATCAACATAATGTTAACCAGCAAATATTTTGATAACAGAGACATCATTTTAGTCATTTTTTAAGCAAACATTCTCTGAATTCTTCTTCTCAAATATGAGAATGTGCAGCTTTTCGTGGTCATTTAGGATAATAAACTGACCGTGAAATGTTGTCATGAATCATAAAATTGTGCTGTATCATTAAAAAGTGCATCTCTACAGATGGTTGACCATTTGCACCAATAAAACAAGCATTATTGTGTATTGTATTGTAGCTTTGCTGCCAATAGAAGCTCTGATAATGATTGTGACACGCAGTAAAATTATTGATTCATCATTTTAGTCCATTTGTAAACAAAAATGTGAAACATTTCCCTGAATTCAGCTTCTCAGATGTGACAATTTGCTGCTTTTCGAGGTCATTCATGATAATAAACCGAATGTTTTTTGATGATATCACCTTGTTTTTTTTGGGGGGAATCATTTGTCATTATTTTCTGACATCTTATTGAGCAGTGATTCTAAAAAGTGGGGTCTGGGAACCCCCAGGAATCCGTAGCACTCTTATCAGGGGGTCTTTCAGTGAGATAATTTGCTATAAATTATAAAAAAAATGTGCTGCATCATTAAAAAAGTGCATCTCTACAGATGGGGACCCTTTGCACCAATAAAACAAAGCATATTGTGTCCATAACTCCCGCCCACGTTCGCTTTGGGCCGATAGAAACTCTGATATGTTTGTGACACGCTGCAATAAGTTCATTATTTTTTAAGTTCTTACTGGAAGTCAACTTTAGACTGGTAAATTTAAATATGTGGATTTATCATAGCTATGCCAGTCTTGCTATACTGTTCATATTCTGGAAGCTTTTAAGATCAATTACCTGAAAATTATAAATGCTGTCAAGTTGTGTAATTTGAATAAAAATCATCCTCTGTCTAAAAGTATATAAGTGGTATTACCATGATTCAAATTGAAACGTATATATGTATGCAAACACAAATACTATATATAGTAAGCAAATACAAATAGTAGTAAGCATATACTTAAACGGTGTTATGATTAAGAGGGGACTCTCCCCTGTAAGTTGTCTTTTGCTGTCATATCTCCACTGTACAGAACATTTTCAAACAGGAATGAAACCGTATCTAACAAAGTGTTAAAAAACAGGTTCGTTTAAAAAGTCTGCACCAAGTTTTTAAGCGTTGGCCATATTGGCAAACTCATCTCCAAAATAATGAGAACACAGCCACCAAAACCACCCATCTGTTGCTGTCAGATCATTCACTCTGCCGCTATTGATCGGAATATTACCTCAAAAGTGTGAGAACAGAAGAAATCGCAGCAGCTAAACTTCAACCTAAATTCACAGCCAAGTCTGGCAGGTTTGAGGTTTAGTTTCTTTTTTTTTTAACTTACACAAAAAGTCATTGAAAATATGACTGTTTTTAAGGAGTACTTTTTTCCTGTTTTTTTAAAGGAGAGTTTGGAGGACTGCATTCAGCTAAATTACCTGCCAGTGGATGGAGACATCGTGATTCCTTTCATGAAATATGATCACATAATCAAGCATTTAATGGGGTTTTAAAAACAACGATTTAACAATTTGTGTCCTCTGAGTTAACCAATGGTCCAAACTTTTAAGATTTGGATGGATTTCTGTTAGGGCTGTCAATCGATTAAAATATTTAAATCACGATTAATCACATGATTGTCCATAGTTAATGATTAATCGCAAATTAATCACACATTTTTTATCTGTATTGTACCTTAAAGGGAGATTTGTCAACTATTTAATACTCTTATCAACATGGGTGTGGGCAAATATGTTTGCTTTGTGCAAATGTATGTATATATTTATTATTGGAGATCAATTAACAACACAAAACAATGACAGATATTGTCCAGAAACCCTCACAGGTACTGCATTTAACATAAATAATATGCTCAAATCATAACATGGCAAACTGCAGCCCAACAGGCAACAACAGCTGTCAGTGTGTCAGTGTGCTGACTTGGCTATGACTTGCCCCAAACTGCATGTGATTATCATAAAGTGGGCATGTCTGTAAAGGGGAGACTCGTGGGTACCCATAGGACCCATTTACATTCACATATCTGGAGGTCAGAGGTCAAGGGACACCTTTGAAAATGGTCATGAACGTTTTTCCTCGCCAAAATTTAGCGTAAGTTTGGAGCGTTATTTAGCAACAAGCTAGTATGACGTTTCATATGATACCAGTATCTTCACTCTAGCTTCAAAACAATATAATAATTGCATTAATGCGTAAAAAAAAATCCCTTTAACATGTTATATTATTGCGTTAAGTTTGACAGCACTGATTTCTGTAAAAAGCAGATCTGTGGGCAAAAAAAAAAAGCAAACAAAAATAGTTTGAACACTTTGAAAAATCTATTTATTGATGTTTATAACTAATGTGTTTTTTTTGCTCCTATGAGTCACGTCCATAGGCGTCAAATTATAAACAAAGCTGCCGTTTCAGTAAATGTACTCTCGTCAACTCTCCGTTTAACTGTGGAACTATGTAACACACTGTTGCGCTAAATGCACAGAAAAAACAGCAACACACACACACACACACACACACACACACACAAGCGCCCCTTATGCATGTGTGCGTGCATATGCATGACTGACACACACACACTTGCTCACACACACACACCACTCTTTCTTCTTGTCTCATTGGCAGGCGCATATCCCATCTGCTCTCCAGGGGGGCGGACAGAGAGATAGTTGTCATTGTGGAACATCTCTCCACAGACACACACACACACACACACACACACACACACACATGCACCCCATGAACCCCCATACATTCACGTTCAAGCATACCGAGTCCGGCTATATTCTTCTCTGCTAATTGACTGTCATAACGGCTGGAGAGATTAACTTCAGCCCAATCCCTGCAAGATATGAAGGATAAAAGACGTGGGGGCCAAACTGGGCTGGGATGTGGGTGTGGTGGCGGTGGCGATGGCGGTGGCGGAACTGGGCGAGGAAAGGGGGGCTAATACCACCACATACGTCTCCTATTTGTTATTGATATTTACTGGCCGTCTTGTCCCTCCACTTCCCCCCCCTCCTCTGCTCCGTCACCCGTACGGATTAGCGTTAATGGCAGGCTTATGAAGCGAGCGAGCCCCTGTCAAACCCATGTCCCCTCTTTGCCATCTCCCAGATTAGCTGACGCTTTGTGATGGGCTCCCTCTCTCTCTCTCTGCAAGACACAAGCCTCCGAGTGTTAAGGAGGGAACTTTGTCTAAACTTCTCATAAAGTGGGGAGGAAAAAAGGAAGGGAGCTTGTGGCGATGCTTTTTGTATGTGTGTGTGTGTGTGTGTGTGATGAGATGATGGTGCATGCTGGCGGGGGTTTAGCTTGTGGTTATGTATGTGTGTGTATTTTTATAATAAATGATTGACTGCAAAGGCTTAAAACAAATCATATTTTCTTTTTTCTTTTTTTAAAGATGACACTGACTGGATCCTCTGGATTTAACAGATGCTGGATGAAGATGGAGAAATGAAACGCACGCACTATATTATACAAGTGTTGCAGTTCAGATGAAGGAATTATGATCACAGTTATAATAGACAGACTGTATTAGTAGTAGTGTATGCTCTCTTGCTCAAACACCACACGCTTTCTACAATATGAAACTTCACTTTCATAATTTCCTGTCTTTCTTTTTGTCTTATGTTCTAGCTATTATGTTCCTGTTTGAGAAGTATAATAAATGTTCTTCTTCTTCTATTCTTCACCATAGCAGTTGTGCTGTAAGATTTAATTACGATCTCCTCGGGAACACAGTGGTTATCGAGAGGTTAAAGGGCAAAATAATGTACAGTTAGTGTGTTTATTTAGGTCTAAAGATGATTGATATTATTCTTTTTTATTAATTATTTATTTATTCATTTTATTATTTTAATTTTATTATTATTTCTTTATTAATTTTATTATTTTTATTTTATTATTATTTGGTGAAACATTGTATCGCTTTTCATAGCTGCTGTTTTAATTGATTTGATTCAAATTGATTGATTTAATTAATAGAAATTAATATTCAGATTAATGACTGGTGAAAGTTGTCGTAAGAAAACTCAAAGAGTTTGATGATAAATCATAATCAAATGTACAGATTTAATTAATTGTGTCTACTGTGTGTACGATAACTTTAGCAGTAAAGTGAGATTCTGCATATTGGGGGACTGGTTTAGTTTAGAAAAGTACAGATACATGTGTTAGTCTTTGTTTTTGTTTTTTTTTCCCTCTTCAATATATAGTTTGTATTTACATTTAGCAACACATCATATTATTATCAATATACAATATACAGCGAGAGAGAGAGAGAGAGAGAGAGAGAGAGAGAGAGAGAGAGCAGGCGATGAAACCTGAGAATATTGAAGAAAAAACTTGAAACATAAACACCTAAATGACGCCACATTGAGATGATCTCGAGAATGTAATGTTGTTGCAATCTATATACAGTAATTAACACTACATAACTACATAAAAGGCTCAAAGTAAAACTATAAACCAAACTCAGTATGGAAAAACTTTACACATGATTCCTCTCAATCCTCAGCATTTTCAGGAGGTGGAGGAGTCATTTCTCTCCTCACATTTTTTGCATATTTGGGCGACTGCATATTTTATTCTATTCTTTTTTTTTAATTTAATGTCAGTATATTAATGGTATACAAAGTTTACAACAGAATATCATGACGTATGTACTGCTTGTCCACTCTAAGTAAAGTGTCATTTATTAAGCGTTCTGCGAGAGAAAACACAGAAAGAGACGCACTTCCTCAGCCAAATTTACTTTCCTGTACTTTCGCCTTATTTTAAAATTCTTTAAAAGTTTCTTCCTCTTTTTCTCTCCTTCCCTTCATCGTATTCTTTCAACCCACACCTGATTACAATCCCCCCCCATTACAGTAGCCTCCTCTGCTGCTTTCAACCTCCCTCTCTCCTTTCCTTCCTACTCCCCGTGCCTCTCTTCTTTCCCTCCATCTCTCTCTCTCTTCAATCCCGGCCTCTCCTCCCTCCATCCTGGCTGTGCGGATGACAGCCGTGCTCTCATGGCATCTGTCTGCTGCTCCCCAGCTTGTCTGTGTGTGATCAGCTCCTCTCCAGCTCTCCTCCACACTTTATCTCCTCGTCTTAGTGCTCCCTTTTTTCACAGACCGCCGCTCAGCTGCCTCGCTGCCAACTCACTGTCGCTGTTAACTCACATACCATCTTATGTATTGCCAAAGCAGATTGTGTTTGGAGGGCAAGCAATTAAGGGGGAGGCAAGCGCAAAACTGTAATGTAATTTTGGCTGCGATATTTACGGGGGCGGGGGGGGAGAAAGGAGGAGGAGGTGGGGGGACAAAAAAGCACCGAGGAGGGCTTAAGCGGGTCGGACATTGCGGAGTCAACACCGTCGAGAATAATGATTTTGAGCTGAGATTTAGTGGGACGGAATCTGGCACTTCCCTAATTACGAGAGGCCAAATGTCAAGCCTGCTCGCTGTCAGCTTGGTGGCGGGCGGTGCTGCTTTCTCTCCCGTCTCTCGCTCGCAGTCCCTCCCTCTGTTTCCTTCTCCCTCTCTCTCCCTTTTTCTGCAAGTTTCGAGCATGTTTTATGAATCTCATTAAAAGTCATTAAAAGTGTGGTGAGATTTTCACAGCCTCCGCTCCGTGACCCCGTGGTCCTCTTTTTCTATCTGTCACAGATCTGAGAGAAAGAGAAACAGAAAGAGAGCGGCGACGGAGAAAAAACATTACAAACCGAGGCAGATTTGAGTTAGAGAGTGAAAGAGGCATTTAAGGTAAACAAGAAAGAAGAAAAGAAACAGGTAGAAAGACTCAGGGGCAGCGTATCTAAGTGGATTGGGCGGTAAGCATCGCTGAGCTACCTCTCCGAAAGGTCTAATTTTTACAGGCCTGTAGCATTATCGGCACTTTCCAAGAAAGCGAGCACTCTGATACAATAACAGAATGCGAGAATGCGAACAAACACCTTGCAGGTGGGGTGTTTTCAGACAATTTGGCCTATTTGCCGATCAACATCTTTCTCCGCCGCGTCCTTTTCAATGAAAACTATTCTGCATTTACGGCTCCCATTTTCGTGGCGCCGGATACAACGAGGGGTCGGAGTCAAGGTCTGGCTGCGTCGCTGAGTGGGAGAAACTTCAGATCCTGCTCACAAGCCGTCACAAAGACCTGCTGTTTTTCCTCGTCTCGGGGCGGGTCGGGTCGGGGCGAAGGGTTACCGACCCCTTCGCTGCATACGGTGCATTCTTTTAAGGCCTCTCGGCTGAGTCTCGGCGCGGATGTTCGGCTGCGAGAAGAATGAGCCTCCATCCCATTCAGGAGAGACACGTGGATGGAGGGGGTTGGAGGTGAGAACGGGCGATGTAAAGCGATGATGGAGGATGAAAGAGTGCATGTGTGTGTGTGAAGGAGGGAGAAAAGGGAAGGAGAGATGGCACTAAAAGCAGTTGGTCTGACATATAGCCTTCCAGTTGCTACGCTGTCAGTCGTGCTCCCAATTACACCAGTTCAATAGACGGGCTGGAATCACATTGGCCCCCTGTGTTTGCGCTCTCCTGCTACAATATCCCCTTCACACACTTTCACACCTACACACATGTAGCCTCCTACCTCCACACACAAACACACACAAAGGCACACATTGTTTCGGACTGTGTTGAAGGTGTGCATGTGGAGCCCAGGTTGTAAAAGTAGTTGTGTAACAGCAAGGTGACTTGGCTTGCCGCACCGCCGTGTCGAGACTTTACAGATGGCCCCGGCGCTGCAGAGGTGGTGACGGCTGGGGTGTGTGTGTGTGTGTGCACTAGGGAGATCGGCGGGGGCCGCCCTGTGACTTGGCGGAGGGAAGCGCGCGAGGAAGAGGCCTGCGTGGGCGAGGAACCGGCAGAGGTATGAAATGACTTCTTGGAGAGGTGGCGGCGGGGGGTCGTCGGAGGGGCGAGGCGTCAATCGGCGGGGCAGGTGAGGGTTTGAGAAGGTGGTGGTGTGGTTCAATTAGGGGGCTGGGAGCTGTGAGAAAGGTAAGGGAGGAGTGTAATGGGGTGAAAAGCAAAAGTAGAGCCACTTTTTTTTGCAAAAAAATATGTATGGTCATGGTCATGTTAAGTAAACGCCAACCTGTGACCTACGAGCTTTCAAGTCTGGCTACACACACTTTATTTTGTTGAATTTTGTACCAGCAACTGGTCTGTGTCAGTATGTCAATGATAGGAAGCTACAGCGAAACTGGAACTTCCAAGTCCTGTAACAGAAGTGAAAACCACATTAGCATTTGTAACAACTAGGGCTGTCAAAGTTAATGCGATAAAAACGCAAATTCGTTTTAACCCCACTAATTTCTTTCACGCATTTTGCAATTTTAGGTTTGTAGCGGGCTCAGTTTTAAAGCTAGAGTGAAGATACTGGCATCATATAAAACTAGAAAACCTGATGAATCCATCGGTACCAACCACCACAACCATCACACTAGCTTGTTGCGAAAGAGGCTAAATAATGTTCCAAATGCTTTTGGCGAGGAAAAACTGTCATGGCCATTTTCAAAGGGGTCCCCTTGACCTCTGACCTCTAGATATGTGAATGTAAATGGGTTCTATGGGTACCCACGAGTCTCCCCTTTACATTCATGCCCACTTTATGATAATCACATGCAGTTTGGGGCAAAAACCATGACGTTTTTTTGCTGTGTTATTTTTACGTATTCTAAAATTGTGTTTTTCTGGACTACTATGACTGTTTTTAATGTTCATGTCTCGTGCGTTACGTTCCACTTTCACTTTACAATCAGCTGTTCATTCATGTCCCATGTTCCCAACGTCCAGTCACATTTTCACTTTAAAAACGTAGTAATTTTAAGCCCAACCATGTTGTTTTTTCCTAAACCTAACTAAGTGGTTTTGCTGCCTAAACCTAAGCAAGTGTTTGTGTTTAATTCACAACATTACGCATGCATTTACCGCAACCAAAAAGTGACGCCGAGGGGTCTGACAAAGCGTAAGTATGTGACAGGGAATGAGAATATGTTGCAAAGTCATACGTTATGATTTAGGAGTATCTGTGTGACGGGGAACACAGATCTGTTAAATTGAGTAACAGGTTAATGGGGTCTGGAAAGTATAAGTCATTGGAGAGATGGTTGGGTCGGTCATGGTTAGGGCAGCTTCACTCGGTGAGTTTTTTGGCGTTAATTAATTTTGATAGCTAAAGAGCGAAAGTGTTTCAACTGAACACATTTTACTCATTTTATGGATTGCTCAGTGGCGCTAACTATAATTCCAGTATTCCCTCTGTGTGTGTGCGCTGTAATCTGAATTTTCGAAATCACGATGACTTCAAATTCAAATAGCAAGTAGAGAAAACGTATTGATCTTGGAATACAGCTAGTAACACTATCAGATATCAGACCTTAGCATGAAACAATGACAAAATAGAGGCACAAACGGAAGCTGATAAAAGAAAAAGAGAAGAATTAGATGGTAAAAGTGTGAGGGGGTTTAAGGTTTAATAGGGCAGAACTGAGCTAGCAGCACATTGTAGGCAGGAATGGACACACCGGGGGCTCAGAGGTGTGAATTAGATTTTTCTTCATCCAACAGTGATTCATTCGGTCTTTCTGGGCTAACTGAATGCATACGTATGAGGTCAGAGTGGTGGATAATAGGTGAAATAACAAGGCAACACTAATAGGGCTCCAGTATCCGGAAGAAAGTGAAAAGAAAAAATTGCATCACAAGGATTAGGATGTATAGAATATCCTTGCTGGAGCCTTATAGGCCTTCTATTCATGGTAAAGCGTGCTCACCTACACAGAAGGACAGCTGGATTTCCCCGGGTCCATTGTTGTCGAGTGCCAGGTGAACCCCCTCTCAGGTTACAACCCACCAGTTAACTCACATGTCACACGCTTAAATCTAGGAGGAAGTTGAGAGCAATTGAATGCGAAGAAGAGGACACAGACGTCATGGTAACAATAGATTAAACATGTTTCATCATGTTTTTTCCTATCCTATGCATGCATAGAATAAAACAATGATTTATCTAATCCTTAAAGCAGCTATAATCAATATTTTTTTATATTAACAACGACACAGGCGTCCACTTCTCTTTTCAAAATCCCATTTTTGTCGCCTTCGATTTAAGTCTGTACTTTCAGGTTGATTTTCTTACTATAGTCTCTCTGGACTGTATCCTCTTAATGTCCAGCCACTGAGTATCTGAGTGAATTCATACAAATGTTGATATGCTCATCTCAGTAGCCTTCAGTTATTATCATGCACTCAAAGAAATGAGCTGAACAAGCAGGAAGGAGGAGAGCGCTGAGTGTTTCGAAGGCATTTTTTTTGACCCAGGTTTCACCGCTCAGACTACTTACAGGCTATTGATGGAGGTTGTTCGGGTTTTATGCAGCATGAAAGAAATACCTGAAGATGCTACTTAGGGCTGGAAAAAGAAGTCGACTCTCAACTTTGTTTTGGCACAAGAAAAAATAAAAAAATCGAATTTTGTTAATATTACAATGCTAGAATTGAACATAAGTTAAAGGATACGAATTGTAAGGCAAGGCAAGTTTATCTATACAGCACATTTCAGCAACAAGGTAATTAAAAGCACTTTACATAAAACATTAAAACACATGAAAGATAAAATTAGTTGATTTTTAAAGTCTGATATAACAATA
Source organism: Sebastes umbrosus (assembly GCF_015220745.1). Classification (NCBI taxonomy): domain Eukaryota; kingdom Metazoa; phylum Chordata; class Actinopteri; order Perciformes; family Sebastidae; genus Sebastes; species Sebastes umbrosus. The sequence continues at coordinate 5,484,014 of NC_051291.1, forward strand.
AAAAAAAATTGGAGCAGGAAAAAGCCAATAGCCCCCACAAAACCAAAAATCAACACTGTCGGAAATGAACAATCTTTGACTTAATACAAACTATATAAGTAACTGACATCAAACTCAAAGTAATAAGAGTAATAAGTAAATAAATAAATAAATAAATCTGGAACTGAAAATCAACAACAAACAGCGGACTTTTAACCAGGAGACTCGCATTCGAGAGAGTTCGTTATTGACCGGTATTTTGTTTTGTAAGTTACTTTAGTGATGTTTGTAACGGGACCATTGTCATGTTTTTTATTGACGTGTGTTACAGGTTTTCTGTAGTTGTGTTACATTGTTTCTGTACTTTGTTTACTTACTTATTTTAAGCCCTACCATGACGTTTTCCCTTACACCAACTGTTTTTCTTGCCTGAACCTAACTCCGGACGTTAACATGGCACACAAATGACATGTGAAAAGTGGCATACAAATGACATGTGAAAAGGTTAAAATGAGTACTCATGACACGTGTAATGTCGTGATATTTATACGTCTTCCCGTGAGACCGAAGTTTGTTCCTGGGACCGCGAAGGTTTAACCCACATTTTCTAACCCTAACCCTAATAATACGTTGAAGGCTTTAATCAGCCAAAACGATTAATTGGTCGACCTCTAAAAATTAGACCTAAACAATTCGCTAAACAGCAAACTGTATCTAGTCTTTGGACATAGTTTTTTTCCTAAAATATAATGGAGTCTATTGTAAAAACTAGATATAGTATGATATGGTAAATCTTACTTTTCAGCCAAACAGTTTGACCGATTTTGAAATTTTCTTCACATTTGTGTTTAGGCCGAACCAGAGAACACTTCCACCAAAGGGAATTACAAATTTTAATGGGTTCGTGCTACTAAATAAAAAATACAAGTAATTTTGTTTCACTATGGATTGAACATAAAAGTGAAAAGATTATATTTTACTAATGTGTGCGTAATGTAGAACATCCATAGGTACTCTTTCCCGTGTGTCAAACATGATGTATTTGGACGAGGTATTTGAAGAGCTTTGTGACATCTGACCAATTACATCACCGTTGACCAAATATGGTGCTAATGTGGCATGTGAATATTGGGTGGAATGAGGTTGACGCCTGAGTGGAACATCTACCCACACTCGAAAAAAAAGTGACGACTAATCCCCGGCGCTCGCATATAAAATATTAATCATGTGAATATAGTATTTCATAACGTCGAGACTGTTGGTTTGAGCTGATCAGTGCAGCTGAAAGTACAGCACATTTAAACTCTGTTTTTTATTCAAATAATGGTGAAGCAATCTTTTTATTTATTATTTTAGACCTATTTTAACAGCAGAAATACCCGTTTATCTACACAACATGACCCAGAAAATAATTTTTAAATGTAGTTTAAAAAAAAAAAATCAAAAACAAGACACAGATGTATCATCCAATTAGTCTGGCAGAGATCAGGGTCCTCTGTTTTGGTTGTCTGAGGAGATGCCTGCCACATTACCCGTCCACACCACTGTATACACCCCCCAACCCCTGAGTGATGGCAGGAGCGGTGGAGAGGCGAGAAGTGGGAACGTGCGGGGGAACCCCTACTGGGCACGAAGACACATGCCCACACACACACACATATATACAGTACACACACACACACATAAACGTCAGACAGAGCCCTGCAGTCCCACCTTTGACACTAAGCTTCCAGAAGCAGAGAACTCTGGCTCATCCTCGCTAACACAGACTGGCAGGTGAAGCTAAGCGCCCTCTCTTCTCTCCTCCAGTCCTCTCCCTTTTCTGTCTGACTTCTTCTCTTTCTCCATCTCTATGTGTGCTTCTTTCTTTCGCTCACTTTCTCTCCTATTTCTGTTTCCTATATCCATCTGTTTCTTTCTCTTAACCTCCCCCCCCCTCCCTCCTCCTTTCCTTTCCTTTTCTCTCTCTCCTTCTCCTCTCTTCCCCTCGGAGGCTGCAGGCTGGGGTTGAACTCATCTGTCAGGATCAGAAAGGGGCTGGAGTGACGGGAGACTCCTGTTTCAGCAAGATAAACAGCCAGCACAGATCAAAATACTCTCCCTTAGACACACACACACACTCATACATGCACACCTACACGCATGCACAAAAGGCACGCACGGCGCGAGCGATCCATCTCGCACAACGGCGACGTCAGATTGAGGGTGTTAGCTCCCTTGTCAGCTTAGAAAAAAAAGGTGCAGCATCCAAATTCAGGAGGCACCTGGTTATTTACAAAGTTAATCACGGGGAATTCTGCTAAACTTGGCCAGAGAACTCAGAGGCGGCTCGGTGATTGACGGCGCCCGAGCAAAGATGGCGATATAGATCTTTAGAAGAAACAAACATATTTTTTGGACGAGGCATAGAGACATCTGTATTCGCTTTGACTGATATGTTGAGAGCGGCTGAATATCTAAAAAAACTAACTTCCTTCTCTCTCTCTCTTTTTTTTTTTACATTGCAGACGAGAGCTACTTCAACACTTGCCAAGATGACAACGGTTGCCCAAATGTTCTATTTGATGTTTCAAGCCTCAAGAGTAAGTGGGAGAGAAAGAGTGATACAGAGGGAGAGGAACCGAGGGAAAACAGAGAAAATAAATGGCAATAAGAGAGAGGGAGAAAGGGGAGACTGAAAGCAAATGAGAATGAGAGGAGTGGAAAAGAACATTAGCTCGAGAGATGCCAAGTTCACTATCTGCCAGCCTGAGGTGTGTGCAGTCCCGGGTGTCGTAGTGGCAGCGGATGGGAGGGGGGTGAGGGAGGGGTGAGGCAGTGGGTGTCAGGTATGTCTGTCTTTTCTATCCCAGCGCTCCAACATGCGCCTTTTTTTGCTGCAGCTGCTGCTTGCCCGGATAACAAATCATTCCCTACAGCGCCTTCTGGTAACCTCGTCATTCCCGCTAATAACATTTGGAGATGCTAAGCTTGTAAATTAGCGAATCTGGACCGAGGAGATATTATTTATGCTTGTCTCCCGTCCTGAAAGACTCGTCTTGATGGGTAAATTGTGTTTAATTCTTGGAGGAAGCCGTTTTTTTCTGCGCCCCAGCGTGAGATGAGATTAATCCCTTGACAACCTTTGCAGGCGCACTTAAAAATTGCTCCCAAATGTCACCGCCGCCGCCGCCACCGACCGAGATTTGCGGAGGGCGGAAACAGGGAAGAAACCAAGCACAGAAACGGGGACACATCCGACACACACACACACACATATATTCTTTAAATGTATTTGCTTTCCCTTCTTAACATTCACAGAAAAAAAAAAAAACACACACAAACTCGAGGCACAAGCCGTCGCCCGCCCACATACGCAGACACACACCTTGCACCCTCCTATAGATTATGTTCTTGTTATGCAGACACACACGTACCGTCGCAAAATAAAACTGTATCACTTCAAACTGTTTGAGCGGCGACAGCAGACACACGCGTTCACACACAGGGAGCAGTTGTCCTAACACACACACGACACTTACAGCTTGTTCCCCAGATTGCCTTTTACTAATTTGTTCCCTCCGAGTGAGAGTTTGTCTTTGATTTCTTTATGGCTCTCGGTGAGAAGACGGTTTTAGATTTATTTACCGCAAAAGTCAGACGTGGCCGGAGAGAGGCCTCCGCAAGCCTGGGGCTGCTTTTTTTTAGTTGCACATAAATTCACATAGTTGAATTAAAAACAACCCCGCCAGTCATGCTCGTGGAGCTTCGACGGGTGTTCAGAGGCGTTCCTTATCCCAGTTGGCCCTCAACCCTGGAGGGGTTTGTTGGACAGGTTGGTTTGGGTGATGAATGCTGGTCCTGCTTCAAGATCCCCTGCAGCTTCTAGATCAACTTCCCAAGGAGGGGGCATGTATTGCGGGTGTATTTCTCTTTCTTAATGACCCAAAGAGTGGCGGACATACCAACTGTCAACACACATCCTCTTCCTCCATGCCTTCCTCTCTCCATGTTTGTTTCTCTCCGTGCGGTCTCATCTTTATGCTTTCGCTCTTTTTCCTGTTTTTTTTTTTTTTCTTTCTCCCCCTCTCAATTCACAGCTGGGATCGGAGGGGGGAGAACAGAGTGTGGAGGAATAAAAAAAAAAGAAACGCACATAATTAGATTGTAAATGCTTCATGATATTTGAGGACTTCAAAGGGCAACGACTGAAACGATGAGCGAGTTTTGTGTGTGTTTACGCCTCTCTGTTGACAAGTGCTTCTGCGTGCACGCTTGTTGTCCCCCCCCCCCCCCCGCATGCTCGTTATGTGTATCCGTATGCTCGCGTGTGTTTTATGCATTATCATTATCAAAGGGGGCTGCTGACCCCTCTTTCTACCAGCTTTTGCGGCGGCAAAAAAACACTCAGAAGTTCATTTCACACCAGCGTGTGAAGAGTTCAGCGGCAACGGCGGCGTGACTGAAAACAATGAGCTTTAATGTGTTAAAAATGAGTTGCAAAGTGCTGCAACCCAAAGTTCCACAGACATCTGACCCCCGCACTCAAACAGAAAATGACACATGTGACTGTTTTCATGAAACAAGTCATTTCTGGTAATTACAGTTATTTGCGGCAAACCGTCCCTACACACCAATTACACTCGTCTGGGGCATTTTCTGTGAGTGTGCACATGAGAGAGAAAAAAATAGCAAAGTTGAAAGCAAAACAATTGTCACATGAAAAAGCAAAATTTGACAATGATATTTTTCAGCTGTCAACTTTTCCTCTTCGACTTTAAAAAAAAAGCAGGAAGTAAACCTCTGACCCCCGGCGAGAGAGGATTAGTCGACTTCCTGTCCGTTGGTTCGCGTCCAGCTCAATTTCGGCAAAGGCCTCTGAGCGTGTTCATTGTGACCGCATTTATTTTTGGAAGAACTTTGATGAAATATGTTACGTGATAAAAAAAAAAAAAAAAAAAAAAAAAAAAAAGGGGGCTTTAAAGTTGTTTTTGCAGAGCTGAAGAGATGTCATTTAAACAGAACATAATCCATAAGCTGAATAACAAGCAGAGATGTTCGTTCTCTCCCTGCTCCCTCTCTCTCTGTGTGTGACACAGCCACATAATGTCTGTCTGTCGCTGTCTGGATGTAGGCTGCAGATCTGGCAACACACACTTCACCAGCACACACACACACGCAAACAGAAAGAGCTGTCCTCTTGCACAGTAATGTTTATTTATTGGAACATTTTAGAGCCGGCATACTTCTGTCTGTTAAATGACAGCTTGGCACAATGCTGAGGGGAAAAGCTCACTGGACCGCTGCTTCATTTCAAGACTGATTGATTGGCACGGAAGGAGAGAGAACATTATTACTACTGATTGGGACTGTTACTGTACATGGACGGCATTTTACTCAAGTAGAAGTATATTTATTAGAACAAAGTTTCTCACATACTTGCCAACCCTATTGATTTTCCTCCCGGGGTCACAATTCTCACGCATTTCTCCCAATTTATAGCAAATTGTCACACTTTTTTCCCCTTTTTTTAAAGAAGATTATGCTGGAGGAGGGTGTACACCTACCAAAGGGACTAATCACAACCTGACAACTCCAAAGTTAGCCCTCAAAGTTATAACATTACAATTAAAGAACTATTTAAAATTTAAATTTAATATAACCATACAAACCCTGCTCTTATAGGCCTACTATGGCGTTGATTGATTCATTTCTCTTCTCCTCTTTTCACTTTTATTTCCTTTATTGACTTTGAGGCATCCTAACTAAGCAAAGAAGTACAGAGACGAAACAACGGTGTGTTTTTGACAACAGCTGGTGCCGCCATTTTGGACTGAAAACGCTTATTATATTTAAAAAATTGTATTGCTCAACACAGGCCATTTCTGTATTTATGACAATAGAATATAAATCATTTTGTTTTACTTTTGAACGCCACTTTTGAGGCGGAAGTTTTACTGGCGTCCGGTAATCGCCTTCAGTCCAAAATGGCGGAAGCATTTCTTTGCTGCTGGGCACTGATGTTGCAACGGAACGAACAATTGACTTTCACTTCTTTGCAATATACGTTCATTGCTGTAACTGCAGTATGAATGTATTTCCGGTCTTTTATTATATTATATACATTTTAAAGTAACCATAAATAAACGATTAGTTACCACTTTTTATAAAACATGACTTATCAGAAATGGGTTGGCTAACAATAATTGTTTCAACACTTAAGGCTGTAAGATTAAAACATAGTTTTGAAAAAAAAATGAATGATCAATTATATTCAATATTACAGATATTGGATGTTTGTCTGACAAAGACCATGATGTTGCATCAATAAAAACTTTTTTGAGCTAGCAAACTTCAATGTGAGGACAATCTGTGCTTTTTCACCACCGCCGACAGCCGTTTAAAGATCACTGATTTAAGTATTTATGACATTTTCAACCAATCACAAATCAATATTTTGCTATTCACCTCGAGGAAAACAATACAAGTTTTCTTTCTTTCTTGAAGGGGCTTCTGAAATTTTCCAGGTTTATACAGGGTTTAAAAAAATTCCCAGCTGGAATTCCTGAGTTTCAGTTTGTTTTGACCGGAGTAGAAAATGTAGTTAAACAAAACATAAAGTTTATTGACATCCCAGCATGTAGTTTCTGGGTAATTAATCCCTCAAATTGTCAAAAAGATAATCCCCTGCTTCCATTTCGGGGGCCACCTAAGTGCAAAATGCCCTAGTGCAACTTTAAAGTATATGTAGCAGTGTATACTTTCTGCAGACATCGCTGGAGATGCATTAAGTGCATTCACAGATAACCTAAAACGTTCTGTATACCTGTCCTGTCCAACATATCAGGTGAGAATCTCAAACCAATGACACATAAAATCTTTCTAATGCAACTTTGAACGCCTTGATATGATTGTCACGGACTAACAGCGGTGTAAAAAGGCTTCATCATGACTTCATCATTGTCAGTGAAGTTATGCCGCAGACCTCCAGTCCTTGGCTCCGTCCTCTGCTGAAAGTCTGACAGTGTTTATGGAGCTGTGTTTTGTGGTCAGTGTGGTCTCTCGCCTGTCCCCGAGGCCTTGTAAAGAGCCTCGCCGCAGGGCTGCTCAGCCACACTGTGCTCCCTACCACAATACCAGAGCTCACACATGTGTTGAGCAGCAGCATGTCGGAGCTCCAAATTTATGTCCTATAGACCCGACGGGACATCGGGAAAGACTGGATGTCTCGCTTTGGGTTCGCTGTGTTCTCTGGCTCAAAACAGTTGTTTTTACTGTTTTACTGTGGTACAATTTATCATCGTAAAAAGAGCTTTTGTTATAAGTCTTATAAGACTCATAACAGTCTCTTGAAGCTGACTAGGATTCAGACGGATTGGGTCAGACTCCAAAACACTCAGACATATGGTTCCAAATCATTATTAAAGCTGAAGTAGGCAAGTTGGAGCAAATATGATGTACATGTACTGTACCTCTGTGTCCTCTGGTGTCCTCCGGTGTCCTCTGGTGTCCTCCGGTGCTCCTAACGGCATCTGCAAGATTCACAGACCAGAGAAAAACAACCAATCAGAGCCGAGCTGGAGCCTTGCCGTCTCTGAGCAGCTGTCAATCACTCGCAAACTCCGATCAAACGGTCAAACTAGGCAGCGCTGATCAAATATCAATCAATATTCTGTTACTGTAATGCATATTTCTCGCATTAAATGTTTTCAGAAACATCTTGTAGTGTACTGTTTAGCTGTAAAATGAGAAAGATTGTGACCCGGCCACCATGTTGAGATCAAGTTGAGGAAATACCAAGCACCGCCGCCCACCAGCCGGAGCAAACTTTCTCATTTTACAGCTAAACAGTTCACTACAAGAACATCTGAGGCGAGAAATATGCATTACAGTAACAGAATATTGATTCATATTTGATCAGCGCTGCCTAGTTTGACCGTTTGATCAGAGTTGGCGAGTGATTGACAGCTGCCTTTGTTGAATGAACAGCCAATAGGAACGCTCTCTCTCAATGAAATGACCTGTGATTGGTCAAAGTCTCCCGTCACGGGCTAGATTTTCTAAATCCTGAAAACAGAGCCATGAGGAGGAGCAGAAGTGTAGTTTTCACTTGAATTGCAATATGCTGAAAGGTTATTATGGAATTGTTGCCCAATGATGCCAAAAATATTTTGCATACTGCCGCTTTAATCTTTCAAACAAACTTATTTTTCTTCTAAAAAAAGAACCACAATTTGCTTCTATTATTAATCTATTATTTTGCAATTATTTTCTCTTTTATATAAAGTGGTTGGAATAAAAAACTCAGACTCAGATGTGAAAATAAATTCCAGCGATTGTGCATAATCGTCGGAATTTCCCTTTTTGATTAATGCAACCAAAAGCTTTTCATTATCCAAAAAGCATTTCAGTTACATAAGGCATTCATTTGAATTCATTTAAAGCATTTCAGAATAGTGTTTCATATGTTGACTGAGATCAGAATTTCAATGAACGCCGATGCTCAGAACAGTTTATTTCCCTGAATCTTTCTCTCACACACACACACACACACACACACACATACTGCCGGCCTCGTGTCCCGGCGATGATGGCTAACACATGCCGTTTAAACAATCGCCCCAATCCCCCCTTATCTTCAGGAGTTATGGGCCTAAATCTACTCATAATACACAGCTCACTGAGGGTGTAATCCCTGGGAACATCGGAATAAATCCAGGCTATATCCGCTACATGCAGACTAGCGGCCCGAGCCAGGGCCATTATGGTGGGGACGGAAGAAGAGGAGGAGGAGGAGGTGGGTTAGTGAAGGCCGCTAATGGGCCGTCTATGAATTCATATTAACACCGAGCCATTAGGACACCTCCGTCCAGGAAATCCCTCTTACACTCACGATACAACAGCTGTCCCAAGTTTAAACTTTAAACCGACAATCCCTCTGCTATCACGTCTCTTCCTGTCTGTGTTTTTTTTTTTTTCTCCCTCTCTCTCTCGGCTGGATTGTCCTGATTTGTCCCAATCGAAAAGTCTTAACAATTCCACACAGGCCCCAGAGGCAGTGGAGACGGAGCCAACTGGTCATATTTGGCTGCAATGAGAGAGGACACAAAAGCAGGGTGAAGGGTGGGAGGAGGGGACAAATACGTGACGACAACCGAGAGGGCAGCGTGTCTTTTGCGCCGCAACCTTTCGCAACCTCTTCTTCAAAAAATACACCGAAAAAACAAAGCTGTCAAAATCAAGTTAATCTCGACTCGGATTCAAAGTCAACTGTCAGGACACATGGCTGTCTGCTGCATGGCTTGTGGCGTCTGCAGCGCCGTCTGGAGAGCACGCATGCCGGGGAAATCCTTGTCATATTAAAAAAAGTCCAAAGCAAAGAGAGAGGAGTAAGTGGGCTCTTTAATCTTGGAGCGAAAATGAAGTGACGAGGCGATCGAATTAAAAATGCAAACTCGAGCGCTCTCTTTCTTTCTTTCTCCCCCCCCGTCCTCGCTCTTTCTCTATGTCTCTCTGCCTTTTCTTTCCCAGGCTTGAATAAGCAGCCAACACAGCCATCTTAGAGTCTGGAGGGGAGGGGGGCAGAGGGGGAAATCGAGGCCCCTGGGCTCTTTGGCTCCTTGGCTGGACGACAGTTTCCTGGCCTGAAGGGGTCAGCGGTGGGCTGTCTGAGAAACTGGCAGCCATTGGGGTTCCAGAGGGGATGTTTTTCAGGAGGGAAGAGGGGGTGGTGGTGGTGGTGGTGGGGGGGGGGATATCTTGTGGCTGGTTGGCATGGGGCGGACGCTGACAGTTTCCAAATAGCGTTGTTGCTGCCAGGGCCCGCTGAGCTCTTACGCATTACGCTACACACAGGAAAAGACCAGAGGCACTGGAGGCCTGGCGCTAGAAAGCCCCTGACAGATTCATAAGAAAACGATAGGGGTGCCTTATTTATTTAGGGTGTGTTCGTACTGTAATGTTTCACAACTCTCAATACTCCAAACAATTATATGGTGCAACATGGGGAACGGAGAGGAGAATTCCTGCTAGAAAACAGACTTCATGAATCTCTAGATAATCGCGTAGAAGAGCTTATTCATATCTTTGCACACTTTAACTTTCACAATCCTTAAAGGGACAGTATGTACATTTTTACATGTATGTTTTAACCGTTTTTTATTGCCAATGTGTGAACAGGTTGTAACCTAAAAAATGAGATCTTCCGCGACTTTCTTGTTTCATCTATCGCCCTGTAGACTGCTTTCAATGTGAAGAATGCGGGACGTTTTTACGGGAAAAAATCCAACGGATGTGACGTCAAACGCACTCACGAGTGCCTTTAATTTCAGCTCCGCACCAGGGCTAAATGTGTGCAACAATAGCTAACGTTCGGTTAGAAATGGAGTCCGCTTAACGCCAATAAAACAACCAGCCCCGACCACAACTCAGACTCCAACACGGAAGCACAAAAAAACGAAGTTATATCTAGTAAAGCCCGTCTTGAAAACAGCAATGTGACCGATGTTGGGGGAAAACTAATGTGGGAGTGGAGTAGGTCATTTTGAAGAATAGCAGAGCCAGTGCGAAGACAGGACGCTGACTGTCGTTGACTTAACAGCTACAGGTGTCACTGTTAACATAGAGCCCCTTTAGAGGCGATCTTGAGAAACTAGCAACTAGATTTTTAAAAATGATTCAATGTCTATGCAGATTTAGGCGGAATATGTTGTAAACTACCACAACGAAATGGAAAAGCAGCTACAACAAAGACTGTGAAACTACTTATAAGTATTTGTAAGACGGTGGAAGGCTGATTTTCAGAGTCTTTTGTGAAATCTGGCACTTATTTTTCAAAAAGAGATGTGCCGATCTTTGGATGCATTCGGGCAAAGCATAGAGATGTTACAAGATAAAGGGGCAGAATAGAAATGTTTATTATTTAAGTTAGATAGACGTTATATCATAGACTACTTCTCAGCCTTGGTAACGTGTCCCACATTGTCCCATACAAACATATTCTTTCGTCATCCTAAGTGAGGATGAATGGGTTCACTTTCATTCATAAAACCCTGTTTGTCTACGGAAACATTCGTAGCCTCCTTCCCGATCACATATGTAAAAGTTGTGAAAGACGGCAAGTAGGTAGTCTCCTTATCGGGAGCTTGTAGCACTGACTCAGACAACACGATGATGACCTTTACATACATGCCCGTACTCTTCATGGTCTCTCTGCTTTAACCTGCTCTCGTATTCATTCTGCCTTACTTACATTCATTTCTTTTTCCTTTTACTCTTGAAAACTAGAAGCCACTTTGCCTGTTTCTCTTACCCTTTTCCTCCATGCTGATCTGCTTAACCCGTCTGTCCTCTAGTCTCCCTTCTTATACATAATTCCTTTCACCTTATGTATTGCTATATCCCTTTCCTTTTAATGTTCAGCCCTCTTTACTCTTATTTGTTTTACCTCTGTCCTGTTTCTTATTCCCTTTACCGTGTCCCCTTTTAATCCCCGTGTCTCCCTCATAAACCCTTCTTTCCCCCTCTCATTCCTTTCCTACCCTTGTCCTCTCCGCTCCGTCGTATTTCCATATCCCTGAGCTGATTCCCTTGTCCCCCTCGCTTGCAGCCTGTTGTATTCCCTGTCTCTCTTCTCATCCGTTTATCACTGGCCCTTGTTCTGTTAATCCCCGAGGGTTTTGTTTATTTGTGTTGGAGCTGCTTTTACAGCTTGCGACTGACCCCACCTATTTTCTCACCAGTCATTTGAACAGCAGGGCTGCTTTGCAGCTACTCCACCAATTAACATACCATTAGCATAATATTTGCATGTGTGCATTAGGGTGTTGATGGGGAGAGAAAATAACAGTTTTACAGGTTTTTTTTTTTTTTATTATTTTTTTCTTGTTTCAAAAAAATATATATTTCACGGGATGACGTTAAAGCGCCCACGGGCTTCTTTATCTCGCTTTGATACTGCTGTTCAGCGAACGACATCATGTTTTTCAAGTTTGCCGTGAAAAGTTATGTGGCTCTTGAGTGACTGGCCCTCCTACACGTTCTACATATCTGATGATTATTATCTGTTCTATCACGATTCTGTTTTGATAATTATATAAACGTCTATCCTTTTACCACTTTAGTGATAGATAGAATATGATAAATGGGAAAAAACGGGCTTGGATCATTATCCAAATCACAAAAAGTTTTGCAAATATGTATTTTAGGATGTTTCCGATGACACTAGGGCGTCCTAAGGTCTTTTCCAAACCACTTTTCCTTGACCTCGATGGAAAACTCCATCAAGGAAAGGTGTGAAGGAGAATTCATAAGGATTTAGGAAAAGACAACCGTGGTGTTAAGAGAATCCGACAGCACTTACACTATAGGCTCCGTAATTATGATGCGACGGCGGTGGATGTTATTGACGTTATTGTCTGCCGTGGTGAAACTACAATGTTCTGAAGATGGACTACAAAAGTTTGTTTTCAAATAGGTCCTTCAGTGACAGACTGCTTCACCCACAGTGTGTGAAAGAGAGATACCGCAGGTCCTTCTGCTGCTGGAACACTTTATCAGCGTATAATAAAAGATTATCTGACCTATTGGGGACAAACGGTGAAAAATATCACTTCATTACCAAGGTTGGATTGATAACCTATAGGCTACCACAAATGATGAATATCATAAATATTGAGTTATGGTGAAGGAGTAGAACCATTAAATGATTTTCATAACAAAACTTACAAGAAAATATCTCCTAATTACGAGAAAAGGTCTCAAAATTATCACTTTTTATCTCTTAACAACAAGAAAATATCTCAAAATTACAATTTCTTCTCATAATTACAAGAAAGATCTGTAAATTATGACTTTTAATCTCTTAATAACAAGAAAATATCTCAAAATAATAACTTTTTATATCATAATTATGACTTTTTATCTCATGTTGTATATTTCTTCCTATTCCTTTTCGGACGTAATATTTATTTATGTTGATTATTTGTTTTGCTATATGTTTACTGTTCATTTTATTTGTTATTCTTGTTTTGTTTTTTACTTATTTGTAATAAATAAATAGAAACAAAGTGAAAATAAATGGTTTTCACTGTCCACTCATATTTATCGACATGAATCCCAATTAGTAAATGAAAATATAATGCATGATAAGCATATCGTTTAAAAGTTGCGGCCGCAAGGAATTGTGGGGCGGCGTTATCTCCTTTCCTTTGGTAAAAGATGGTCCGGTGTATCCTATGCTAAAGGAGGCAAGAAAGGAAGCATTGAAGCTCCTTTCCTTAGCATTTAGAGAGTTCTAACAGCTCTCATCATGGCTGCCACTCAGATACTTCCGGGTCATTTCACTCAGTTACGAACCTCCCTAAGAGAAAAAGGACTTTTTCGACCGCAGCCTATTATTAAACTAGAGGACGTAAAGTCACATCGTTGAGGTCAAAGGTGAAGAAAAGGGACAAAAGAGAGTCAAGAATGAGACCAAACAGGACAGGAAAGCTTATGAATGAGAGAATAAAGTGGGCACGTGTCATTGAAAAAAGAGACAAAAACAAACAATCACGGCCCGAACACGCCGACACACGAAGGGAAATAAACAAATCCATACATTTTGACGGAGACAGACAGACAGAGAGGGGTGAAAGTAGGCCAGCTGCTGCCGCTGATGACGCCGGTGAGTGTTTTCATGTGAGAGTGGCGGCTGAGCAGAGGGGCGACGTGTCAGGGGAGTCGAGCCAGTTTCCCAGTCTTGATTGGGGATCAGCCCGCGGGCCTCGCTGTTCCGCCGCGCGCCACGCCTGTCCCTCACACGCCGCCGCTCTCAGATCTGTCACATTAGGGCCGTCGCTCAAACACTGACGGCGCTTTGTGATTGTTTTCCTCGTGTCACGCTGATTACTTTGCTCATTGGAACCTGACTGAAGGAAGTGCATGAAGTTGCGGGCGAGGAAAGCAAATGAGGCTAATATCTGCGCGGTCATTGGTTTGTCGCGAAAACCCTCCCCAATCGTCTCGAGGCTCTTGCTTCGTGTTGAGTCAACCCTTCTTCCCCTCCAGAAACAACAGATGCCAGATACAACCGATTAATCTGCCATGTTTGTATTTAAGACACAAGGACTGAGCAGCGCTGTCATGTGATGATGTGATACGTGCGACATGTGAACTGTCACACATTAATCCTACGTGTAAAAAGTACTCACACTTAAATCACGGGAAATAAAGTAACTGGGTGGCCATCTGCCAGAAATGATAAATAAAAAATATATATTTAATAAACCATATGCTTGCATATCTCTATTTTATTTTGCATCTCAGCATCGTGTTACTTTATTTTTATGGTTTGAGTGCAGGCACTTTCTGATATGGGATTATTTTATGGACTCTTAATGCATCAGCCACCTAATATTAATGGCCAGGCACAGAGATCCTCTTCTCACTTTTTTTTTTAGCATCATTGAGAAACGGGGACGACTGATGAAATATTTGAAAAATTTCGCAGCTTAAGTACTTTGCTGAAATCATTTTTATGAGACTTTTACGATCGCGTTTTTCTGTTTTAATGATGCTGCAGTTTGTGTATACATTAGGCGGGGGGGATTAGCTGCGCTGCCAGAAACAGAAGATGAAGGAATAAGAAACTGCTACCTGATTTGTGAGAATATGTGTTTTTTTTGCAGGGCCGGCTTGAGCCCTTTTGGTGCCCGAGGTGAGATTCAGATTCGTAGCCCCCCTAACCCTAGCCCCGCAAACTGCAACACACATCAGACATCACAATAGATTTAAGACATAAATTACGATTTTTATCTTCATAAATAACTATTTATTATAATATAACTTAACAATTGGTCACTCATATTGTATGCTTATAAAGTGTTTCACTACAATTTACAGTTATATTAACAAATAAGTGCGGCAGTATTTCTCTCTTTATCTATTTATTTGTGCATTTGTTGCCTAAATGCAGAAAATGACTAAAGGCACCCACTGGCATTATTTTTTAAGTATTATTATTTTTATTATTTATTTATTTATTTATATTGTTTTTTTAAGTTTTATTACTATTATTTTTTTTATTTATATTGTTTGTTTTTTTTAAGTTTTATTATTTTTATTTATTTATTTATATTGTTTTTTTTTAGGGGGCAACCAGCGCCCCCCAGAAGGTGGCGCCCTAGGCAACCACCTATATGGCCTATTCCTTAAACCAGCCCTAGTTTTTTGGGCTTGAATTGATCCAGTTGTGAGCTTTTTTTTTGCTTTTTCTATTTGCTCCTCTACTCAACTCAACAATTATGTATTTTCAAAATAGAGAACCTAGATTTTTTATTTATTTTATTTTATTTTTTTTTAAATAAAACCGTATTGAAACTGTGTTCTCTTTTGATTTTTGCACATCACAACCTGATTATTGATTAACGGCAGTCTAACAGTCCTGTTTAAACTGCATTGTCTCATGTATTATGTCTGCAGCTTTATGTAATTATATTAATTCATTCACAAAGCATCAATAAAAAAAATTAAAACATGTCGCAACACAGTTAATTCTAATATCATATTGCTTTCTTTTTAATTCCTCTCTGCAGCTCCACAATATACTGTTTATATATATGTGTGTGTTTAGTCCTTCCTCCTGCATTGTGAGATGTGTGCTCCCGCAGTATAAATGCAGTTATATATATATAATATCTAGCAGGCCTGTTGGCCCTGGCTGCTCTGCTGCACTCAGCTCTCTAGCTGCTCTTGTCTCTGTATAATCCCCCCTCCTCATGAATACATTAACGCCGGAGCCTTAAACTCAGCTTAGCTGGCGGCTCAGCGTCACAGCACATCCTATTACCGACTTTAAATCATTAATGTGACATCGTTTTCACTCAATTTCCAAACACCCACGGTCGAAAACTGCATATTTCACTGAGCCGGTGCAGAGAGAGAGAGAGAGAGAGAGAGAGAGAGAGAGAGAGAGAGAAGGCCGCGCTCAAAGTCACACAGTTGACTCGACGCATGCGCGGCGAGGAACAAACATATAAGTGCACATGATTCACAAGTTTTTCACTGAGCTCACACGCAAGAAAAAGTTGGAGCAAATGAAATCATATTGAGAATATATCCACATGTGGCATTCAAATGTAATTGTAATATGGTGCCTTTAAATGGCGAACGCGCTTGTGCTCACTCTACATAGACATGAACAAGCATCGCTCAACACAGTGAGGCGACACACGTCAGCTAAAACCACAATATCACTCTATATTTCAGCTGCTTGTCAGTAATGTTAGCTGACCAGATGAAGGTCTCTCCATGAATCAATGCTGATCCTAGTGTTGGCTTTTCCTGCTTCAGCCTCCCGACCGCGGCCGGAGGAAACAGGGGAGACACCGGAGTTTTGGTCGGAGACGATAACGTTTCTCGCTGCGGAGTCCCGTCACTTCACAAGACACAGGAAACCTCTGTTGGTCTGGAGGAGCTGCAGCATTTATTACTACACAAACGTCCACTGTACATTCACTAGATATTCTCAGAGCTACTAACTCTCCTGCAGTGTGGAGTGTACGCGCATGCACGTGTAGAGGTGGAGCGAGAGAGCGAGAACGAGTTTGGTTTGAGTGAAGGCAAGCAGGCAGAAGAGCAGAGGAGCAGAGTACAGCAGAGACTCTGGTCCTGGAGACCAAAGCTACGGTCTCCCCCGCGTCCTCCGACCGCGACCAACACTGTTTAACAGACAGGCTTCACTAGATAGAACTTTGTGGTTTTGGTGCTTCCGTGTAGTTTGTGTTGGAGTCTGAGTTTGAACAGCGTAGCCACACGTGAGTGCGCAAGAGACACCGACCCGGATTTATTTATACGTGTAAGAAGTTACAAACAGCTCCTTTAAGGGATTTTAACATTTTAACCCAATGGAAAAATCCCATTGACTTTTTGTTTGAGGGAACCCAGGGCGAATCTCACAAAAATGCGTCATCCCCGGAGCACTCTATTTGTTGTAATTTTAGTCGTGTTTTTCTTCACTTGTTAGCCTCTGGACACCGACCACTTGAACACCTCGTGTACACAACTTCCCATGTTGTAAACACGACGAAGGCAGCGATAGTTTTTCACTCCTTTTGTCTCAACTATTGTGATGAAATAGCTTTTGTGTGGACTATTGTAGTTTTAAGCTGAGCCAACTCCTACAGCAGGCTTCACCTTTAGGGTGCGTGATTTAATCTGTGAGTCTCGCCACTATTTGCTTCCTCCAGCATCTCGTGCTGCTACTGCTGACAATAAAGGAAAAAAAAAATCCCCCCTTTCTTGCTCTTCAACTATTCACACATAAACCCTTTTTTTCTCAGGTTTTTACCTCCAGGCCATCTCTGAAAAATTCACAACGCCCAGAGAAGTCCTTCACTTACTGTAGGAGTTGTGGATCTGCCCCCATCCTGCCTCTTTATTGCATCAAAGGGGCTTTTTTTCCTATGTGTGTGTGTGGAGCTATGGTAATTAGCAAAGCACGTAAAAATCATCTCCTCTGAGTGCATTTAACTGTTTTTATGCTCACAGAGTTGTGGGGGTTGATTGCTGAACATATGGACCCAGATGGGGACAGGGTTTTAATGGCTGCACTGAGTGGGGTTTTGTGTTTTTAACCCTTTAAAAAAGTCCTCAACATCCTTTAGAGAGCATCAATTAAAGATTTGCTTTTAAACTGCTGCAGTACAGTACATAATCTTCTTTTTTTGTTTGTGAGTAGCACATGTGAACACATTTCATCACTCACCCCCTCTCTCCTCTTCTCTCCTCTCCTCTCTTCCTCATGTGTCCCTTGTTGAGCTTAATTAGGTTATCAGGTGTCTAACAGGCCGTGATTCGGCTCCACGCCTCCCAGCTGGCCCTCTGATTGGAGGGGCAAGGGAAGGTGGACTTCAGCATAATTAACACGTTGTTATGGAGATGATTGAATTGTTCTCGGCGACACGCAGGCAGTCAGTGCCACATTGTGTCACAGAGTGGAGGGAATTTATGGAAGACTTTTAGAGACAAAAATAAAACACAGGTGGGAAAACAAAATTTGATTTAATAAATTTATGAATTTGATAAAATTGACTTTTAATCAATTAGTTGTCAACTATTAAATTAAACGACAACTATTTTGATTAATCGGTTTGAGTAATTCGGTTTGGAGGACAGAGGGATGTATGGAAGACTTTTAGAGCCATAAATAAAACAGATGTGGAAAACATGAAAATCTGATTTAAACACTTGAAAAGTGTCTTGAGATAACATTTGTTATGATTTGAGTAAAATTGACATTGCAACAATTAATAGATTACTTTTAAACTATTAAAGGTCCCATATCGTGCTCATTTTCAGGTTCATACTTGTATTTTGTGTTTCTACTAGAACATGTTTACATGCTGTAATGTTAAAAAAAACCCTTTATTTTACTCATATTGTCTGCCTGAATATACCTGTATTCACCCCCTGTCTGAAACACTCCGTTTTAGCGCATTTCAACGGAATTGCAATGGACTTGCAATGGAATTGCAATGGAATTGTGTTGCTAGGCAACAGTTTGGGTCCATGTTTACTTCCTGTCAGCTGATGTTATTTACAAACACTGCAACAGAAATTAACTGGGACACATTTAGAATGTTTATGTTTAAAACCGTGTAATGGTCTAAATATTGTATATTTGTGACATCACAAAGGGACAGAAATCCTGACGGCTTGTTTCAAACGCACAATTTCTGAATACAGGCTGTGTTTTTCTCCGTATATTGAGCGTTTTGATAGTTTAACAGTATTTATATCGCACTTAAATCTGCTTTATAATATAAAAGACCTGAAAATCTCACTTTTTACAATATGGGGCCTTTAATAAATTGATACATTTGATAAAATTGACTTTAGAACTGAAACAATTAACCAATTAGTTGTCAACTATTAAATTAATCGACAACTATTTTGATTATCGATTAATCAGTTTGAGTAATTTGGTATGGAAGACTTTTAGAGCCATAAATAAAACACAGGTTGAAAACATCAAAATTTGATTTAAAGGTCCCATATCGTGCTCATTTTCAGGTTCATACTTGTATTTTATGTTTCTACTAGAACATGTTTACATGCTGTAATGTTAAAAAAACCCACTTTATTTTCCTCGTACTGTCTGCCTGAATATACCTGTATTTACCCTCTGTCTGAAACATCACAAATCCTAACGGCTTGTTTCAAATGCAGTTTCTGAATACAGGTTGTGTGTATATCTCCGTATATTGAGCGTTTTGTTAGTTTAACAGTATTTATAAAGTACTTAAACCTGCTTTATAGTATGAAAGACATGAAAATCTCACTTTTTACAATATGGGACCTTTACACACCTGAAAAGTGTCTTGAAATAACATTTGTTATGATTTGATTAAAATTTACTTTAGAACTGCAGCAATTAATTGATTACTATTAAACTAAAAAACATTAAATTAATCGCCTACTATAGTCATAATGGAGTTTTCGGTTTGAGTCATTTTCATTGAGGAAAAAAACATTTAAATTCTCTGATTCCAGCTTCTTAAATGTGAATATTTTCTGATTTATTTCGTCCTCTGTGACAGTAAATTTGTTGTGGACAAAACAAGACATTTGAAGACGCCATCTCGGCATCATTGATCGTCATTTTTCACCATTTTCTGACCTTTTATATACCAAACAACTAATCATTTAATCAGGAAAATAATCTACAGAATAGTCGACAATGAAAATAATTGTTAGTTGCAGTCCTAATTGGCTCGATTATGTCTTTCCAAAATTGTTTTCTGCATATCCACTCTTTCATTTGTCTTCTTGGTTTTCTTAATATCACATAAACAAGCGTGGAGATGCATTCATTGTCCTCTCCGTTCTGCAAAAGGAGGTCATGGCAGTGTATGTTTCTGTGAATATGTTGGAGCTGTAAAACCCATTGTGTGAATGTATGTGTGGAAGAAAGAAGTGACCAGGACCAGCACAAGTTTTACCGAACACATTGCTGTCTTTATTAGAGCCTTGTCTGGCAGTAATACTGAAAAAAAAGTGAACTTAGAACAGATGGTGGTGGCAGCCCACGGCTTTTTTTTTCCTTTCCTGTTTTTCTTTATTTCTTTGATATTTTTCTTCATTTTTTTTTTGTTTGTGAGAGTACTGCGACTCCTGCTTTTCTGTGGCATGGATAACATCAATAAAAGAGACAGTAGGGAGAGAAAAAAAAAAGAAATATACAACTTATATTACACTGTGTTATGAACAAAATATAAATCTATAACTCTATGTTATATTTACATAATTATCTTTCTTGATTTTTCAAGTTGAGATGGTAAGATATTTTTTTTTTTTTACTTGTAATAATTCTTACTTTGTTTTGAGCTCCACTCATGACTTTGATTGTCTTAAATAATATCATCATTTTCATTGTCTTGATATGGGGTCAGACCTTGCCAGCAGGGATGATTGACGTCTTAATGCCCCACCCACCCCTGATACCCTTAAAAATGGATTGATCCACTTAGTCCCCCTCTCTCCAGCATCGGGTCGAACCACGCCGTGATAACGGGGGGTGACTATACAGCGAAATTAAGACCCAGAGGCTCATTATGTGGCGAACATCTACAGCGAGAATGATTGTGGGGGGATCACTATGTGACAGCACACCTGAAGAGTAGTCATGGCTCCTGTAGCGTCTCGTGGAGCTCAAACAAAGCAAAGGGCTCCTGATGAGAGGTGACTTTAAAGATACTGTAGATGCGCCTGAACGTCTCACACACACACACACGCACAGTGGAACACCCTGGTGGATCACGGTAAACACTGCTTTCCTATGATTTTTAAAAAAAACACCAAACAAAATATATGTACAGGATTTTAAATTTCATAAAACAGAAAAAAAAAAAAAGGACAGCATAGGATTCGTTTGGTTGTCACGATAATCTCTTCATTTGAAATGTGTGTTAGTGATTGTGCATGTGTGTGTGTGTGTGCGGAGCCGAGCCAGAGATGATGTTCCACTGCGTCTCGTTGTGTGTCGTTCAGAGCTAGTAAACGGGGACGGGACTCTTTGTTCACAGGAAACAGTTTCCAAAAAAACTGATTTCCCTTAAAGAAAAAAAAAAAAAAAAAAAGGCAAAATAAAAGAGAGGAAACTTCACATTATACATTATAATAACCATTACAAATAAAATTATAATAACAATAAAAAAAAAAATATTTTCTCAGAGTCTGAGTGCTTTTTAGAAACGGGTTTGGACATTAAAAGGTTACGTCTTCAGCTCGGAGGAGGGCCGGCGTCGAGTCTCGTCAGTCCAGCTCGCTGTCCTGACTCCGCCCACCCGCCCGTCCGTCCGCAGGATTAATACAAAACGAAAAAAAAAAAAAGAAAGGGAACAAAAAAAGAAAAAACAAAGCAAGGTAAAATGACAACTTTTTGTTTAGATCTAAAATACCTACCAGCTAAATAGAATAATGTTTCATCGACTGTCATAGTTTCATATGGTCATTTAAAAACCCGATAAAGAGGAGAAAAATAAATTATACTGTACATAACTTACTAAACTTAGGAAACGCTGACCATCCTTATAATTATTGTTAATAATATTATTAGACTAGAGGCAGTTTGAAGAGAAAATAATAAAATACAGTATTCAAATACAAACAGAAACACTGACTGGCTGCTTCAGCTCAGCTCCGCCCGCTGGGGGCAGCAGGACGATGGTGATTGGAGGGAGCGGGAAAAAAAAACACTGAGGGGACACAACAACAGTCGTGTGTGTGTGTGAGTGTATATATATGTGTGTGTGTGGTACAGTAATTAACAGCAGCAGTGTAAGCCTGTCTTTCTGTATCCTGGACTGATATATGAGATTTTTACACACACACACATACTGATGTTTTGCCCCGGACGAGATCGAGATAGAAGGACGGAGCGAGAAGAAGGAAACTGGTGGATTGTCTCACAACACAGTGCTTTTCGTTTCTGCTCCGTGACGCCAGAAAGACTCCCCGTTCTCCCCCCTGATAATCAAAGTGGGACAGTCCACGCTGTACCGGTCAGTCCTGGCTGGACCGTCCCATCATCGGAGTCAAAAATACAGAGGAGAAAAAAAAGGGAGTAGAGGGGGAAACCGCTGACAGCACACTGCGAGGTCGAAGATATGTTTCTGTTAAAAATAAACACGTCTGATGTCTTTCAGGTGCTTAACAACGAAAAGGGGAAAAAAAGAAATGTCTCTTTTTTCTATTATTATTATTCAAACTTGTAGCACAAAAACAACAAATCACATTCACAAGCCACTTATTGGCACCGTGTACCTGAGTGAGAATATTATAGAACCAAAGAACAAAAAAAAAAAAAAGCTGTTCTTTTTTTTAAAAGTGTCTCTTGATAATAAACAGGTCCGCCATCTTAAAGTGTCGTCTGTTAAGCCTTTTGACAGGTCCGCCGATCCGTCTTTTTCATTTTTAAAACGTCTCCTTTTTCCTACAAACGGTTGCTTTTTATTTTGAGTGTGATATTTTTTTTTCTCCTCACTCACTCACGCGGTATTAACACTCAAAATCTCGCAGTAGTACTTTATAATATTCCTCGGCAAGCTTCGGGAGGCTGGCTCGGTTCGTCTTCGTCCTCCCCAGACTCCAGTTTGTGTAACAGTCAGTGTGAGTGACAGGTCCTGTGCTTCAGTTGATTGATCAGATGCTGGTATCAGGACTCCAGTGGGATCTGGCTCTGTTAGAAGAGTCCATGTTAGTCAGGAGGAGGTGGGGGGTGGGGGTGGGGAGAGGAAAGGATGGGGTGTTGTGAGGTCGGGACTCAAGGTGATTGGCAAAAAGAGAAAGTTTTCT
The DNA here is from genome assembly GCF_015220745.1 of Sebastes umbrosus. Lineage (NCBI taxonomy): Eukaryota > Metazoa > Chordata > Actinopteri > Perciformes > Sebastidae > Sebastes > Sebastes umbrosus. Next base: position 5,506,808 of record NC_051291.1, read on the forward strand.
TCCTGATTGGTGGGATTGTGTGGGATTAACCAGCTGTGATTGGCTTATAAAGTAGGCGGGTTGTGTATATAACGCGCCGTCCTATTGGGTGATATGGTTCTCGTTGTCGCTGGTGTAATCTGCCTCCTCGTCCTCGTAGTCGAAGTCGTCGTACACGTCGCCGTTGCTGTCGTCCAGCCGCAGCTCCTCCTCCTTGATGATCCGCGGCTCGTCCCCCTTCAGGCTGGCCAGGTGGGGGTGGTGGTTGGCGTTGGGCTCGGGGCTGCTGGACATGCTTGAGTGCTCTGAGGGCATCTGGGGCGAGGGCATTCCCGCCATGGAGAGGGCACCTGGGTAAACCACGCCTGCGGAGGACAAGGGCAACTGGCCCTGCTGCCTGTAAACGCAAACGGGAGAGTTGTTTTAGCACGGGAGCTGTGGTCACAGTGTCAAACTAAATTAAAGAGAACCTACTATGCTTACTTTCAGGTGCACACTTGTACTTTGGGTTTCTAATAGAACATGTTTACATGCTTTAATGTTCAGAAAACGCTTCATTTTTCTCATATTGGCTGTCTGAAATGTTTTAGCTCCGCCTCCCCCCCTCCCGGTAAAGCCAAGTCTGCTCTGATTGGTCAGCTGGCCCGCTCTGCTGTGATTGTCAACCAAACCAAACTCTTTGGACTCCGCTCCAGCTCCGCTCTACTGAGCTTTGTTTGAGAGCGTGCCAAACCAGCCGTTATGCAGATGTGTTACTTGGTGACATCACCACGTTACAGAAGAAAAAGGCTGGACTTCAAGCGAGGTGTTTCAGGCAGTTCAGGAGCAGTGTTTCTGTGGGGGAGAGTAACTCCCTTTGAGGTGGACTTTGTAACTTTGCAGACCTTTTAGATGCACAAAAAACTATACAACACACTAAAGGAAAGGGGGAAAAAGCACAAAAGCATAGTAGGTCCTCTTTAAAACAGCTAATCAGGCTCTGTCCAAAGGTAACAAAATATGCTGTTCCTCCTTGTTTCCAGTCTTTATGCTAAGCTAAGCTAACCAGCTGCTGACTGTAGCTTCACATGTACTGTAGAGAGTGGTATCAGTCTTGGCAAATAATTCCAAAAATGTAGAACTATTCCTTTAAAATTTAAGGGATGTTTACTCATGACCCCTCAACACCCATTGCACATGTCTACCGGTCTGAGGAGAGAGGTAACATGATCGTGTAATTCATAAGAAACAAAGCAAATATTAGAAGTCTGAAAAAATTATAATTTTGTGTAGCAGAAATATGTTTTTTTTCTTTCCTTAATCCCAGATTCATCATAAATTGGGAATAACTGTTTTTGACCTTATATTTGTAAGCCTGGCTTATTAAGAGCCAGAGTGACAACAATTTCTAACAATTAGAAAAACTTTAAACCTGAAGTTTGAAGAAAAAATAAAGTGAAACCAACCAACAAAAAATTATAACAATTAGAAAAAAATAGGGCTGTCAAAGTTAACGCGATAATAACATGTTAATGTAAATACGTCAAACTAGCTTGTCGCGAAGGACGTTAAAAAGCGCTCCAAAGTTATGCTAAATTTTGGCGAGGAAAAACGGTCATGGCCATTTTCAAAGGGGTCATTTGACCTCTGACCTCAAGATGTGTGAATGTAAATGGGTTCTATGGGTAGCCACGAGTCTCCCCTTTACAGACATGCCCACTTTATGATAATCACATGCAGTTTGGGGCAAGTCATAGTCAAGTCAGCACACTGACACACTGACAGCTGTTGTTGCCTGTTGGGCTGCAGTTTACCATGTTATGATTTGAGCATATGTTTTATGCTAAATGCAGTACCTGTGAGGGTTTCTGGACAATATTTTTCATCGTTTTGTATTGTTAATTGATTTCCAATAATAAAATATAAACATACATTTGCATAAAGCAAACATAAATGCCCACTCCCATGTTGATAAGAGTATTAAATACTTGACAAATTTCCCTTTAAGGTACATTTTGAACAGATAAAAAATGTACGATTAATTTGCGATTTACATATTTTAATCGATTGAAAAAAAGTAACTTCAAACCTGGTGGTTGGTGCTGATTTACTGAACTTTTACAGCAACAATATAGAAGCAAATATGCATTCATGCTCTGAGAGTAGTGGACCGATTTTCTTGAGGGCTTTCTAACAAAACTTTGACTTAATTAATATGTGCTAATCACAATATAAATATTAAATTCTATTGAGGTATAAAATCTATTTGCTATCTTACAGACAACAACAGTTCCCCTCAACAGTTCCCCTACCCCACACTGAAGTATTGCCTCATTTCCTGCCTGCGGGACCTCATGATGGCTTTGTACTCGCCGATGCGCAGCTTCTTGCCGTCCACCAGGCAGGTGCGTTTGGGCCGCGGCTTGTACTTGTAGTCGGGGTACTTCTCCAGGTGCTGCTTGCTGAGGCGAGCCTGCTCCTCGTAGTATGGCTGCTTCTCCAGGTTGGTCATGGCTTTCCAGCGTGAGCCTGGATGATGGGGGGACGCATTAATAACGATCAGTTTCGCTTATAAAGATAAAAAAATAACAGCAAAGCATTACACATCAAATCATTAAAGGGAAACTAAATTAGAGAAATCAGCTTGAAATTAAATTTAACGCTTTAAGATCGATTACATTGTGTGTGCGAGGAACAAACGCCGGCGTGACACTACATCACATGTGCATACCGACACACTCGCGCACAGATAACGGTGGAAGTTTCACCCGGAAAAAGAAAAAGCAAAAGAGAGAGAGAGAGAGAGGGGAAAAAAAAGGTTAATGAGGAAGAGCGGCGAGGACGACAGGTACTTATCTAAACTAATGAGGACTTCACTTAACCTGCTGTCATCTCTCTCAGCTCACTTTCTGCTCACAGATTTGTAGCATCAGTCATGTGTGTGTGTGAGAGTGTGTGTGTGGGTGTAATCTCCAGCATGTCTTCCCCTGTGTGTTTCATATCTGGTCTGAATTTGCACTCGACTACTGTATGTTTAATGGGTAAAAGCTGTCAGCGCTTGGCTGTTCTCGCTCTCCGTCTTTCTCTCTCTGTTCTGCGATCTGTTAGCAATCGAGAGAGAGGGAGAGAGAGAGAGAGAGTGAGAGAGAGAGAGGGCTTATTAAAACCAGATTTCCCTGTGTTATAAAACGCTTAGAAGCTCTTTAAAATGTCAGGGCCGATCCCGGCGGTCCGGGGGAAATGTCAGGCGGCCTCGCGCTGCTTGTTTAATGCATAATGAATTATATCATCATTTGTCGGGAGCCGCGCTCTCCCCAGCCGTTCATTAACAGCCGCTTACACAATGCCGCTGCTTGTAATGAAATCACTGTGTGTGTTTGAGAAAGTGGGAGATAGAAGCCTGTGTCTTCCTTTCGCTTGGGTTGCGTAGAGGGTAAGGTGACGAGGGATGGGGGGGGGGGCGGCGGCACCTGTCATTCAAAGCTGTGTGTGTGTGTGTGTGTGTGTTTACCGAGGATCTTGCTGATGTTAGAGTTGTGCATGTCGGGGAAGGCCTGCAGGATCTTTCTCCTCTCGTCCTTGGCCCACACCATGAAGGCGTTCATCGGCCGCTTGATGTGCGGCTCGGCGCTGCCGCCGCGACCCCGAGCCTCCCGGAATATTCTGGAGTCCGACACGCTGGGGGAGCCTGGAGGGGTGGAAAGGTGCCGGTGAAAGGGGGGGTGGAGGAAGGCAGACAGAAGTTAAATATAGACATAAAGTAGGTGGTTTTAAAGCCAACAAGTGAAGCTACTGGTATCATATGAAACTAGAAAAACCTAAGAACTCCATTAGTACCAACCATGTCATACTAGCTTGTCACGAAGAAGGTGAAATAACACTCCAAAGTTATGCTAAACTTTGGCGAGGGAAAACTGTCATGGCCATTTTCAAAGGGGTCCCTTGACTTCTGACCTCAAGATATGTGAATGTAAATGGGTTCTATAGGTACCCACGAGTCTCCCCTTTACAGACATGCCCACTTTATGATAATCACATGCAGTTTGGGGAAAGTCATAGTCAAGTCAGCACACTGACACACTGACATCTGTTGTTGTCTGTTGGGCTGCAGTTTACCATGTTATGATGTGAGCATATTGTTTTATGCTAAATGCAGTACCTGTGAGGGTTTCTGGACAATATCTGTCATTGTTTTGTGTTGTTAATTGATTTCCAATAATAAATATATACATACATTTGCATAAAGCAGCATATTTGTCCACTCCCATGTTGATAAGAGTATTAAATACTTGACAAATCTCCCTTTAAGGTACATTTTGAACAGATAAAAATGGTCGATATACACATTTTTCATCAACTGACAGCCACAATAGAAACTCAATTAATTAAATGAAAAATGCACAAAGCTGCCTATTTTTCTTAGCTCATGAAAAGGTGAAGTTTTGGAGACACACAGCGCAGCGACATGCAGGATATTATTACATAACCTCATAACAGCATATTACATTAAACTAGTGACATGTATCAAAATGAAACACCTCAAAGTAAAAAGAATCACATTTTCCAATCCTTCTTTATAGCAAATAAAAAAAAAAAATCAAACACTTTTTGTCACCTAAATGACTGCATGCATATGTGTGTGTGTGTGTGTGTGTGTGTGTGTGAGTGTGTGTGTCCCTACCGTCAGAGTCTCCGCTCATGGTGAAGTCCAGCATGGCGTGGCTGAACTTGTCCTCTGCCTGCTGCTTCAGCTGTTGACTCAGACTCTCCAAGGCAGCCTTGTCCTAAACAACACAAACAGTTCACAGTTGCGGTCGGTCGGCGGGTGAGTCAATGAGTGTGAATGTATGAATGGGTGAAACCACGGACCTGCGGTGACGCTGAGAAAATCCTTTTCATTTACTTTTAAACATTTAAAAGATGATTTTTACATAATTTTTTTGGCTCCCTTAACGTGTTTTATTTATTTATTTATTTATTTTTTATCTCTGATATAATTTATTACATAGTTATAGCTAAAAAGGGCAATCATCACACATCTCTGTTTTGGATAACCACAAATCAAATCAGATGTCCGTCGGCCTAAAGCCAGTTTGTCCACAACAAAGATATATAAACTCTCTGATCTGATATAAATCAGTTCAATAATAATAATTATTTTTTTTTATCAGCGGATCCAAACCCAGAGAAACCAGACGAACGGCAGCGGCGGTTTCAGACAGTTTGTGTTTTGGCTCATTTCCGTGTAAATTTGCGGAAATGTTAATGTCAACAGCAAATTGTTAGAGTGCCGTACGCCTGCCCGCTTGAACACACATCTGTGCGTCTGTTTGCATGTGCAAGAATGTTGATTACATTTAGTCCTATTTGGATGTTTACTGTTGTGTGTACTGTATATTATATGGGTGTGTGTGTGTGTGTGTGTGTGTTTGGACTCCTGGCAGCCACCTGCGAGAGTGGAGTGCGGCGGCTTGCCTCTCTCTCGCAGAGGCCCCCCGAGGGTCGACGCATTAGAGGGAGAGAGAGAACGGGAGAGTGCAACGCGGACGAGAGCGAGGCCACGCCGCACGGCCCCCTGGGTATTTATTACAACCAATAAAAGGCTGATTTACTGAGCATTTACATGCTTAATGCAAGCAGCCGGCACACTCTGCGCTACGACCTGACTGTCGACGAACACACACACACACACCGCAGTGCTCCAGCGCCAGCGTTTTACAGTTTAATTACACGATTAGGAGCGGTACCCAAAACACTGTCGTCTTCTAAAACAACCTTCCAAAAAGTGTCCCTCTCCATTTACATGTGACCCTGGCGAGCTGGCTGGCTGGATGGGAGGATGGGCGGAATGATAATGAAATGCATTTTCTCTGTTTTTAGTCCAGCAGAGTTTAATTGTTAGAGATAATTTCCCCCCCAGATTGGAATAAATACGGCTAAAAAGAGAGGCAGAGGCGCGCTGCGGAAATGTTATTTTTCTGTTTATTTGCAAGTCATTTAAAAAGTGTTTTATTTTTAATTTATTACGTTTTAATAGATGAACAATTATCTAGCAGATTTAGCCACTTTGTATGTAAATCAGATATATTTTAGGATTTTTCCTCATTTCACACAAACGATCAGCCGCATTTAAACCTCCAGCACTAAATGTGTCTCGCACTTTCTCGATGTTAAGCTCCAATGTGCCGTTACAAAGGGCTTTTTGCTGCGTGCGAGACAGAGACGGAGATGAACAGGGAGACAGAGTGGATGACAGCCTAGTCTGACATTAAGCCCCGGTACAGTACATGAGAAAAGTGGATTGAATGGCTGACACTGGAGCCAAGACACAAAGTAGCGACAAAACTAATCCTCTGAGTGTCTCAGGGATGACACCGTTGTATCCGAACGCCAAGAGCTCGCCGGCTGCACACACTCAGCGCAGCACAAAGCCAAAGGGCCGAGGGAGCGGGGAGTCGGCGCAGAGCGGAACGGCTCCGGAAGCTGAGAAAGAGGTGCGTTTTAATTCCCCCAAAAAATAATCAAAAATTCCTGAACTTTAAATTAAAATGATCATATTAGTATTTTTAAAATTATTTAATACAAGTTCAAATAAAAAAAAATATTTTCTTACTCTTGTAAAAATATTATTAATATTCCTAAATAAGGCTCATCATTTCCACCATTATAACTGGTGTGAGAGGATAATCACAATAAAAGGAAATCCTCACTTTTTAACCTCATTTCACTGAATTCTTATGTGATAACATACACCAATTTAACAAGAAGTGACACAAATTACATAATAAACTGATGGTCTAGTATTTTATTATCCCCTCCAGCGGAGTAAAACAGCTAAATACCCCCATTTAATGCAATAAATGTGTGGAACAAGCTGTAAAATATGCTCCTGAAAAACAGCTACATTTCCCCGACGTTCCCTCTCTTCCCAGTGCTTTCCCTGGTGTGAATCTAATTGGCTATTAGACTGAATCCTTAATACTGTATCTACAGTATATTACTATCTACACTCTGTCTAAATGTGTACAAAAAAACTGGGGTGACTAGATAAATCAGTGTGGGTTTGGACTGTTTGAAACACAGAGTAAAAAAAAAGAAAAAGAGAAAGAGACAGATAGAGCTGTTGAATGTCAGCGGTGCAGATGCTTCAAGCACACTGTTGCTCTGTGAGTATGTGTGTGTGTGTGTGTGTGTGTGCGTGCACCAGCTGACTCCCAATGTGTTTAACAAATAACCACAATTTAGCCACGCTGCCGAGGAGCCGGCGCCGTCACTTCACATTACCGTCTCCCCGACGCTCCGCTCTGCCACACACATTTACACACACACACACACGAGTAGCCCCGTAGTGCGCCTCACAGACACACTCATTACCTCCAAGACGCCTCTGGTTTTACCTTATCTGGCCCTGTTTAGCTTCGACACATTTCAGCGAGAGCATTGTGCGCCGATTTACCTCCTACATGGTGCAGTACGGGATGGCATATGGCAAGGCAAATTATTACACGCCGACAACGAGACGGTGCGGCTGGTGAGGACTTTTTTTTTTTCTTTGGAATCAGTTGTATTTTTTTCTTTTCTTGAGATAATCCATATATTTTCCTTTTTGTTTTTGATGGTATTGATGAGTGGGAGTCATTTGTCATAAAAATCATAATATGTATTTTAACAGATGCAAGAAAGAAATAATAAATTCATTAATAAAGACTGTATTTCAGTATGTATTTCCATCGCAAAGGCTAGAACAAATATAAATAAAGACTAAAACAAGTGGTATTTAAGGTAAGCTAATATGGACCTTTACATATAATGTAAATAATACAATAATAGTGTATCATAACACATTAGTTAAAGTGACAGATGACCTTTTGAACTACTGTTGTTTTGAACTTCTGTTGAATTTGTACAGCAATAACACACTTTGTGACCAAAATATAAAAATACTGTTAAATACAATAATGTTCCCGGGTTTAATGTGAAGAAAACAACATTTTAACTTCAAAGAAATTGAGGAATATAAAATAAACACCTTGATTTTGGAGGCAGTTGTCACACTTTATCGCCTGTTGCTAAGGTTACAGCACAATCCACTGTGATAACTGTGATCTTACCTTGTCCGAGCGTCCGTTGTTGAGGCTGAGGTTGCTGACGGCGGCGACCTTGGCGTCCAGGACCTGCTGCTCCCTCTTCAGCTGCTCCTTCATCTGCCGGGCCTCGGCGAAGGCCTTGGTCACCGCCTCATGGTCGCTCAGGTAGGCGGTTGTGGACAGTGATGACAACAAGTCTGCTGAGACACACAGAGAGACAGAGAGGACGCGGAGAGACGGAGGGGGACGATTAACTTGGTTATGCATATTCATTAGTGTAAAAATGTGATTCAAGTTGAGTGTCTTTGTCGACTGAATTTGTACTTTAAAGCGACAGTAGGCAGAATATTTTTGGCATCATTGGGCAACAATTCCATAATAACCTTTCAGCATATTGTAATTCAAGTGTTCTGAGAGAAAACTAGACTTCTGCACCTCCTCATGGCTCTGTTATCAGACTTCTAGCCAGTGACGGGAGACTTTGACCAATCACAGGTCATTTCAGAGAGAGAGAGAGCGTTCCTATTGGTTGTTCGTTCAACGGAGGCTGCCGTCAATCACTCACAAACTCAGATCAAACGGTCAAACTAGGCAGCGCTGATGAAGAAACATCTTGTAGTGTACTGTGTGCTCCGGCTGGTGGGCGGTGCTTGGTATTTCCTCAACTGTTCTCAACGTAACTGCCGGATCCCAAACCTTCTTGTTTTATGTTTTTAATCATATTTGCTCCAACTTGCCTCCTTCAGATTTAAGAGCATTTAAAATAAATAAATAAGAGAATAATATAGATACATTTGGAATAGAGATGAATGTGTGTGTGTTTATGTTTGTGAAGGTTTTCATCCAGAATAAATCTTCCCCTGAACCATGAGGTAAAGGCATTAACATACACTTGATGAGGGGCATCTGTGTGTGTGTGTGTGTGTGTGTGTGTGTGTGTGTGTGTGTGTGTCGCTCTCTCTCTCACACACACTCACACACACTGACCACTTGACAGTCGAGTCGGGCATAATGTGAGTCAGAGTGCGCCCCGAGCTAGCCTCGCTACAAGCTGCCCACCGCCTCCTCCACCTGCCCTCAGACGTAAACACACACACACACACACACACACGGACAGACAACTAAAAAACAACCATAAACAAGTTCAACCTCTGGATAATCTCATTACGACGCCCACCTTTCCACACACACACACACACACCTCTTTTCATGTGAACCCTCACACTTTGACGACTCTTATTACGGCTAAAAAGTCCCGCTAATTTCCCCAGTCGAGAACATCTGCCCCGCCACCTAACAAAGATCACATCTCCCCGCCGCTCTATTATTCGTATTATTTCCGCAGCTTAAGTCGCCGCCGAGGCATCTGCTCCGAACTGTGTGTTTGTGAGGCCGTGCGCGCACCGCTATCGCCTCTCCCTATCAGCCGGGTTAGCTCTTAACAAAGAGCCGCGGCTGGCTTATGGGGCCTTTATCAGCGCTAATCCGCACCGCTAATGCCATCTCAGGCCAGATTACCAGCTTCAGATTGGTAATGACAGAGCCGTGAACTCTTTCAGAAGTCATAACCGGAAAATCTGGATGTGAGCGGGTCCAAAAAAAAAAAAAAAAAAGGGGGCAAGGGGGGTGAGAGGGACAGAAGAGAGGGCGATGGAATCGGGTGGCAGTCAATTTTAATCTGGAGTCAAAAGAGAGGGAGGGGGCTGATAGATATTATTGCGTGAGTTAAACTGACAGCGATGCCAACCATCCAGACAAGTGAATGTGACCCAGATAGAAGGGGAGGGGGCGTCTCTCTCTCTCTCTCTCTCTCTCTCTCTCTGTCTCTCTCTCAACTCTACACTCACTCTCTGAGCGCCAAATCTCTACAGACAGGCGCAATACCTTTTTGACCACAAAAAACACTCCTGCAGGGAGGTCAGGGGGAACTGCAGTGTTTTATGACGGACAAATGTGTGATCGTGGTAGAAGTTACAGGCGCTGACAGCCCTTCAGTTCGGTTTGAGATGAGTAGACGGATGGACGGACGGAGTAGGAGACAGAGAGAAGCATGCCTTTGGGTTGGTAGGTGTCAAAAAACAGAAAGAGAGGTGAATTGTGGGGGAATTAGCAGAGAGCAGACGAACTGGAACTCACATCAAGTGGAGGGCGAAGCTACTGAGAATTAACTTTTTACCTGCAGATATGACCCAGATATTCTAAAAAGCCTTAGTGAGCATAAACGCAGCTATAGATCTTATGCTGTTTTGCACTTATTTACTTACTTTAGGTCTATAAAATAAGTCACCATGTTTTTGCAGGTATATTTTATCTTTATCTTAAATGAGGATGCAAACTCAAGCCCAACAGGCAACAACAGCTGTCAGTGTGTCAGTGTGATGACTAAAGTGGGCATGTCTGTAAAGGGGAGACTCGTGGGTAACCATAGAACCCATTTACATTCACACATCTTGAGGTCAGAGGTCAAGGGACCCCTTTGAAAATGGCCATGACAGTTTTTTGGAGCGTTATCTAACCTCCTTCGCACAAGCTCATATGACATGATTGGTACCAATGGATTCCTTAGGTTTTTCTAGTTTCACATGATACCAGTATCTTCAATCTAGCTTTTAAACTGAGCCTGCTACAACCTAAAAATCACAAGTTGCATTAATGCGTTAAAAAAAAACTAGTGGTGTTAAAAGAAATTTGCGTTATTATACACGTTAACTTTGACAGCTCTAATACAAATGCATCATATTTTACAACGTGACCATATATTTAGTTTGTGAAATCTTAACTATAGCTGAGAAGAGAAATGTGGTGAAGTAAAAAGTACACTGAGACGTAGTGGAGCAGAGGTATACACAAGAGTAAAAGTGGAGATACTCATGTAAAGTACCTTAGCACTAAGAGTAAATGTGCTTAGTTACATTCTACCACTGCCAATCATATAAAACCAAAGTATTTTCAAAGTGGCACTTTTACCTTCTTCTTTAAAACAATTTTCTTTTTAAGATTTTTTTCCACTCCATCCACTGCATGCGTGTCTGTTTGTTTGTTCCTGTCTGAATTTAAATAACCTGAACACACATTCATGCTCTGTACCACCCACCCACACACTCACTCCCACATCAAAACCAACCGCCTCTAGACTCTTTTCCAATTTTGTCTGCCCCTTCTATCCCTTCTGAACTTGTAACAGGAATCCTAATACGACTATGAACCGCAATAACAAACAGCGCCGGTGACCGGCTAAACTCAGGGGCAACAGATGGGACCTACGAGCTACGACGTAAAACTGGAGACACGAAAACGCACGCTGGTCTCTCTCCCACAGCACAAATAATTCAGCGGGGATCACACACAAACTTTAAACACTGTAATCCATTTTTCCCGAACAAAAAACATCTGGGACCGCAAATCCACTAATCTGATATTAAATCCGCCGATTTGTTGAAAAACAGTGAGATTAGCCAAGAAGTCAGTGAAAAAAAAAAAAATGACTAACTGCCTATTGCATAGGAGGAGGAGGTGGGATTGTGTTTGTGCGTGTGTGTGTGTGTTGGAGTGTGTGTGCTGTCATTGTGTCATTAATGCTGGGTGTTTGCGCTGTCCTGGCTCATGTAAGAGGCTTGTCTAATCTCATTGGTGATACCTCCTGTCTGTCATGCGCTCCTCTCTTTATTATTCCCCCGCTTCATCGCTCGGAAAAAAAAGTGCTAATCCCCATCTCTCTCTCTCTCTCCTCTTTCCCTCACACCCTACGTCTCTCTGTCTCTTTCAGTCACTAATAAACACATAACAATGAAGCAGCCCCGAGGCAAACAGCGACACGGAAAGAAAAACACAAACACACTAATTATAGCCTGTTACATATGTGTAATATTTGAACTATCAGTGTTGCGTGAAAAATGGATTAAGAGTACAAAATAGTGATTCATTTATGTCATATTTCATGTATGTGTGCATATGGCCGGGTATGATTACGGCACTGGCAGTAGCAACAATGGCAACACTACGAGGGAAATGCTATTCTTGTCATCGCCACTACCAGTGAGGCAATTTGCGGTTTTCGTCAAAGGCGTACATTGTCATAATGGGAGCAATTTGCTTTTCATAAAAGTGTAGGGAGCACTTATATTGTATGTATACATGTTTTCGTTGTTGTTGTTGTTGTGTATGAGTGTGTGTGCATTTAAAGGAAAAAATAGGGTTTAATACAACTTGAATCATATTTTTGTAGGCCATCATTTGTAATGGTAATAACAATAAGGCTGTATTCATTCAATTAATAGCGGAGATTGGGGAACGCCACATCGCCTACAAATAAAATATGGTTGCTAGGAGCAGTCAAATTCATGTTTCAATCTAAGAAATATCTAGATTATACTGTTATCAGGCCATCAAATAGGCGTTATCGGTGGTTATTACACGGCTGTGTTGAATCCTCGATTCTGATTGGTCAATCACGGTGTTCTGCGGTCTGTAATTTCTGTATTACAGTCCGTTGCTATGTATAACAGACTGTTGCTGTGGGCGCAGCTCTGATGTCAGACTCTGGCGGACCGTTTTTGTGTCAAAACATTGATTTCTTCAGTAAATAGCCCTGTAATAAGCGGGATAATGTACAGCTAGCGGGTCATTGTTGTGAGAGAATCCCCTTCAGGCGGATGAGAGACACCTCCACTTTGCATCGCCCTGTCGGGTATTCTTTCACAACAATGACCGGCTCACTGTACATTATCCCTTCCTTATCAGCCCCATAGATGTGGGTCAGTAGAGCCCTGCTACACTCACTTAGTAGGTTTTATCATCTATTCACATGGGCAATCACTGAAAGAAGGTATACAAGAAGACAAAAGCGACCTCTAGCGAGCGTAGTAATTATGACAGGAGCAGAAGTTGAAGTCAGGCGCTGTAGTATAGACAGACAAACTCCGACAAACTCCATAAGGGGTGTAGGTCGGGGGCTATGGATGGGGATGGGGATGGGGTGGTGTGAAACCAACAACGTGTAGTTGTCTTTTTGCTCACAAGCATTAAGTTTCACTTTCACTTTTGAAACAGTTATTTTAAACCAAAACACAATGTTTTCCCCTAAACTTAACTAAGTGGTTTTGTTGTTTAAACCTAAAGAAGTTGTAGACATAGTAGGCCCCTGCTGACCCATATCTATGGTGCTTATAGCGACTGATAACGCCTATTTAATGGCCTGATAACAGTCGAATCGGCTAGAAATATGCCACGATATAACAGCTACCATTTTTCTGTCACTATTTTTAAATGATATAGCTTAGTAGCTAGCTAGCTTTGTAGGAAGATGACGTCAACCCCTAAGTCCTAAGGCTGTTACACACTCGCGGCGTTTATTTGTGCGATTAATTTGCATGTCAATATTTTTTTTTGAATTGTTGTTTTTGTCATGAGTACTTTCACACAGAACGCGAATATTAAACGGGAAAAAAAGACGTAGTTTCTTTTGGAATAAGGTTGATTTTCCTTTAGTTCCCTCTAAAAAACAATCAATAATCACAACATCAGACATTTTTGAATTGCTAAAAAAATTGTAGATGTGAGTGGTGATTCAGAGGTCTACCTGTAGTAGGCTAGTCATGTTCCCAGATCTCAGTAATAAACTTGAGTACAGTGGTATACAAAATGATGGTCAATACTACAAAAACGACCAATAATCTTGGATTATCCTTCGACTTTTCCTGTGCTGTGTGTGTGTGTGATGGGTACTTGAGTCCACTTACCTATCGAGCTGACCCTGGTCGGTGGACCTCCGATGCTGGAGGGGGCGACGCTGTGCTTCATGGAGCCGGCAGGGCCCAGCTTGGCGGCAGCAGCAGCAGCGACCTGTGGGGAAGTTGGGGGGGAGTTGGGTGACTTGCTCTCGGATGCCTTAGGCTTGGCCGACAGGTTCAGTGGCTGTGCACCCTCACTGTCCTGCAAAAACCAAAACAGCACAGTTTCGCCTGCTGTGACCACCGTAAAAAAATTTGGAAGCGAGGAGGCCCCTCACCGAGACCGCTCGCAATTGCACAACACGTGCTAATGAAACGGAGAGCCCATGCACGGCAATGGGACGGATGACAAGGTGCATGCCACTGCCTGTATCCAAAACAGCTCGTCATAAGCAACAAAAACGGCAGCACAGACAACAATAAAAATATATTTTGGTGCAAACCACTGACATTTACATGCAAAATAACTGACTTCCTATCGCAGCGAAGTCGGGACGATTCATGAACATGCATGTGCACAGTCCTCATGCAGGCTCTGGTAAAACATGCACAATAACTCTGCTCCTTTACATGCTTCAAACAAGGCCGGCGGTAAGAGCAACAATCACACACCTGAGGAGAAGAAATCATTCTCAAAACTACAGTCTCTCTGTCTTTCACAAAGAATAGCACCTCCTTGAGACTGTCTTTACAGCTCTGAAGACATGGTGATGTCTCAATGTATCAAACAGCCAACAGAACAGAGGACTGTCTGCCACTTCAATGTGCACTTGCTCCATTAGAAACAAGGAACCGTCTGTGGAACATGCGAGTGTGTGGAGGGAACAGTGAAGCAGCACTTTCTGCCTTAAAGACACACACACACAGCCCCAACAACCAATCAATAACTTTTTAAGTATATTTAGGTCCATGTTGTTAAAGTATTATGATGCCAAACAGGACCGTCTATATCCTTAAATTCATCTAAATCAAAGCATGTCTGCACACAGCAACAACCTCGACACAAGTAACAGACAGCGGCCCCCTAAATGAATCGGCATGTGGACCACCGCACGACGCCGGGGGGGGCTGTTATCGCGTTAATTGTCATGGCAACGCCACCCCTGCTGATGACCTAATCCAATCAGGAGGGGTAGCCTCAGAGGGTCACGTGACAGGAAGGAAGGAATTAGATCGCCGAGGGGCCAGATGCACACAGACCACTCTGTGTAATTAAAACCCTGCAATTAAAAGGCAGACACAACACGGGGGCGAGGGACGGCTTAATGGGCCCCGCCAGTAAAGATGCACCACAATAGAGTCTGTGAGGAGCAGAAATACAGTTTCTTTTTATTATTTTTAGGGCTGTCAATTGATTAAAATATCTAATCGCAATTAATCACATTTTTTATCTGTTCAAAATGTACCTTAAAGGGAGATTTGTCAAGTATTTAATACTCTTAGCAACATAGGAGTGGGCAAATATGCTGCTTTATGGAAATGTATGTATATATTGATTATTAGAAGTAAATTAACAACACAAAACAATGACAAATATTGTCCAGAAACCCTCACAGGTACTGCATTTAGCATAAAAAATATGCTCAAATCATAACATGGCAAACTGAAGCCCAACAGGCAACAACAGCTGTCAGTGTGTCAGTGTGCTGACTTGACTATGACTTGCCCCAGACTGCATGTGATTATTATAAAGTGGGCATGTCTGTAAAGGGGAGACTCGTGGGTACCCACAGAACCCATTTTCATTCACATATCTTGAGATCAGAGGTCAAGGGACCCCTTTGAAAATGGCCATGAGTTTTCCCTCACCAAGATTTAGCACAAGTTTGGAGCGTTATTTAGCCTCCTTCGAGACGAGCTAGTATGACATGGTTGGTACCAATGGATTCCTTACGTTTTATAGTTTCATATGAGGCTTATGGTGTTATTATTGCTTTAACTTTGACAGCCCTAATTATTTTGTAATATTACGGTAATATATTAATTGTTCCCAAGTGTACATTTCATAAAAACATTTAGCTTTACAGGTGTGGTCCTACTGTAGCACCATTTAAACCACAGAATAGAACAGACATGATTTTTCTTTATTTTCTGGTCATTAGTCTAATTGCTGCTTAGCCGGAGTAGAATCCAGCATACAGTGGGATCCAAAAAAAAGGGAACAAGTACTGTATGTATGTGTGTGTGTGTGTGTGTGTGGTATACCCACTCATTAAGGCCGACTTTCCCTGATTCCCACTCCTTGAGTCGTACTAAGCCTTATGAGCCCCTCACAACTCAATTAAGCCCTCCCAATTAAGCCCCTCCATGTGTACGTGCCTATGCGTGTGCGCGATCGCCACTTTGTGTGTGTGCGAGCGAGGCCTAACCGGATTGTCCTTCATTAGGGGCGGGGGTTGGGGGGGGCTTTCTAAATAGACGGAGGACCCCCAAAGATGCCTTCAGTGAGACAATAGGCCGGAGAAGAAGAAGAGGAGAGAAAAGAAAGGGGAGAAAAACTGAGCGGGATCTTCTCAATCCTGACCCATATTATGGCGGGCTTTGGCTGGGAACGCGTTTGAATATTTATTACAAATAGATAATGCCTCTGCCTCTTGTACAGTGGATGGGGCTGGGGGGGGGAGTTTCCTCTCAGCGCCAAAGCCAAATCCTATGGTGGGAAGGTGGCCAACCTGCATTATGCCAGTGTGGAGGAATTAGTTGAGACAGTGGGGCTGAGAGGCTTGGACCGACTTGTTTATGAGTGTGTGTGTGTCAGTGCGAGACATTGTTCAACAAGCTCTAAATCTCATGGCAGTGTGTGTGTGTGTGTGTGTGTGTGTGTGTGTGTGTGTGTGTGTGTGAGGCCTCTAAAGCCTCTGAAAGCCTCGGAATCTTGAATTAATACAATTGCTTTTGTGTCTCTCTTGGCTGATGAAACAGTCTCCAGCTTTGAGACCGAAAACATGCAGAGTGACAACGAGAGCCAGAGGGACGGAGAGGAAGCGGGAGGGGAGAGATAATGTGTGTGTGTTTGCGTGTGTGTGTGTGTGTGTGTGGGCTGCGTTTCACTCCTGCGGATGCCGACATGTGAAAGCGACATCAGGGTTCTGCATCTTATCACTGGAGCTGATGGTTCAATTAACAGGACAAGTGTGTGTGCCACTAATGTTTATCCTGGGCAGGTTGTGTGTGTGTGTGTGTGTTGAGGTGTGTGTGCTACAACGTTCATGTCAAGACCTTCCCTCCTTTCATCTTTCCTCCTTCTCTTCCTTCCCCCTTCCAGCTATAAATGACTGTTTGGATATTAATTATATTGTCATATCTAATTCTCTCAGACAGCAGACGACGCAGAAGAGGCAGATATGACACCGTTCGTGGCACCGATTCAAATGCTAAACTCCTCGAGTATGTAAATGCACTTCACATTTTCTACTCATTTGTATTTGGAGTAAACAGACGCACAGACTTTACCTTGACAGTCTAGACTGATTGTTTTATTTTTCCTAATGAGGCTAGGCTTGTTGGCTCTTGCTGACTCCTATCCATTAGACTGAAATGACTTAAGTACAAGTAGTAGTACTACCAAACCTCATATAACGGTTTGCATGATATCTTATGAAAAGTTATTCCTGGTTTTTGGTGCGTTTTCCTACAAATGTCCAGCAACACGTGTCAATTTCTGCTGGTTAAGGCACTAATGCTGGGTACACACTACACGGGAATCAAGCAGATTTTGGGACCGATCCCCCCCTCAAACGATCAAACGTGACTTCAGTGTAAACAAACACTGAACACGAACACTGGTCTCCTGGGAGAAATGCGGTGTTTGTCGCTCTTTATAGTTCCTGGTTCACATTTACGTGGATTACATACGAATTGATTCGTATTACGGATAACAGTGCATTACTTTTCAAATGGTGTATGAGAACAGCCTGCAGTAAAACATACTTAAAGTTGCAAAAGTAAAAGTACTCATGGCAGAGAATAGCTCCTTCAGGAGTGTTGCGTTTATTCATTCTATTATTACTTTATATACTGTTAAACAATTGTATCTGTAGCGATACATCATATTTTTTACGAGCTGGTTTATGTGTAAAATCTATAAATGAATAAAAGATAAATGAGTAAGAAGTACTTTATTTCCCTCTGAAAATAATTGAAGTATAAGGTAACATAAAATGGAAAGTACATCATAATTGTCCTTAAGTACGGTAAACATACTCAGTTACTTTTGGCCGCTGCGTGTGTGCGTGATGCATGTCAGCGAATGGGCTACATATGGTGCACAATTTGAATTCGCACTATTGTATGGCTCTGTATGCATGCCTGCCTACATCTGACGGTCCACTCTTGCGTATAAGAAAGCTGCATGTATGCTGCAGTGATTTGTGCATGGGTATGTGTGTGTGCGTGGAGGGGCTGGTTGGTATAGTGTCTTATTCAACACCTGTGTGTGCGTGTGTTTTTGTGCACGACTGTGTGTGTGTGTCCGTGTCTCACCCGAGGGTAAAGCACTTAAGCGGTGTGCGCCTGAGTCCAAACAGCTGTGAGCAGAGGCAGGCAGCGCGTCTCTAAATGACTAGAGACCTGAGATAGAGCCCACAGGGGGAGCACACCTCTGAAATATACATGTCACTCACCCAGAGAGAGAGAGAGAGAGAGAGAGAAAGAGAGAGAGAGAGTGTTAGAAAGAATGAGTGAGAGCGCCGCAGTGGTCAGCCGGACTGAAAGAAACCAAAGAAGACTGAGAGAAAAGAAAAAAGAAAGACAAATATCTATAAAGCGCCACCGAGCACGTATCTAAAGTTTGTCTCTCTCGTTGATCGCAAACAGTGCGAGTGCACGGGGGAGTAACACCAACACAGCGCTGCGGTCAATTGGCCAGTTTGGCTCCATGGGGCCTGTCGGGTGCCATGTGGGTCCACTCCCCAGTCTGCCACTCCTGCTGGACTGGGGGAGGCCATTACGGCTCCCCACTTCCCCTCCACCACAGGCCGCGGCACTTGCCTGTCAGCCCAACTCCATATATATGGTAATACGGCGGTAAGAGGAGTGTGTCGGTGGGGCGGGATGGTAGCGTGTGTGTGAGTGTGTGTGTGTGTGTGTGTGTGTGTGTGTGAGTGTGAGTGATGGAGATGCAGGGAGGGGTTGATGGACAAGGAAGCAGGGGTGTGAGCTCTGGGGTCAAACCGTGAGCTTGAATCTATGCCATGAGCTAGTCCTCAGTGTGTGCATGAGTGTTTGAAGACAGCAGGAGGAGGTCAAGAACAAACTGGGAACAAAAGGGTGATGGAGAAGGATGGAGAAGTTGCAAAAGAAAAGATGTGGAAGTGGAAGTAAGGAGGGGGGAGGTGAAGAGAGGAGAGAAGAGGAAAGGACAGGAGAGAATAAAGGGAAAAGAGAGGAGAAGAAAGGAAAGGAAAGGAGAGGAGAGGAGAGAAAGGGAAAGGAGATATGAGGACAGGAAAGTAAAGTAAAGTGAAGTGAAGTAAAGTAAAGTAAAGTAATATAAAGGAAAGGAAAGGAAAGGAAAGAAGAGGAGAGGAGAGGAGCGGAAAGGAAAACAAAGGAGAGGAGAGGAGAGGAGAGGAGAGGAGAAGAGAGGAGAGGAGAGGAGAGGAGAGAAAGGGAAAGGAGATGGGAGGAAGGAAATGAAAACGATAGGACAGACCATGACAGGACAGGACAGGATGGGACAGGAAAGGAGATGGAAGGAAAGGAAAGGAGAGGAGAAGAATGGAAAGGAGAGGAGATGAGATGAGAGAAAGAGAAAGGAGATGGGAGGAAAGAAAAGAAAGCAATGGAAAGAAAAAAAAAAAAAGGAAAGATGAGGAGAGGAAAGACAAAGGAAGAAAAAGGAAAAGAAGTTGGGAAGCTGTGATGTATGTGATGAGATCTCATTCTCTGTGGGACGGACAAGTCTGATCCCATGTGTGTGTCAATGTGTTGATTTGTGACTGACCACTACACTTGTGGGGGGTCCGAGGGTGGACAGAGGACGGCAGGGGGCTGTGTGTGTGTGTGTGTGTGTGTGTGTTTGTGTGAGGTGGTCAGGGTCCAGATATTCCGACCAGATATTCATAGACTTCCACTCGGATGGACACGAGGCTTCCCCCTCGCCCCTATTGCGCAGCCAGCCGAGAAAACGGCACAAACAGCAATACATCCTCTCAAATCCACCGCGGCCGTATACAGCACCAGCTGGAGTTGTACCAAAAGACGTGCATTAGTATGAGGAGCTGACCGTTGCTCAGTCAGGACACTTGTTTGATTGAAATAAAAAAAAGATGCAATCGGGATGCAACCTTCAAACAAGCTGGGACGCACATTTTCAGCTTCATGCACTGCAGTGAAACATTCACTCTCTCAGTCTCTGTTGTAACACTAGAAAGGCCAAAGAGTTTACAGTTTAACTGCAAAAGTCATTTTTGTGGCTATAATCAAGTAAAAAGAAAAAAAAATCATATTTCCTTTTTAAAAAAATGAAAGAATTTGCCGGCACAGTAAGAATATTTAATTTTCTTTCAATAGTAATCCAGTTGTTTCAAGGATTTTTAAGAAATCTCTTTATGTTGGAATAAGAAAGAATAAGACCAGTTGATGTAATAGAATATGGAAAAAATAAAACTTAATTTTAGAAAATACTTGCAGCAAGTTGATTTGCATTGAAACTGGCAGATTGTTTCTCTTATTTTAAGAAAATAAAAGGTTAAGAACTCAATCTCTAAAATAACTTGCAGTTTGGTGGCTAATTTGAATTCTCTAAATGAAAAAAAATCTGTCTTAATAATGTCCTTTCATGTAATTGAGACATTTTTTCGTAAATTGGAAAAATACTGGCCACCCAACCTTGAGAGTCAACTCTCAAATCCTCAAATCAACAGGCTTTTCTAGTATTAAACACACACACACACACACACACTGGCACAGAGGCCTCTCCTTACCTTGGCCTTGTTTGGTAGCGGGGAGCTGCGGCCCTTGTCGCTCTGTGAGTGTGTGTTGGTGGGTGGGGAGTGTGTGCCCATGTTGGATTGGGGTGGCAGGCTGCCTCCGTGCTGCTTGGCCCCCGGAGAGACCTGCATGGCCGCCAGCTGAGCTGCGTACAACTGCTGCGAGGTAAGAGAGACAGGTAGAGAGAGACAGACAGGGGGAGGGGGGGGGATATGACAGAGAGACAGAGAAGGGGGGAGAGGAAGAAGAGGGGAGGAGGGGGAAAGAAAGGAGAAGAAAGGGGCGACATGAATAAATGAATACTCGAGAGCGCACAAACAAAAAAGGAGAAGATGCCGGCTAAAAAGCTCTGGAAGAAGAGGCCATTAGTGGCCCGGCCTCTGTTTGTGTGACAGAGAGAGACGACGGAGAGGGACATCTCCGCTGTCAACCCCCTCCCTCACCCCATGGGAGAAGCGCTAACAGCCTCTCTGACAGGCCCAGAGATGGCCGTGTCCCCTCCAGGTGCATCGTGGGAGAAAAGGAAAAACATTCCCGGCTATCGAGGTCACGCCGGAGAGCCCGGCTCTCGCTCAAGGTGAAAAAAAAGTGATGATGGAGACGGAAAAGAGAGAGAGAGAGAGAGAAGGAAATTTGCGAAGCCAGATGGGACGTGCCAGAAGTGTCTTGTGCCCCTGCGATGTTTTTTTTTTTACCGACAATAAGACGCAAAAAACACCCATAAAATAGTCGGAAATAAAGATGAATTGATTCAATAACTGCTGTGGGAAACAAAAAAACAGGTTTTCCCCTATTCTTGTTTATGTATTTAATTAATTTCCAATTAAATAAAAGCATTATGGCTTGAGCTGCTATGGTGTGAACATACTCGGGAATATTTATGCAATACCATTGTATCACACAAAACAGTCTCTGGCCGGTATTTCCACAGCAACAGACACGGCGTAATATTCACAATTTGGAAGGAGCTTCAATGTTCATAAACACTTCTTTCTGTCCCTCTATCTGCCTGCTCAAAAAAATCATCCTGCAAAGCTCAATCGCTTTCATGTCGGCTAATACAAATCTCTCAGACGCTGTTTTTGTTTTCTCAGAATTGTTATTCCCTCTTCTGAAGAGCAACAGAACGGTTGTTTAGCGAGAAGTAACTGATGTGTTTTTTTTTTTTTTTGAATAGTTATAATTGTTATCATTTATTTCTGGTGGAAGATTTTTCTGGAAGAGGACCATCCTTTTTTTTTTTTTTTAGTTTAACTTCCGTCCTTCTGTTGGTGCTTGGCTGCCGGCCACCGGCGTCAAACAAAGGCTGGTTTATGCAAATGGACAAGGAAGAGATGCTGTCACTGCTATCTCTCTCTCTCTCTCTGTCTGTTTGTACCTCTCTCTATCTCTCTTGACAGCCACATTAGCTCTTGCTCTCCTCTGCTATCTTAAATAAAGACATTTATCTCTTTTTATACAAACAAGAAAAAAACACATTCAAACTGGCAGCGGACACACTGCACACAAAGAAATACTTTTTTTGGAAGAAACTCGTATTTGAATTTGAAATAATCTCCGCCTGACTGTCACTCACATGTGGCAACAACAATATTCACTGTGTAGAAACGTAACAGCAGCATGTTTTCAGTTACAATTCTTTATCTTTTCTCGCTTTTATTGAATTCCCAAACGTTTTAAAGGTCTTATTGATAACATTTTATTGTTATTTATTTATTTATTATAAAATAATACATCCACATAGCTTTTTAAAGTAAGCCTTTTCCTTTTCCTGTTTATGATTGTGAATTAATCACTTTAAAAAAAAAAATTGGCTGTTCCAAAATGAATGTTTTGTTTACCTCTGTGGAAGATATCTGACGATTGGTTCCCACTTCTAACAAGGCTTGTGAGCCAAGAGTGAAATGACGTTGGTATCACGTGGCGTGTCTGGGTCGTCAGTTAGTGTTGAAAAAAACAGATAAATGGCTGAGATTGATGGTAAGTGCCTGGCAACAACTTGTTGTGAAGTGAATGCAATGGAACGGGGGGAGGGAGAATGCGACATCTAGTGGCTGAATGTTATCCATGTTATGGTGTAATAGCACCTTAAAATAAGGTACCTGTACCTTGTCCAGAAACCCTCATAGGTACTGCATTTATCATCAAAATATGCTCAAATCATAACATGGCAAACTGCAGCCCAACAGGCAACAACAGCTGTCAGTGTGTCAGTGTGCTATGACTTGCCCCAAACTGCATATGATTATCATGAAGTGGGCATGTCTGTAAAGGGGAGACTCGTGGGTACCCATAGAACCCATTTTCATTCACACATCTTGAGGTCCGAGGTCAAGGGACCCCTTTGAGAATGGCCATGACCACCAAAATTTAGAGTAAGTTTGTTGCGACTTTGCCTCGCCATTGGAAGCAAATGCTTTTTTCGCCCCTTCGCTCGCATAGAATGGAAGTGAACGGGAGGTGAATGTAATTCCATGTGTGACCGTGCCTTAACTTCATCCCTGACAAACACTTTCAGAGACTGGATGCTTTAAGAAATATTGAATTAAATAAACTGAGCTCATGGAAAGTTACGGAGAGTTTTGCCTGTGCTTTAATCTTCTTCACTAAATATCAGACGGTAGGTTTGATCAAATCCTTTGGTGCAGCTTGTCTTCCGTTTTGGAAAGCAACCCCTGCCGCTGTTATGGACACGGAGGGGAACAATGATAATTGAGGTACATACAGTAGACAGGGTGTGCTGCCGCTGCTGCTGCTGATGTGGAAATCAGCGGGAGATCGGTCATGCTCCGGCGAGCTACGCGAACGACCGGCTCGCTGAGATCAGATCAGCCTCCGCTCGCTCATTTCTCTTCAATTAGCTGCACTGTGGCTCCTGGAAGAGAGAGTGAGGAGGGAGGACGGGGGGGGTAAGGGGGTGCAGCCGAGCATGAACACCCCTCACCCCCCGTCCCCCCTCCCTCCCCTCCCTACCAGCCAAACCCCCTAGCAAGAGGACCACAGGCGGTGTGTGTGTGTGTATGAGTGTGTGTGTGTGTGTCCTGCCATATTCGGACCAGTGGTTCAAAGGCCTCTTTATTTGCGGAGTGAATTGAGTTCCATTACAAGGCCAGCTCCCGTCACTCAAAGCCCCGCTCAATGGGCCGGCGAGCAATGACACACACACACACATGCTCACACACACACATACACACACACATACACGTACAGAGGCACACTGTGGAGCGCGCCCAGAGCGTCGCCACAACGACATGCATGTCAACAAACAGGAAGTGACAGCGCAAAGCCCCCTGGGGTGACCGGAGGAGCGAACACACACAGGCGCACAACCACACACACACACACACACACACACACACCCACAGAGCAACACAATGAGTGAGGGGTGGGGGAATGCAATCGTAGATGCAGGATGAGACTAAGGAATTTGAAATGTCACTCACTGCTGAGCTGTGTGTGTGTGTGCGTGTGTGTGTATTACCTACGTTGTGCGGACATTAACCTGTTTACACAGTCACATTGTGGGGACTCGCCTTCCAAATGGGGACAAAATGCACGTCCCCGTAACGTAAACCATTATATTTTCGGGGTGAGGACTCGGTTTAGGGTTAAGGGTTAAGATTAGGCAAGTAGCAGTTACAGTTAAGGTTATGGTAAGTCTCCAGGAAATGAATGTAAGTCAATGTAATGTCCTCAAAAGTCATGAAAACACAATTGTGTTTGTGTGGGCATGTTCTGTGTGTTAAGACCTTCTCCTCACTCTTTCTGCTCTTAATCCCCTAATGTGCGACCAAAACATCTGCTTGTGTTTGTGTGTGTGTGTGTGTGTGTGTGTGTGTGTGTGTGTGTGTGCTTGTCACATGACACCCCACTATGTGTGTTTGTATGTGTGTGTGTGTGCGTGTGTGTGTGTGTAAACCTGAGCTCTATTGACAAGAGGTGAAGAGGTGATGTGAGAGTATTGGTGTTCCTCTGAGTGAAGACATGGCGGTGAGTGTTTGGCATTAGTGCTATTGACAGTGTGTGTGTGTGTGTGTCCATTCTCTTCGTTTCTCCTGTCATTTTAGTAGGAATGGATCTATGTGTGTGAGTGTGTGAGTGTTGGTCAATAATCTGCAGCTTTAGTCAGATTACCAGCCCGTCTGGTCTTTGTTGTCAGAGTTAGCGGCGCTTCAGAGCTCTATTGTTCATTATGGACACCGAGGACTATTGTATGGATCTCAATGGATTCTTGTCCGTCTGTCTGTCAGACTTCCTGTCTGTCTGTTTGTGTCTCAGTGCTGAAGGACAAAAAAGAAAAAGAAAAAGCAAGTGTGGACTGAGTCATAGACATTGAACTGTCTTTATGTTTTCTCTTTCGATTTTGTCTCCTTTGAGCCTTTGTACTCATTTAAGTAACTGAAACGCGTTTGTGAACTAAGCAACAAATAAAATAAAAAAAAACTACCCACACAGAAAGATGAATAGAGTGGCAAAGTGCAAATAAAATGATTACGATGCCTTCCTTATACCTATATGGCGCGACTTCAAGGACAAACACTAACACATAAAAAAATCAGAGGAATTTACTTTAAAAACAAACATCTTCAAGGGTTTCTTTTTCTTTCCCCCGCTGTGCCAGCTTGAGACAGTTTAAAAGAACATTAAAAGAAAGTTAGTTTTTACTTTATATTTGCTGAAAACGAAGTGCTGTTACTTCAGCATTGCAACCTAAACGTTTAGATTTAGGAATTTCATCCCAATTTGGAGACAAAGTATGTTTTACACCAATAATATATCATAGAGGATTCATACTAGGGCTGTCAAAGCTAACGCTAGAATAACGCATTAACGTAATCGATGTTTCGGAGGTTGTAGCGGGCTCTGTTTTAAAGCTAGAGAGAAGATACTGCATCATATGAGACAAGAAAACCTGAGGAACCCATTGGTGTAATATTAGCTTGTCGACAAGGAGGCTAAATAATATATTTGTCATTGTTTTGTGTTGTTAATTGATTTCCGATAATAAATACATTTGCATAAAGCAGCATATTTGCCCACTCCCACGTTGATAAGAGTATTAAATACTTGACAAATCTCCCTTACAGGTACATTTTGAATGGATAAAAAACGTGCAATTAATTTAATTAATTAACTTTATTTATTATGTGTGCAGAAGTGGTACTATAGTCACCTATCTCTGCTGCCTATTGATTTCACATTGATCCCACGCTGTTATCACAAAATGGCATTTCCTTGCAACTCCGAGAAGCCTTTAAGGCCGAGAGGAAGATACCGACACTGAAGCAGAAAATGCTCTGCTGCACTCTTTCCCTCCTCCAGATAAGGTTTTGTGGGGAAACGAGTTGCTCGATTGATTTCTCATTTACCTTCTGTCATCTGTCCCTGTCTATTTTTTCCTCTCTCCCCCCCTCTGCCTCCCTCTAACCGCCTGCCCGTTGTTCGTCCGTCCGTCTCTCCGGTGTACAGTGTGGTAATCCAGGACAATATGTTCCAACATCTGCCTCTCCATATGATGCCTGACCCGCGCTATTGACCCTCTTTATACCACGCGCCACTCACACACACATTTAATCTCTCGCACACATCCACACTTTTTCTACCTCCATCTCTCTTTCTCTCCGTTTATCCTTTTAACTGATCATCCTTCTAAATACTTCTCTGGTACCTCAGCCTTTTCACCTTTATCGCCCATCTCTCTCTCGCCTGGATAAGTGCATTTTTCCTTTTCATTTTTCAGCCTTCTGTCTGTCCTTCTCAGTCCATTTGTGGATGATATCAATGATATCAAGGGTCAATAGGGAGCCAGATTAACATGCTCTAATGCACAATGTCACACTCATCCCCCCAGATTAAGATGCTAAATGCCAACCTTGTACACTCCAAAGCCTCCATAGCCTTGAAACCCGTCTGTGAAGGATTCTGTGTTAAGCTCCCATTGACTGTAAGAGCTACTCTGTTTGATTCCTATGGATGTTTTACACATAGAAAGAGCTTTAACTCATTGAGAGATTAATACATTTTTCTAAGAACTGCACTTAAATCAAAGCCGTGCTGTTGAGAGTTTTATCTAAATCTTTTTTTTCTTTCTATGTATACAGTTTCTACACTGTGTAATCGGGGAAAAAGCCATTGTTCCTCGCAGATTTCCTCCTTTATGTGAATACCGTTCACAAAGAAGAAGTTCACGGTTTCACATTTCAGACGTATTTAAGAGGGACTAAGATGTGGAAAATGGTTTGGCGTAATATCAGGACCCCTAATATCAGTATGTACGACAGATTTTATCAGAAAGACTACGTCACAAGTCAGGGACATTGACTTTAAAAGACATGAGAATGCACCAGTCAGGGAGACTTAAACAGAAGATGCTATTTAGTTGCATTATGGGAAATGTAGGATTCAGTGTTTCTGGGGTTTAACCTATAAATTGAGACTAAAAGTTAGGATATCTCAGGCTCTGCTGCTTCGGTTTTGATTACATTTTTTGAAAAATATATCTCTTGTAAGTCCCCCAACTTCAAAACATGTGCAGAACTAAATTGCTGTAGTGCCCCTTTAATCCTGTTTGTCCAATAGACAATTTTTTTTTTTTTTATCCTACAAAGAAATTAGCGATGTATGAATTAAAATTTAAGAGGAAAGTACTAAATAAATTACCAAGCTGTCTGTTCAAAGAAAGAAAAAAGACCATTACATTATTTCTATGTAATAATATTGTCAAAATTAGCCATTTGTGGTCACCAGCAAGATGCCCGGTGCAGCTTTAATGTTGTACTGTGTCAGTTAGGTAAGACGGATGGGCTGCCTATATTAGCACCATTGTACCAGTGAGTCTATTAAAGCCTGTTGAAAGTACTGAGGCACCAAAGGTCATGACCTGGACCAGATTAAAACTCATTGCCTGAGAAATGAAACTCACTCTCACATGTGTGTTGCATATCACTAAAACTCCAATATTTTCATAAGTTTTACCTCATTTAAGGATTACATTGTTCCTTTGTGGACTGAAAAAAATTGACTTATCTTGGATTTATAACACCTTAAAAAAAATAAAGAATATACTGGATTTAAAATATAAATATGGCTGTTTTATGTAGTTCTTGAAAAGTCAACATTTTAGTGCAATTTCATAGGTGTATGGGAGGAAATGCATGAAATAGCATATATAAGGGATTTATGCCAAACATTAGGTGTGTACAAGTAATCACACTATAATGAGTGTGTGTGTGTGTGTAGTTCAAGAAGTATCCACATGTTGAAATAACACATCTGTCAACATGTTTCCAAGCACTCCTGAATGCAGCTGGGAAGTTCATTGTGTACTCCGTCTGAAAATCTTTCATTTTCTACCTCTATTTGTGTGTCTGTCGGCTAAGTGGGTTCACTTGAGTCCTCTCCTCCGCCAAACCGCTGTGTTGCCGTGGCGACCCAGGGCCCGAGCTAACTGTCATGTCTCGTCTCGGCGACAGAGACACCTCCTTATCAAATGAGGGCGCAGGGACGATCCCCAAAGGAAATCCATCCACATTGAGACATCTGTACTTGTGTTAGCCCGGACAAATTCGTTCCTTTCTGACAAGCCTTAATCTCAGTGTGTGTGTGTGTGTGTGTGTGTGTGTTTGTCTGAGAGGATTGTAAGAAAGAAATCTGCTAGTGAGATGTTTTTTTGCACTTGTTGTGTCCTCTCACCCCTCCCTGCTGGTAAAAAAAAAAAAAATCCAATTGCAAGGTGGACAAAGCCGTTCGACTGGAGATTGAGTGTGTCTGAACACAGTCGAACATATGGACGGCTAGATTGAAGCAGTGATAGCAGCGCAGAGGACATTATTCTCAGGCTAAACACACAAATGTGCTCACACACACACACGCGCGCGAGTAATAATGAAATCAGTGACGACAGCGGGGTCCGTTCTCCATGATAGAATTACACAGCTATTCTATTCTCCCTGCAGTGTCTCGCATATGGGGCGGCACGTTTGGCTGACAGGTGCAAACGTATTACACACACTCTGCCTAACCTTTAACCCATATTTTCCCATCATTCCACAGTAAGTGAAAAAGATGCGCAGGGAAAATATGTGCGTCAATTGCAGCTGTTTCCCTCAGATATCCGTGTGTGTGTCATATTTTATGATAATGCGTGTCAAGGAGACATGAGGGGCCAAGTGCAGCCTGTGCAGAGGCCGAGCCCAACACTGGAGGTTAATGTGTTTCAGACAGGCAACCAGAGGTGGGGGGGACGCCCGCGCAAGCTCTTAACCCCTGGGAGAGGGGGCCCCAAAGCCCACGTGGATCTGAGTGGAAGTATGTGAGGTCTAGTAGTGAGTGTACGAGCTGCGGTCGGTCGGCGGGGTCAGGATAACCAAGCGATAGGCCATTTATTCTAAATATGCAGACAGGAAAAGGACCAAAGTCAGACTCATCCTCCTTATAAACGGGATAACAGATGTTGACTCGCTTTGTTTTTTACCTCTCTGTGGTTTTGTCTCTCTCTGTCTCTGTCATCTCTTTCTGCTTTCTTGCTTATTCACCATCCAAATTTACGACATAGCAGCAGAGCCAACAAGCAGACTGCGTTCTTGAACTTGAATATGGGACGATCCCTTAAATTTGATTGCTTAAATCTGTCAGATCGCTCCCAGCATCCAATCAAAGTATACATCTCTGTTAAATCCTCAAATGCCATTTTTTATCAGTTATAACAGAGAGTATAGAAGCCGCTGCCGCCAATTTGGACTGAAAACGCTTATCATATTTATATTATTTTATTGTTCAACACAGGCCATTTCGGTAGAATATGACAATAGAATAGAAATAATTTTGTTTTACTTTCGTACGGCACTTTTTAAGCAGATGTTTTACTGGCTTCTTGTAGTCGCTTTCAGTCCAAAATGGCGGAAATTTTGCAATGGAACGAACAATTGCCTGTCACTTCTTGGCAATATAGGTTGCTGTAAAGTTTCATAACTTTAGTCGTATATCAAAAGTGACAAAATAAAAAAAAAAGAAGTTTGGATGGTCTTTAATCTTACCCTAACTGCAGACATTTGCAGTTTAAAGACAAAAAACTACAAAAAAGTGAACAGTCTTAACTTTAATTTGAAATTGAGACCCAGTTGAGTTAAGGCCTTTACACACCAGGGGCGTGAAGAATAAGCATTATAGCGAACATTATATGTCTAGGGCTTTTATTGTGAAAGGTAAGAATGGAAGGAGTGGATCTTGTCTGCGCTGCCTTTGTCAAAGCTGAAAGAAGTAATAAAGTTTGCTGTCCTGGTTCAGACTACGTGTTGTTGTTTCATAAATATAGGTGCAACTCAACCTGTTCCGCACAACGTTTGCGTTGTGTGAAAGCTCCGAAAATCAACTTTGTTCGCTTTTCCGCCGCATATTTTTTTACAGTTATTGACGAATGTGTTTCCCACTTGTTTCCATTCAAGAAGAAAATAATGTTTCAGATGCATGAAGCTTCAGATATATAATCCATGACAGTGAATGGCATTTTCCCTTTTTTTTTGTACTCGAAAGCTGAGAGTATACAATGCCTAAAAATGTTTCCCTCTCGGTGTGTTCAGGTGCCTGCGGAACAAAGCGTAATCATCACTTCGATAACGACGATAACCTAGAAGTTAAATATATAGCATATATAAAGATTCCTCTGTGCTGTTGAAGGAGATTGAAATCTCTTCCACACATTAGTTCTGACAGTCAATCTGAGTATTGCCAGACCAAAGCCGAGGGCTCGGGTTACACTTGTCAGTTCCGTGTGATTTTTGGAGCTCTGATCATGAAGATCATGTTTTTATGGGATCATTTCACTGTCCACACTTTGGCGGAAAGTGACAGATTCCCCCCCCCCCCCCCCCCCCCCCTCCCTCCCTCCCTCCTCACCCCCCCTGTGGCTGTGTTTGTGGTCTTGTATAACTCAGTGGGCAGTATGTGGTGTGAACACTGTCAAGGGATTTATTCCCAACTGGACCACCCAAGTGAAAAGAAGAAATGTATTAGTGTGTGATACCCAAAGATTTCTGGTTTTTGTTGTCGTTGTAATTTACTGCATGTTTTTGCTCCCTATAAATGTGCTTCCAAGAGTTCGTCTGTATAGCTGCTGTGGGTCTTACCTGGAGCTGAAGCTGTCCCAGGCCTGGTGAGGCAGCAGCGGCGGCAGCAGCCATTGTTGTAGGGATGAGCTGGAGAGGGTAGGGGTCACCTGAAGAAAACAAGAAGAAGGTTAAATTGATTGTTTTAAAGTGCGTTTTTACACACTAGGATCCCCTCCCTTTCCCTGTCATTCATCTCCTTCTTCTCTTCCAGCAGCATCCCTCTCTTCTCTCATCCTTCTCTGCTCCGTGACCCACTCATCCCTCGCCCTATCCTCCATGCTCAGTCTATATCCCCCCTCCATCCTCTTGTTTTTCTCCTCCCTCTCATCCCACCTTCGTCCCCTCGCCTCACCCTCATCACCCCCTCCCACCACCACCACCTGAGTCCCTCTCTGCAGCTGTTAAAGCCGTCCTTTGTGTGCGCTGCCGGTAGGGCCTTAATGAAAAGCCTGATTGTGTGTCCTCCTCCTTAATACCCCCTGACAAAGAGCAGCGAGGTGAGGGGATTCTGATAAAGCTGGCCCCAGCGCCGTAATTAAGAGCCGCCACTGCCGATTGCTGCTCCCCCCCCCCACCCCTTCTCAACTGTCTGTTCTCCTGCTTTGTTGGCAGAGAGCTGCTTTCAGTCTCTCTCTCTCTCTCTCTTTCCCACTTTCTCTCTCCTTGTGTCCTTCTTGTTGTCATCTTTCTCTCTTCACAACTTACTCTCCACCTTTATCCCTCCCTCCCTCCCTGCCACCCCCTGTCAGGAATGATAAATCAAGAGATAGATGGACGAACGGGGCAGAGGAGATGACAGAAGTGCAGAGAGAAGGAGACAGAGAAAAGGACGAGTGTGACCAGGTGCAGATAGGCCGTGCTGTAATTACTTCGAGAGAGAGAGAGAGAGAGAGAGAGAGAGAGAGAGAGAGAGAGTGAGAAGAGGAGGGAGAGAAAGGTCAGGAGGAGATGGAGAGGAGGAATACTGTACTTAATTATCGTCATATTGAATAAAACCTGCCTGTTGACAGCTCTGATTTCCATTTTGGACATGCCCACTAACCAAAATAAAGTACACGGAGGTCAGACTTTTGTACTGGTACCACGTCGAGGACACTCTATTCTTCATGGAGAAAAACTTTGGGAATGTTCTCAGGGCTTGACCTTGCATTTCTGACCTGAACTTTCGGCACAGCGGCCAGCTTCTCTGGACCTTTTATTGCCCGCGTAGATGTGCGTGTGCGCTTGGCATAAGCCAAAACTTTCCTTCCGACATATTTTCCCATATAACTCGGGGAAATAAAAAAAAAAAAAAAGCTGAGACATTCTTTTCTCCAGCGGGGAGGGAGGGCAGGAGGGATTAAAGAATTATTTCAGGACTGTGTATTCTAGGAGATGGGTCTTTTCTCCTCGCTCCCTAGACAAACATGAGCTGGGTGGATATTTATGCTCCTCCTGGGGGTCGCTGCAACAAAAGGGAGAGGGACGGAGGAAAGCAAACATGTTGCTCTTGGCTTGGGGACAGCGACCTCGGCGGACGGGGACGAAATTTCTCACTGACAAGCAGACGAAAGAGGGAGATGGATCGAGGAGGGAAGTGAGAGGCAAAGCGCCATTTGGTGTCAATTTGTGCACAATTTTACATTTAATAAAACATGTACTTTATATTTTACGTATTTAAAACTTAAAGTTCGGTTTACTCGCCATAAGGAGTACTACTAACCCTGTAGAATAGCTGTTTATTTAATAGTTTGGGAAAAAAACAAAGAAAAAAAAAGTGAAAACCAGCTTCAAATTTAGTTTTTTTTTTAGTGATAACATTTATAATAATCATAATATTAATCAAACAATATTACTTTAAAAAATTCTTAAAATATTAACCATGACAGAAAACAACAAGCTGACAGACATAGAACAGAGACATAGAAAATAAGGCCCTTTTTTAACTGTGTTAGATAAGGCATAGGTAAGGGTGGGATTGTAAAATAATAAAATAAATAAAAATAAAATAAAATAAAAGATATAAAATAAATAGAAATAGTAATAAAAAAAATCTACTTTTTAAGTAAATTATGAACATGTCAGACCTGAAAATGCAGTGCTGTTTAGAACTAATTCTATATACTTCATATTTAATAAATATTTATAAAAGATTTAAAAAGTCCTCACTAAAGTGAAACAGTTATCTTTAGCTTCAACACGTCGTGTCAACAGCTTGGACGGCAGAAAAAAGGTGTTACCGCTCAACAAGTGGGGCACAGCAATCCATAACGTGCGGGTGAAATCTATTCATATCTTCAAAGCTACGAAAAGCGCCGTGAGAATATGTCAGAGCACAATGCTACACATGTCCTATTTTAGAGCCGCGCGCCGCCAAACTACATCAACTCAACAACAACTTTGAAAGTTGCCAGAGAGTTTTCTCAGGGGCGGCTCAGCCTGGCGCCGGGTGCCAGTCCGGTTGGAGTTGGCGGAGGCAGTGAAAAGACAAGCCCACCACTTGACAGGGTATTTACGTGGGCAGTGGGCGTGGGTGAAGATGGCACTAATTAAAATGGAATGGACTTGTTTGGGAAGCTGTGAAACTCTAAGGGAGTAGGGGGGGGGGGGGTGGGTGCGTGCACGGAGCTCGTGTGCACGCTCGCATATCTGTGTCGAAGTTTTTTTTTTGTGTTTGCGATATCACAAAGCATTCTCTGGCTGCCTGGACGTTTGTGTGTGTTGGTGTGTGTGGGCTGCGTTGGAAGCATGTTCTGGCTGCTTCCCGTGTTAATGTGAGGAGAACCTGGGGCAGGTCACATTACCACCCCCCCCACCACCGCCACCACCACCCCCTCTGCTAACCCCCCCACCGTGCATTTATTCCCAGCATCCCCTGGCAAGCAACCACCCCTCTTTCTCTCTCTCTCTCTCTCTGTCTCTCTCTCTCCGTCTCTATCATGGTAAACAACACATTGCCACACAGCCGGAGCGTGATAGCCAAAAAAAAAAAAAAAAAAAAACATGTCCTGCAGGACGCCTGTATTTTGTTGCTTTTATACATCAAAAAATAGACAAGACAAAAGGATGGAGCCAAAAGGACTGAGCAAGAGAGAGAGAGAGAGATAGAGAGTGTAAACAGGAAGGGTGTATTTGGACTGGTTTTTCTATTAAGAGAGAGATGTTGTTGTAGGGGCGAGCTCGTCTTTTGGGAAACAATCCGACTCCTTGTGTGGGAAAAAAACGGTCAGACTCTACCTTGCTCGGTTGAAAAACACATAAAAAAGTAGTTTGAAAGTTTGTTAGCGTCTGCGTGCGTGGACGTTACTCACTGCAGCCGGGCTTGTAGTTGAAGCCGGGGGGCATGAGGAAGCCTTGCTGGGCCGCGGCCGCCGCCAGAGTCCTCTGGTCCGGAGGAAAGACGGGGATCATGAGCGGAGGGAGCTGGCCCTGGACCTGCTGATGGAGGAGGAGGAAGATAAGGAGGGGAGAGAAGGAGCGAGGAAGGGAGGAAAAAGGACAAGAAAACATGAGCATCTCTTTTAATGACCAGCCATAGACATGCACTGAAAATTCACAATGATGCTAAAAATAGAGCTGTGCATGTAACTGATCCCACAACAGCCTTAAGTAGAGAGACATCTGAATTACATCATAATAATCTCTCAGAATCATATGCATTCAGGCTCATATACATATATTCATGTCATACATATGGATCACACATATGACACCTCCCCACACACACACACACACACACACACACACACACACTAAAACACCCCATCTTCTGGATTCAAAGACAAGTCATGAGAACAGTTCACTAAACTCGCACAACAGCTGGCCTTCTCCTTTTATTTGGAAGATGATGTTCTCTCCCTTCTCCCCACATCAACCCCCTCACACACCGACATACACACCAACACACACACACACACACATACACACACACACAACCCTCTCCGCGCGCCCGTCGGCAGAGAGCCATACGACTTCACAAGGTTTCCAGGATTTTAAAAGGAGACGCAGAAAAAAGCTCCTCCGATGGGTGGCTTTGGCAGGGACGACAGGAGAGGGAGAGAGAGAGAGAGAGAAGGAGAGAGAGAGAGAGAGAGAGAGAGAAAGAGAGAGAGAGAGGGAGACAGAAAGAGAGAGAAGTAGGAGACAGATGGTTGCACTGAACAGCGTTCTGCCAAAAACAACGCACAAAGACTCGCGTGTGATGGACTGACTGACAGTTCGAGGGGGGAGAAGACGAAGGAGAGGAAGCGAGGGAGGAGAGGGAGAGCAGAGAGAAAAAGGTGAGACGAGGAGGAAAACGAGGGATCTTATCGAGCTGTAAAGATGAGGTGTAACGCTGGTATGATGTAGAAAGACACACATATGAGTGGAGGGAGGGAGCTCAAGCCAAATTCTGTGCAAATTTTAAGCAATTTTCCAAATAAAAAAAAGTCGATACAAGAAAATCAATGTGTTTCCTACTGGGCAACATTTTGGATGATCAGACGCTCAATACTGTGACTCTACAAGTACATCCTTCATTTACGTTATCTTTCCTTAATTAACTTGAAACATGGCGCGGCACAAGTGGTTAGCAATGTCGCCTCACAGCAAGAGGGTCGCAGGTTCGAATCCGGCTTGGGGCCCTTCTGTGTGGAGTTTGCATGTTCTCCCTGTGTTAGCGCGGGTTTACTCCGGGTGCTCAGGTTTCCTCCCACAGTCTAAAGACATGCAGGTTTATTATTGACTATTAATTGCCCGTAGGTGTGGATGTGAGCGTGAATGGTTGTCTGTCTTAATGTGTCAGCCCCGTGATAGTCTGGCGACCTGTCCAGGGTTTACCCCGCCTTCGCCCAATGTCAGCTGGGATCGGCTCCCGCCCACCTGCGACCCTGAATAGGATCAGATAATGGATGGATGGAACTTGAAACATACAACGTGATGTTTTCACTGGCTATCAGTTTTGCTTTTTGAATCTTTGGGCACGGCAACAATGCTACGCCTACACTGTTACAGAAATAAGATAAAAAAGAAGAAGAGCAATGTAATCACTTATCTAACACTTATCTAAACTGTTTCATCACGCACGTACTTCTTCTTCTCTTTATCAATACGATGATTTTTACACGTTGTCTGGAGAGACTGAGTCTTCATTTGAGTGTGCAAATTTAAAAATCCCTTCAAAACAGGTGAATGGGAACTAACTTTAGACAAATAATAATAATACACTTTATTCGTATAGCACTTTTCTTAACAATGTTACAAAGTGCTTCACAACAAGAAAAAAATAGGGCTGTAGATTAAGATTAATCGCATGGTTGTCCATAGCTATTTGCGAGTATTTAATGCGCTTATCGACATGGTAGCGGACAAATATGCTTTCTTTAAGCAAATGTATGTATATATTTATTATCGGAAATCAATTAACAACACAAAAATTGTCCAGAAACCCTCATAGGTACTGCATTTAGATGTCTGTAAAGGGGAGACTCGTGGGTACCCACAGAACCCATTTTCATTCACATATCTTGAGGTCAGAGGTCAAGGGACCCCTTCGAAAACAGTTTTTCCTCGCCAAAATTTAGCGTTAGTTTGGAGCGTTATTTAGCCTCCTTCACGGCGCGCTAGTATGACATGGTTGGTACCGATGGATTCCTTAGGTTTTTATAGTTTCATGTCAAGCGAGTATTTACACTCTAACTTTAAAACTGAGCCCGGTACAAGCTCCGGAAGATCAATTGCTTTAATGCAGAGTATTTGACAGAGAAAAGCTCCTCCAGAGCCACAGAAAAACATTATACAACTGTTTCCAAAGGCTGACCTATACTCTACATGACGAGTAAACATAACGTCATGTGTAAAAAATTGGTGCCCCTTTCACTCAAATCCCTGATCTTTAGGGCCTTTGACCTGTATTCCTGGTTGCAAAGCTCTTTGCTTCCTCTTTACTCTCCTCCTTCTCCTGCCGCTCTTTATTTCGCCAGGAGGGCAGAGAGGTAATGGCTGAATAGGATAATGGGCAGGTAAAAGCTTGTTTGATGTGGGAAAATTGATCTGGAATGATGGAAATGGCTGCACAATCACAAGGATGTGGCGGTGCGGCGGCACAATCAGGTAATATCTCAGTGATATGGACACTTGAAGTGCTTGAGACAGGTAAATAGAGAGAGCGGCTGTCTCTCAGCGCTAACAGCGCTCCCAGCTTTCCCTCTGCCTGTGTGTGTATACTCAATTTTCCCTGGGCGTATGCATGCTCGTGTACTGTAAATACCTATGTGTGTGTGTGTGTGTGTGTGTGTGTGTGTGAGCGTGCCTCCCCCTCCTCCTGCTCCTGTGTGTCGGCATGCGGCAGCCAGCAGCACTGTAATCAAACTATCACAGCGCAGGGGAATACAGCTCTCTTCAAGCGGCTCCTGTTTCCCCCTTACACCAAAAACAATAATTACTCCACCATTTTGGTTAACCATAAACCGCCGTGCCGCCGCGATCAGAAGGGAGAGGCGTTCCAGCGCGACGCTCGGACAGGACCCCCGCGGGGACGAATCACAGACAGAACAGTTCCGCTTTGCCTTTCAGGCCTAATTGGACATATGCTGGAGTGGAGCTGGCTAGCAATACTGTAATGTACCGTAGGGAGGAGAGAGGAGAGGAGAGGAGAGGAGAGGAGAGGAGAGGAGGAGAGGAGAGGAGAGGCAGAAGGAGAAGGAGAGGAGAGGATGAGGAGAGGAGAGGAGAGGAGAGGAGTGGAGAGGAGGAGAGGAGAGGAGAGGATGAGGATGAGGAGAGGAGAAGAGAGGAGAGGAGAGGAGAGGAGAGGAGAGGAGAGGAGAAGAGAGGAGAGGAGAGGAGAGGAGAGGAGAGAAGAGGAGAGGAGAGGAGAGGAGAAGATGATGAGAGGAGAGGAGAGGAGGAAGAGAGGAGAGGAGAGGAGAGGAGAGGAGAGGAGAGGAGAAGAGAAGAGAGGAGAGGAGAGGAGAGGAGAGGAGAGGAGAGGAGAAGAGAGGAGAGGAGAGGAGAGGAGAAGATGATGAGAGGAGAGGAGAGGAGGAAGAGAGGAGAGGAGAGGATGAGGATCGAAGAGAAGAGGAGGAGAAGAGAAGATGATGAGAGAAGGAGAGGGTGAGGAGGGTGAGGAGGAGAGGAGAGGAGAGGAGAGGAATGGAGCAAAGAGGAGAGGAGAGAATGTATCGTACGGAGGAGAGGAGAGGAGTGAAGAAGAGGAGAGGAGAGGAGTGAAGAGAAGTCTGTGGCAGCTGTAATACATACATACTGTACATAGACACACTGGCACATATACTGTATGACGTCTGTGTGTGTGCAGATGGCTTTGCTGAGTCTTCTCCTCTCTATATCTGCCTCTTCCTCTCTCTCAATAACAAAAAGCCTGCTGCACACAATAGGAAGATATTAATCAGCCCACAATACATGTGAGTATGTCTCCAGTCCACAACGGGATGAAGAGACGAAACGACAGAAAAGACACAAGACAAGAAGAAGAGGAAATATACAGAGAATGGTTTATGGAGCATCATTTCCTCCCATATGGTGCTGTTAGAATAGTTGGATGTATGTGTAACAGCTGCTGAGCTGGCCTACACACACACACACTGACCTCTAAATGGTAATACACACACATATATGAGGCAGAAAACATGGGTAAGAGCAAGTTGGGCGTAACAAGTAAGTGAGAAACAAGGGACTCTACAAAAACTGTGTGTCTGGGTGTGTGTGTCCACTAGTCTCCCTTGTGCATTCCTTCCCATTCCTTTAAATGACTTAATCTGATATTTCTGGAGGAACAATAATGCAAAGTGGATTATGAGCTCTGTGCGTTCGCCTCGTGATCACAGTGTAAACTTTGAAACCGAGAGGAAGAGAAGTAGAGGCAAGAGAGCTCTCCCAAATCAGAGAATGAGAATCAGAGACAAAGGGACGCATTGACAGAAGGAAAGAAAAGCCTGCGAGAGAAAAAGTAGAGGGTGAGAGAAACAGTGTGAGCGAGGCCAGATCTATCAGAAAATCTCCAGATCCCACATAAAGGAAAAAAAAGGCACATCTGAAACAGCAGGCGCTTTGGGGAATAACGCACTCCTCAGCTTCTCTTTCACATCAGGCCCAAAGCGAACATGAAAACCTACAACACACGCAGACAAAACATCACACTGCTGCTACTGTAGGCTGCCGACGTGGAGGATAAGGGGGCTTTTTATCTGCACAAAAAAACCCTCCTCCAGATCCAAAAAACCTGAAACAAACAAAACTGGAACTCATCTGAAAAAATCCTCTAATCAGTGATTTTGCAAAGCAAAACAAAGAATGGAAACGGAATCATATATATATAAAGAAAGAACGTGTGAAACTTTTTTTTCTTGAGAACTTTCACAGGGGCAAAAAGGACAGAAAGAAAGAGAGAAGTCGACAATTCAACCCTGGCGAGAGAACTTCTCAGGAACTAAACAGCAGATAGAGCGAACAGAATGAACGAGAGAGAGGGAGAGCAAGAGTTGGATAATTGGCAGCGAGTCGAGGCTGCGTTCGCCACGCGCCAGGCGGCACAGCTTGAACTTAAAGCGCCGCTGCGGCATAATGAAGATGTGGCCGCTAATTAACATATGGGGTGCGAAACAGGTTGGTTGGCACGCGGCGCCGCTGAAAACTCCAAGGTAAAGTTATTATTGGGGAGTAATTAGCTCTATGAAGTTAATGCGCCGAACAATAGCTGCCAGCGCCGCGCAATATGGCTCGCGAAAAAAATAGCCCCCGCTAAAGTGCGAGTCCCACAGCTAAAATCTGTTGGCGACCATATGCTCCGGCAATTAATGCAAGACCTGGATGACCTATTGCTAAAGAAGGGACGTGCGAGCGACAGAACCAATAATTAATTTGGAGAGAGAGGGAAAAAGAGGCTTTTAATATTAGTCCATTAACTTTCTATGGACAGGGGCTATTAGAGGCCAGCCTGCTGTCAATGCAGGGGCACAGTTCACGTCCCGGTGGTGCTGCGATGGCTGCGCACACACACACAGGTATGCGTGTGTGGGAGTGCATTAGATGTGAGAGAGGGTGGGTCTCTGTGGGAATGGCTGGTTGCGGTCCAGTTTGTGTGTGTGCATGTGCATCGACACATAAAGCGCGTAAGGAAAACACAAATTACACTGGTTGCGGTGTAATGGGAGTGATTAAACAATTACACAGGCAATTGGGTTAGCCGCTCCTATGCACAGAGTACAGAGGTGCCAGTGTGTGTGTTTGGAAATGAATGTTTTTCTCCCACAGAATGTAAAAAAATATCGGACATAGCCGTGCTTCAGGTATTACACGTGTGTATCCTTGTGATTGAGTTACCAACGTATGTTAGCCTTAATAGAGAGCTTGTTAGCCGCTGTCGCCGGCGCGTCTAGCCTCTCTTAAACTAGTCAAAGCATCAGGTGGCTTTACTCATTTTCTGATCACTTTTCTTCTTCTTCCTCTCCGTCTCCCACCTATAGCAAACGGCGGCGCTTGATGAGATGAAAGACAGCCGGCGGAGACGTGTGTGTGTGTGTTTTCGGTTGAGTGAGTTTTGATTCATTAGGCAGGACATGCTCGCGTCCCGCTCATCCCTCTTGTTTCAATACGCATCGCGAGTGTCTGTGTGTGTGTGTGTGTGTGTATGCTGGCCTCTATTCTATGAAAATGTGTTCTCAAGGTAAAGCCCTGAGCCGCTCGGCAGGTGAGCTCCTTTCATCCCCCGTCGCGCTTCCCCTCCGCACGGCGGCAACGAGCGGTCGTCCCCGGCGACACCGGAGGGAGCCTCGGAGACAAGTTGTTTAATTAGAATGAGAGGAGACGAGGGGCGAAGCAAAGGCAAGTTGGAGGAAATGTGCTCACCCCTTCGAGCTTAACAAGAAGGCCCCTAGCAGGGGGTACGAGTGTCTCGGTGTGTGTGTGTGTGTCTTTATGTGCACACATGTTCTTGTTTTGTAGTTCTTTAGAGAGCAAGTTGTGTTACACCCTCAGATTGAGCACAATGTTTTGCAAAGCAGGGGTCATTTTTTTCCTGGTAGGTTTAAGATTAAAATTTGGAGTTAGAGTTAAGGATAACGTAGCGTCAGGACTTGGATTTAAGCTTCAGTAATAGAAACCTGCACCTCCTCATGGCTGTTTTCAGGCTTTAAAAAATCTGGTTTGTGACTGGAGACTTTGGCCAACCACAGGTCATTTCAGAGAGAGAGCATTCCTAACGGCATCTGATTTCACAGATTGACGCAAAACAACCAGTCAGAGCTGATCTGGAGTCTGCCGTCCAGCTGCCGTCTAAATGAGCCGGCTGTCAATCACTCACGAACTCCGATCAAACGGTCAAACTAGGCAGCGCTGATCAAATATTAATCAATATTCTGTTACTGTAATGCCTATTTCTCGCCTCAAATGTTTTCAGAATCATCTTGTAGTGCACTGTCTAGCTGTAAAATGAGAACGTTTGAGACCACGTTGAGATCTGTTGAGGAAATACCAAGCACCGCCCACCAGCCGGAGCACAGCCAATAAGAACACTCTCTCACTGAGATGACTAGATTTTTTTAAAGCCTGTAAACATAGCCATGATGAGGTGCAGAGGTCTAGTTTTCTCTCAGAACACTTGAATTACAATATACTGAAAGGTTATTATGGAATTATTGCCCAATGATGCCAAAAAACATTCTGCCTACTGGCGCTTTAATGACGTCGGTGCCGTCTCGTCATCGTCTTGTGATGGAAAAACAGGTTGTTTACAAACACATTTCGTCATAGGTTTCGTTAATGAAATTAACACTGGTGTGGGGGGACAAAATGAATGCATCATAATTGATGCTAATTCATTGATAATTCCAGGTAGAATCAATTAGTCAAAGCGATAAAGTAGCCAGTGACTCATGACTGGTATGTGTGTGTGTGTGTGTGTGTCCTGTTCAGACAGTTGCTCGTGTCGCCTGCTCTCTGTGAAACGCTTGTTTGTCGACTCGGCGAGTGCCTTTAGTGGCCTAAATAGCGGACGCTAAAACACATATCGCTAGCTCGATTTAGGTTTCAGGGTGAGAAAAGGAAAAAGGAAAAAAAAAAAAAAATAGGAAACCGGACGCGAGGACAATAAATAATTTGCCCTCCTTTCACGAGGGATGTGTGTCACTCTCCTCTCTTTTTCATGAGCTCGATTATTCGTTTCATTTCATCACCTCTTCCAAGTGGACGGTTGAAAGCATTCTTCGCAGGCCTTTGGGGGGTTTCGGGGGGCCTAACAAAGCCAAGGACGCAGACACACAAACACACACACACACACACACAACGAAGGGGACAGCTGAACTCAGCCTCGTTAGGGGGAAATGCAATCACAAGGGGCTTATCATACAGACACACACACACACACACACACAGACACTGCCCAACACACTGAACCTGGTGCCCTCTCTCTGGCAGGCCATTGTATTGTGGGATTGTGCGGACAATCTCTTCATGAATGATTA
Source organism: Sebastes umbrosus (assembly GCF_015220745.1). Classification (NCBI taxonomy): domain Eukaryota; kingdom Metazoa; phylum Chordata; class Actinopteri; order Perciformes; family Sebastidae; genus Sebastes; species Sebastes umbrosus. The sequence continues at coordinate 5,549,062 of NC_051291.1, forward strand.
AGCAGTGTATTTCTCGACCCAAGTCTTTGATGATGAGTGTGTGTTTGATCATCAGGCAGAGTGTGCGGCGCTCTCTGCGACTGCTCGCGATACGTGTGCGCGCGAGCGAGAGGAAGGCGTATATTTTTTGGTATGTTTGCTTGATGTGTGTGATATATGTGTGTGTGTGTGTTTAGCGCTCCCGTGATGAGCCCCTGTTGATTGTGTCCCCCCCCCCCCCCTCTCTCTTAACGAGGCTGCCTACAGCTGCCCCTGCTTGTGAGAAACTATTGTTGGGCCCGTTCAATGGAGGGACGCTTGTTTGGGAAAAGGTTGCAAAGTCATGGGAAAAGAGAGCTTTGTCTCGGCGGGGTCGCGAGGGAGTGAATCATGAGCGGACGTGTTTATGGCTTAACACACACAGCTGCGGCGGACGACGCGCACGCACGTATATGCACAGATGAAGAAATGGACGCTCGAGAGAGAGAGAGAGAGAACGCACAGAGAAATCCTCAGAAACTTTATTTTTTTTTTTGTCGGAGAGAGACACAAAAACGCGAACAATTCAGAATTCAGCTCGGCACAAAGCAAATAAACACAGCTGCTTTACACAGAAATCACATAGACACACGTCCCACACGCATGCTATCACAAGGTCTCTTATCACACAAACTGACTATGGCTAAACTCTTGGGGGGAAAGGGAATGTGTGTGTGTGTGTGTGTGTTCTCCTCTTGGACAGGGTGTCTCTTTATGATACAAAGCCCGGCTTTCTCAGCTCAAAATTCAGTGTCATCTGCTTTTACAAAGGCCTGGGCTATTCGTTCCAAGCCACCTGGACCCAACATAGAGGCTCCAGTGTAGCACCCGAAAGGACAATACCTCCATTTTTAAGTGTTACATATATACCCACCCCATTTTATCTGAAGCTAAAATCACAGATTCACATTCAAAGGGACTTTTTTTGATGATTTGCTTTGCGGATTTTGTTTGTCTAAATGTGGTTCTTCACATGACGCTCTAAATAAGAAGTCAACTAAATTTCCTACTAATTACAGGTGAAAGGAATTCCTCCTGTGGATGTCAGGTGTAGGGCTGCAACTAACGATTATTTTCATTATTTATTAATCTGTCAATTATTTTCTCGATTAATCGATTAGTTGTTTGGTCTATAAAATGTCAGAAAATGGTGAAAAATGTCATACAGTGTTTCCCAAAACCCAAGATGACGTCCTCAAATTTCTTATTTCCTCCAAAACTCAAAGCAAATTTTGACTTATTTTTCTCAAAAAGATTAATAAATTATCAAAATAGTTTGCGATTAATATAATAGCTGACAACGAATTGATTAATTGTTGCAGCCCTGATCAGGGGATTGACAAAAAAGCATCATAACACAACATAATGCAGAGGAAAACAAGCTGACACTACACCCAATGTGCCCAATTCTATGTACTGTAAAACACTATTTATTTGCGTTTTTTTTTTTTTAAGTGATTCTTCATAATTCTACAGTGCCCACTGGAGAGCAAAATGAGGTAACTATGTGACTTAACCCAAGAGATTAACTCAAACTGCAGTCCCCAGCAACACACTTGCCAAGTGTGAAGTAGATCGGATGAGCGGTTCTTGAGATATGCGAAGGACACACGGACAGAGAGAGATTCCTCGCTTAAGAATTGGATATCTATATGTTAAAGTGCTCCATCTGTGAGGGCACCACTGCTCTCATGAAAGGAAAAAAAAAATCTTAAATTAGGGTCAAACATGGGTCCACTTGGTTCCCTACTAGTAACCAAAACCTGACCTCAGACCTGAGTCAGGTCAGATCCAAATTATATTCAGTATAATGGGGCCCAGGAAGGCTCCCATTCTAGGGTCTTGGATCAGTGTCTGAATGTGCTTGATACCCAAGTGGATCCAAGCAGATTCACTATCAGCTATTATAAGGAGTGTGCTCTGTCTGGATGGCTAATAATGATGTAAGGATGTCACCTAATTCTAACATTTTATTGGCTAGAAGGTGAAACCACAGAAAAGATGAACCTAGCTTTTCAGAATAGAGCGTCTTCCTGACCTCTTCTTGGCTACTTCACACCGGCTTAGTTGCCTCATTTGAGTTTGTACAACGTTGCTGTTGCTTAACCGAGCCAACCTGCAGCTCTGCCTGCGAAAACACCTTCACAGCCTCTCAAAGACACAATGGAATAAACATGAAAAACGGGTACTTCATTGCCAGTCTGACGGGCAAACTTTGAGTTATATAATAAAGACTTACATACTGCACTAGTGCTGATTTTTCCAAACAGACTCAGACTGACCACTTTAAAGTGATTACACAGGTTGTGTGTGTGTGTTAGAGGAGGAGGAGGGGCTAATATAAGTCAACGCTGATTCAGGCCTCCAAAATGTTGATGGCTGAGCAAAGAAAAAGCCGCAACAATCACAATCACAAAATTGCCTTTTGTGGGGCAGACGCACATCAGGACACATCCACACAAACACATGGAGAGATACATACACATGGCTACACGCGTGGACGGACGTCACTCACACACACACACACACACACACACAAAGCGGTCTCACCTGGATTTGCTGCTGCAGGAGGTTGATTTTGTGTTGCTGCTGCAGAAGCTGCTGCTGTTGCCGGGCAATCTGAGGACGGAGAAACACAACATATTACTAGAATGTATATGCAGTATGTTTGTGTGTGGGAGTGTGTGCATGTGTTGTGTGGGGGGGTGTTTGGTGTGTGTGCAGGGCCTGTGGGAGATGCGACACATCTGCAGGTCTCCGAGGCCCTAGTTGCACGACAGAGGGTCGATGCCCCCGTATGAAATATTAAAGAGCTCATCTCATCTGGACTCAGCTCACAGCCAAGTGGACAACGGTGTCACACCGACACACTCACTGACATGAACACATTCTTTACTGAACGTGGTAAAGTCTATTTTTTTTTATTCTAATCTATTAGTCAAAGACCTTTTTTTTCACTTTTACACATTTATTTGCATCGTTTTGTTGCTTGTAATGTCATTTCACTTAACTCCTTAAAACTGTGACGGCCTGCTGATCTAATCTCCAGGTTCCCAGCTTTCAGATGATGTCCACCACTTCTACGTGGCATCTACTGTTAACTTTTTATCTCCCTCTCAACATCCCCTGTCCTCCCTACCTCTCAAAAAACAGGAAGGAATGGTAAGGGGTTAAGCTTGCCCTAATAATAATTGCCCTTGTAATCAACTTCTGCACAGAAACGCTCCAGTGGCTCCCAGAGTGGAATACAGTATCCAGTCCACATACAGTACAGTAACGATGCAGCCGAGGGCACTGTGAGGCATTGTGTTTGTCACAGGTGATTAGTCCTTACAGCGGTGTTTCTGCACGTGTGTTCTCTTTGTAAAAAACCAAGCTTTCCAGAAGCTAAAAAGCACAACAAAGAGGGAAACCCTTCTCTATGCAAATACCTGGCAGACTCTCGCCTGGGAGCTTGGAGTGTGTGTGTGTAAGTGTGTAAGTGTGTGTGTAGTATGTCTGCGCTACATCCGCTCCAACACTACATACCCTCAGCTTATTCCTGTGCGATGTCCCTGTGTTCACGCTGCCAAAGGCACATGTCTCTGGCTGTGTGAGCACTATACAGTATAAGGTGTGTGTGTGTGAGAGAGAGAGTAGAGGAAAGAAAAATCCTGTGTAATTTGTTGCTTTTTTGACCACACTTTTGAGCCCACCTTAAAAATTAAAGATGTCTGATGTTTAAGTGTGTCTGCACATACCAGTATGCGTGTGTATATATCCCAAATCAGCATCCAATCATGTGCCTTTGTTGACTGTTTACTGATCAGGCACAACAGATATACAGTTTACAGATATACAGATACAAAATGTGCTGATTAAATATTTTAATCGAATGACAGCTGTAGTTTTCCTATTAAAATATGGTGGATTACCCAAAGAATGCAGATGTCCACAGATGTGGAAAAAATCTTGAAAAGTGCTGATCTGATTGGAGATCAGCGATATAACAAATACTTCATTCATTATTTATTGTGCGACCTAAAGCCAGGCTAAATGACCTGTAAAGATGGTTTTATTTTGCAGAGTAAGGCCTACAGTATACAGTATCCCCTTCACATGCAGCGTGGCCCCAGTACCTGATACAGTACCTGGTCCTGCTGCTGCTTGGCCAGCTCCATCTGCTGCCTCTGCTTCTCCATCTGCGAGGCGGCCAGCTTCTTCTGCTCCTCGTGGGCCGCCAGGAGCTGCTCCCTCAGGCTGCTCAACTGGCCGATCATGCCCATGAGTTGGCGCTCTTTCTCCGCCAGGCTGTCTGCGGTACCTATAGGGGTGAGAGAAGGGCGGGGGGGGGGGGGGAGAGAAGGGTCAAAGGTGAGATGGTAGCACTTTGAAGAGAAGCGCAAGACTCGGATGAGGTTATAAAACTTCTTTCATCATTTTAAAGTTCTTTTAAGACGTCTAACTGATCAGAGATATAGGGACAAGTGTTAATTAACGCAAAGTAGTTGTCAGCGACTTCTTCTGTGAAGACATATATGTATATAAGGTGTAAAAGCTGAGATGTCGTGCCGTGCTCTTCCTCTTCTTTGAGAGATTTTCATGGCTATCCGGAGGCCAGAAAAGGATGGTGGGGGTGAGGTTATAGAGGTCAGAGGCATGAAGGAGGAACGAACAACAAAGCAGTGCAGAAACCATCCATGGCTTGTTGGTCAACCTAATATATGACTGGTTAGGGGTTTTGAACGGCAGGAAGGGGGGGGCATGTCAACGGAAGGTACGTTTAGCAAAGAGCGTGTGTGTGCTGTGGAGTTGTAAAACCAGATGTTGACTTATTTTCCTGGTGCACAGAAGGGCCAGCAGTGATTACTCAAGAGTCAAGCCACATCCATCACCGCCTTTATTGCCTTATTGAAATAAAGAAAATAAATCTGGCCGAGGAAAACGTGAGCAAAACGTGGCGGCAAGACAAATGTGAGATCTGAGCCAGATTCATGTTGTTTAATAACAAACAAAATAAATCTTCAGCCAGGTTGGAAAATCTACACTTCATGCTAAAAACTTTAAGTAAAAATCTAATTTGATTTGATTGGAATTATGTGGTAAATATGGAGCTGTAGCTATGGAGCTGTATTGTGTGAATGTGTGTGTGAGAGAGAGAGAGAGAGAGAGAGAGAGAAGAAAAAAAAGAGAGAAGTGTGTCTGGTCTGTGTTTACCCTGCAGTCAGCCAACCTCCTGCTCACATTTAGCATGGCCTGACCTCTGACCTCTCAGATCCTGACATACCAGCTCCATTACACACACACACACACACAGTTACACATACACAAACACACTTCCACACAAGGCCTAAATCATTCAACAGGATGTAGTTAGAAAGAGGCACACTGAGGCACAATCAGTACGAGGGAGTGTGTGCGCCCATGTCTGGTCATATGTACCGATGTTTGCCTACATGCCTTTGTTGTGTGTGTGCGTGCGTTGCGTTCGTGCGTGCGTGTGTGGAATAGCACAATCCCCCATTGTTCTTCAGCTGCTACCTTTAACAGGGCCACATTCCTGCGCCAGTCAAACCAGATGAGGAAGAGAAAGAGAGGGAGGAAAAGAAAGAAAGAAAGAAAGAAAGAGAGACACAACAGGGGGATGAAAGTCGGGAGAGGTGGACGGAGGGATAGAAGGACGTGGAGCCGAGGCTGCTTGCTGACCTGCCCTCTGACCGCGCGGGGAAGGTGAGAGCCATCCATTTGTCCTCCCTGTTGGTAGCCGCCGCCTCACGCCACCCCCGCCCGCCTACACTGCCCACCGACACCCCCTCCTCCTCCCTCACTTCCCCCCGCACTCCATCCATCCGCCAACAATGAACAATAAAGGCAACTGTCGGGAGCACTGGCCGCTGGAAAAATAAACACGCCGCTGTCCTAACTCACAGACCCACCTTTGTAGAGCGAGAAATGTGTGTGTGTGAGTGTGTGTGTGAGTGTGTGTGTGTGTGTGTGTGTGTGTGTGTGTGTGTGTGTGTGTATAGCCAAAGCTGACCAAGACAAGAAAGAGCCTTGTGTTAAAAACTGTTCAAATGTTGGGGGGTGAAAGGGTGGGGAGGAAAGGGGCGAAAAAAAGGATAAGGGGGGGTTGCAAAGGTGAAACGATGGATCAAAGGAGTCTTTCTTGTAGGGGGGTTCTTGTTGGGGTTAACCCCCCCTTTTTACACACACACATCCACGCACATGCACAAATGCAAACACAGTAAAATCGGGTACTTCTGTGCAAAACGGTGTGTACGTCGAAGGTGGAAGGACATTCCTTTAAGCGGCAGCCTGGATAGACAAGCCGTCTATTCTTTTCCTACAAGCTGCTCTCAATCCCCCTCTCAGCTGTGGATGTTTCATCGGTAAACCCGGAGTATTTGCAGTAAGAAGACGAATCCAAGAAAACAACACGCTCCCCTAACTGAGATTTGGAAACTCTCTCCTCTTTCTCTTTTCAGACTTTCAGAATTTCCGCCGTCGCCCCCATAAATCAGCCTCGCGTCGGCTTGTTTCCTCAGCTGCTGCGAGGCGGGCAGGCGGATCGATAACTGGTTTCCTCCATCGGTTTGCACACATTCCTCCTTTAGGCAGATTTGCCACGGCCCCGTGCTTTACCTACAAACCTGCCGAACCGACATCAACTCCTTTTTTTTTTCTTCTCGCGCGCACACTCGTGCACGGCGTAATTAACCAATTTGTAACAATGTAATGCTTGTCACCGTGTTCGCGGGGCTAATTAATGACCCCCGGCTGCATTGATAACTCCCCCCGGTGAGGAGGGAGGAGAGGGGATGAGAAGGAGGGAGAGGAGGGAGACGGATAAGACACAGACATGATGGTGGAGGAGAGAAGACGAAGGCAGACAGAAAAAAACTGTCTGGAAGTATATTTACATGGACCTCGATAACACAATTAACGTAAATAATCTAATTAAGTTAAGATTAAGCTAATGAAATTAAGGTTTGATTAAAGCACTTACATGGTTTGCAATAACCTGATTTTCAAAATAGTTTACTTGAACTGTTTGACGACAGACAGCATCTGACTATTGGTGGCATAGTGCAGGTTGTGAATTTGATCGCTACCTTTACGCTCTTAAATCCTGTTTTAAGCTCATGCTGTGCAGCCAAGCTTTACTCAAACCCGAATAACTTACAGTAAATTACAGTTGAGACTCCAACATTTCCAAAGATACCAGATATTCTGAGCAGAAGTTGGAGAAAATGTGTATAAAATGTTGCAAAAGACATCCAGAATATTTCAATTTGATGGAATAAAGAATCTTAGGTCTTTTAACGCCACCAATTTTCTTTAACGCAACTCGCGATTTTTAGGTTGTAGCGGACTCAGTTTTAAAGTTAGAGTGAAGATGCTGGTATCATGTGGACCTCTGACCTCAATATGATGAAAATGGGTTCTCTGGGTACCCACGAGTCTCAAGCTGATACTGTATAGAAAAAAGCACGAGGGCCAATTCAAAAGGAAAATCAAGAGTTTAAGAGATGCATTTTCCACTGTCACTTTCTGCAGCTGATCTGATGTTAATGACACTATACTGTGGGGAGATGTATTCTAGTGCTATGAGGTCCATACTTTTGTGTGTGTGTGTGTGTGTGTTTTGCTATGTGAACCGCATGGGGCCTTTTACCAATGTTGCTTCTCAATAAGGCAGACAGAGCGGGAGACGGTGGCTCAAAAATCACTTTGTTCCCCCACAAAAAGCTCTTCAATGGAATTCGATGGGGGGAGAAAAAAAAAAGTCAAGGGATGCGCTGACAAATGAGAGCACTGCGCACACACACACACACACACACACTTACACACACATGCACGTACAAAACCGATGTACGAACACTTGACTTTCCATATATTTCTTCTTCTTCTTTTTTCACAATCACAGCACGAGTACACGTTGGCCCTCACAGACTTACGTTGTTATGTAAGACACACACATGGACTCAACTGTACATGCACTTCCACACACACACACACATGCACTCACACATACTCCTGATATTGCTCCCCAGCTGTTGGTGTGTGGTGCGCCAAGCGGGACGCCCCTACACAGAAATGTCAGCGCGGCAGGGAGCTGGGAAAAAGGGGGTTTGATCAATGGAGCCCCCCTCTCGACGGCCACGCCGCTCCGCGAGGCTCTTTGATTACATATTGCTTTGCTTCCTAATGAAGCTCAATTACTGGAGGAGAGCGACGGCTTTGCCCCGGAGTTACAGGGAATAATAGCCAGACTCTTCCACCACCTCTTTCTCTCTCTCTGCTTCTCTTTTCCTCTCTGGCTGACTCTTGCTCCTGCATATTCACAGCGCAGCTCTCTCGCTCCCCTTTTTTTGTTTTCACTTCCTGCCCTCTGTCCCGCTCTGTCTGTCTCGCTCTCGGATGTTAAGAAGGGGGCTGATGAGGGTAGAATGGGGGTGATTAACACCGAGATTAACACAGAGCTGATGGACTAGCAGAGACGTCATTGACTGTTTGACATGTCGGTCAAGCGCGGGGGGATGAGGCGGCCGGCTCGGTTCAGTTCAGGGCGGCTCAGATCATTTGAGTTCACTTCAACTGAATTCAGTCAATTAAACCATGAACCTAGAGTAGGCAGTTTTTCCTTGGCTTTCATTTCCTAGGGTGATCTCTCCTGATTCGATACTGTCACGTTACTTGGGTGCCGATTCGAAATGTATTGTGATCCGATTTTACGATTTATTGCGACTTTTGTCAACTTTTTTAACACTAGACCACGGGGAGAAAACTTAATCATACACTTCCAGGGACTTTTATTTGGAAAATCTCTAAATTGATACAGTAAAAATGTTTGATTTTCAGCATGTATGTAGTCAGAGATGTCCTGAAGTCAAATATATCAGTCATTGTTGGGCATTATTTATTCTTTTTTTTTTTTCTAAAGCAACCCAAAAATCAAAGAATAAAAGACATTTCCCTCACAATTTAGTGGTATTTTCTTTTTAAATTTATAATGTATTTATTATGCAGTGTTTTATACTTCTGGTGAATATAATCCAATTAATCATATTTCTGTATATGTATTTTGATACACATATTTCCATATATGTATTTTGATATGATTTGTCCATGCCATCAGCTGACGTGAGTACTGACGTTGTATACAGGTAACAGATAACTGGTTTTATGCAAATTGCTTGGGTTTCGTATGGATGTATATACGCATATTATTAGAGTCAAGTCAAGTCAAGTCACTTTTATTTGTAAAGCCCAAAATCACTGCCTCAGGGGGCTTTACAATCTGTAGAGGATACGACACCCTCTGTCCTTTACAGTACGACCCTCTCATCGAATAAGGAGACAGGAAAGATGGAAACAAGAACAATGTTGATGGGACACTCTAAGCCTTAATACTGTCAAATAATGTAAAACAAAAAAGCTGAAATTTATGAATTTTTTCCACTCCTGTTGATTTCCTTTTGCTTATGAATATGTTTAGAGTTGTTACTATTAATTTTCTCATCATAGTTGTAAACAGGAAGTATAATGTTGCCAGGGAGTCAGTGACTTCTCCGTGGGCTACACCTGACCCGTTTTTTTTTTTTTAGTTTGCTTTATATCCATTTGCATTTTGGTGACTCTGTACCATGAAAAGTCATGTTGCATTAGCTAGCAGTTCTGCACTGTAACCATGGATACAGACATCAACCACCTGGATCCCTTTTGATTATGCGGCAGGTTACTTTTTTAAAGGTTTCTCAGTGGATTTATTATTTTTTTTTTTCCTCAATGGACATCGGAGGTTGATCTTATTAAGTTCAAAGGGTTAATTGAATTCAGCTCACTTAAGTTTAGTTCTGTCATTATTTAGTGGTACCATACCTTTAATTTCTCCGATGTGCCCTGAGCCCATGGCCAAAAGTTTATCCTTCCAGTCCTTTGACAACAGCCTCTCAATGCTGGGGGCCTCTGTTTAGGGTGGGGGTGGGGGGGGGGAGGAAGGGAAGGGAGGGTGGGGGGAAGAGGAAAGAGAGAGAGAGGGATTCAGTTGGCTGGCCAACATGACAATAAAGCTCATTTAAAGTCCATTTGCTGTAATAAAGGCAGCGGCGGCTCAGCCTAATGGCCGCATCAGCAGGAGAGAGAGAGAGGTGGAAAGAGAGAAGCTGATAATCGAAAAGAGAGGAAATCTGAAGAACAAAAACAAGTGAGCAAAAAGGGAAAGAGCGAGAGAGAGAGAGAGGCGACGCAAGATAAAGAGAGAGACAAGTGGAGGAGAGGAGAGAGAGGGAAAGAAAGAGAGAGGCTTTTTTTCCCCTCTCTCACCTGCTGCTAGAGAATCATTAGCCCTGTGGGCCCTGAGACAAAGAGGGCCTTAATGCACCCGCCACAATGGACACATTATCAGCTAGCGCTTTGTTTTCAACACACACACACACTCCAAAGACCCTTACGCACACACACACTTGCACAAACACACACACATGTGCACGCAGGATCACTAATTACAATCCTAACTATGGTCACACACACGTATGTACGCGCTCACACACACACACACACACACACGCAGTGGGGGGAATGGAAATGTCACACAAGAGAGCGTACGGAGATTCAACCCTACATGTGTGCGCGTATATGCGCTAATAGCGATCGCGCACACACACACACACACACACACATGCATGATGTGCACATACAGCATCAACCCAGTCACCCTGTTGACTGTTATTGACATGAACAAAGGGGAGCGAATGAAATGATCAGACAAAGGGAGGCTGAAAGTGTGAAGCGAGAGAGAGAGAGAGAGAGAGAGAGAGAGAGAGAGAGAAAGAGAGAGAGAGAGAGAGAGAGAGAGTGAGTAGTCTATTTACTGGGAGCCATCTGCACTTGGGATGCGAGGCCTTGCTAAGGAAAGAGGTTTTACACTTTGAGTGGGGAGATTAACCCTATCAGCCAACGCAAACACACACACTTGAATGCACAAACACACCACATGCACGCCGCACACACACTTGAATGAGCCTGTATATATAGCTGCACATGCACACACTGCTGACGGCAGGCGAAAAGTTTGTTTGTCCCCGGATTACTTTTTTTTCTCTCTCCATAATGACAAGACTGATTTAAGGAAAAAAGTGTTAATCTCAGTGGTATGAGACGGCTTGGCTGCACCGACACACACATAGAGAGGGAGAGATGTCCGGTGTGTTGAGCTGAAACAGCTTAGCACTTTTTCCCTCCACTAAGTGAGACGTGAACGCTCACACGCAGCAGCAGCAGCAGCCGCCGCGCTCGACAACAAATCACTTTTTACCCGTCATCCAAACACAACAAAACTTCTTTCTTTCTTCCCTCTTCATCCCTCTATTTATTTTCCCGTCTGCGGCGGAGTGAACGCCGGCGAGATGAGGATGAGCAACCACCTGGAGATTTTCAGGATTTAAAGTGACACATGATCACACGCAAACACGGAGAAGAGAGTGGAGAAGCTCTGCTCAGACACTCGCAAAGCACTGCGGCGTGTCCTACATACTGTACCTCAGTGTGTGTGTGTGTGTGTGTGTGTGTGTGTGCAGCCTCCCCAGAGGCCTGAATCAGGTCCTTTCCTCTGGCGCTAAGTCTAGAGCGCTCACGCTCCGTTGATTACACACATTCGCACACGCGTGTATAGCGAAAGATCAATGCTGAACTTCTTCAAGGCGGTCCACCTCGCACGCTTTTTCTATTTCTCATCCCTCCCCCCCCTTCAAACCTGTCCACCGTCCTTGGACTCTGACTGGTCTGTCCTTGCGTTTTTCTGCCGCTGCCACTCCAGCCAGTTAGTCAGTTTGGGGCGCCGCGTCCCTGATGTGCCCTAGTGCTTTCTGTCAGTAGCCTTCGGGGAATAGGTTAGCAGTGGGGTGAAGGTGGGAGGAGGTAGACGGAGAATCAAAAGAACAGGGAGGACGGAAGGAAACGTAGAGAGGAAGAAAGAGTGTGCTCCTGTGTGTCTCCCCCCCCCTCCCTGACAGCTGTCTCACCATCACCCCAACAGGTGCTATTAGCCCCTGGCGCTCCCTCCCTCCCTCTCTCTCTCCCCCCTTTTCTCTACGTCTCTCACTCTCATCTCCCCCTCTCCCTCAACAATGACAGAGGCTTTTAAGCCAAAGAGCTTTGACAAGTGAGAGGGAACAACAAATGGCAGTGTCGCCTGTTCTCTTTCCACCGCACTCCCTCTCTGTCTCCATCTCCTAGTTATTATTTTTATTTATTAACAGGGCTGCGGTTATTGTCCCCAGTGACAGGCCGGGGCCACTTTAACTATTAATAAAAAGCCAAGAGGCTCTTTCATTGTGCGGCAGGATGGGCAAAATGGGGAGGAAATGGGCACGAGGAGGGGAGGAGAGAGGAGAAGAGAAGAAGAGTTGGCATGCTGCAGCTTTTAGTGAGATGTTGATTGATGTGGTGAACACTATGAGGAATGAACCCTCGCTGTCACCCCCCCAGGATAAACACACAACAAGCCTCGGTTAAAAGGTGTGTTTTGGACATCCTGAAAAAAACCGTCTCTCACGTATTAGCATCGTGGTTGTTGGCGCATTACAATACCTCCAACTGCCAAGTCCTTGTTTTCATCTTTGTATATATGAACATGAAATATGGCTGCCATTACCTGACGCTGCACAACAATAACAACTTCTCTCACATTCAGGGATTTATTCGCTCCGGCCCTGGCAGATGGAGAAATGCACCTGATTTTATGTTCTGCGATATTTCAACAGCGTTTTTTTTTTCTCTACAAAACCCGCTTGACAGTTGGATGGAAACACAGCGAGCGTCTACTACTGGCAATTAAGGCCAAAAATCACATAATAAAGCAGGACAGCACAACTCTTTCCATGAAAATCAAGAGTAGCTACTCCCTGTTCTTCTGACGTATGAACGTTTGGTGTGTGTGTGTGTGTTCTGTGAGGTAAGCGGGTGGAGTTTGGTGCCCACGCAGGGGTGTGGGCTGCATATTTTGCAGGGTGGGGTTCTGGGAGCTGAGGGCGAGGGCGAGGGAGGATGCCCGACTCCCCCCTTGACAAAAACGAAGGGGTGAGGAAATGAACAGAAAAGAAAAGGGGAGAGAGGAAGAGGAAGTGTGAGGCGCACAGGGCGGTAAAGGAGCGTGTGTGTTCAACTTTTAAGTAGCTTTAAGGTTGGAAAAAATAATTTATATTCTGTTCCAGCTGCTTATTAAAGCTACATGATGATGATGTTTGAACGTCATATAGATGGGACACTGGAAACTTTTAAAATCCTTGTTTTGAATGTACGACAGTGAATCCCTCTTGTTGCGTTTTCATACGAAAGCGCATTAATTCATCCGAGGGTGACGTTTCCCGTTCCGATCCCACGCGGCGGTGGCGGCGTGCGTGGGGGATTCTGGGAAAAGCAGAGGGGGGAAAACGCTGACAATGACTCTGGAATCGTCGGCTATTATCTTGGCTCATTGGCTCAAACGGAGTCAAGCTGCTGCCCTGCAGCCGAGCCAAAACAACCCCGTCCACCTGCCGAGAGAGGGAGAGAGAAACTGTCTGTGTGTGAGTGTGTGTGTGTGTGTGTGTGTTAGAGCGAGCCCCCATCCGGCTTTTGGATCCACAGTGAGCTTTTGGTTCAGAAGCTGCTGGAGAGAGAGAGAGAGAGAGAGAGGGAGAGAGAGAGAGAGAGAGAGGGGAGGAGACTCAACTTCAGTCCAGCTCGCCCCGACCAACCTCACAAACAATACCATCTCTCTCTCTCTCTCTCTCTCTCTCTCTCACTTTCTATTTTTCACTCAGACGTTTTGCCCTGAGTCACCACAAGCAGCCAGCTCTATTTTTCCTATTATCTCATATTTGTGAAGCCTGGAGACCTTTAGAGGAGAAGGGAGGGAGGGATGGCGAGAAGGAGGAGGAGGAGGAGGAGGAGGGTTTGTGGAAAGAGAGAGAGAGAAAGAGAGAGAGAGAGAGAGAGAGAGCCCGGGCCTTCGGGTGCACAACAAAGGGACCTCTGTGCCAGCGCCAGGCCCAGCCGGGCTCGGAGGAGGGTGGAGGATGAAGGAGGAGAGCGAAGACGAGGAGGAGGAGGGCCCACAGGAAAGGGCCCTGGCTTGGGACCCGTGGCCCGGCCCTTATATCCCGAAAAAACAGGCTCCACATTGACTTGGGCCTTGGCAGCCATGGGGAGGACTCCAGCTACACCCCCCCCCTCCGCCCTCCTCCCTTTCCTTCCCCGTTCTCCTCCTCCTCCCTCCTAAACTGAGCAGGGGTCAGCATTGAATAAGCAATTATACAAGCACTGGTGGAGTTTGTCTAAGACTGCCACCCTGAACACTGAAGTATTGAGATGGAGGGAAGAAGTAACAGAGAGAGGGAGAGAGCGAGGAGGAGAGATGTGTGGCGACTTCTGTGGTGGAAACACTCTCGCTGGCGGCCATGACGGAGACGGAGAGAGCACGCTTACATGTGATCGGAAGATTAGATTATAATTGGCATGTGAACACCTCAAAGCAGATTATCTCAACTGAATTACAGTAAAGATTTGATAGGAATTGTTTCATGGTGAACAATAGAGAACAATGAGATCTTTTTCCACATTATTTGGAACCTCCTAAATACTTTTTTTCTCTTAATCTGGGTTGTTAGGCTGCAAAGCCCCAAGCTGTGCTAAACTACGCTTTACAAATGACCTTTACAGCAACTGTTGCTGTTATAATGAATACTTTCTGTACTTTAAAGAGGAGCTATTATGCTTTTTCCCTTGCGTGTAAAAGGTCTGCAAAGTTACGAAGCCCAAAGTCCACGCCAAAAGGAGAAACACTGCTCCTGAACTGCCAGAATCGCTCGCTTGAAATCCCGCCTTTATTCCGTAACGTGGTGATGTCACAAAGTAACATATTTGCATAATACCTGCCTTGTGGCTAGTCTGGTACGCCCTCAATTAAAAGCTGGTTAGAGCGGAGCTGGAGCGGAGTCCAAAGAGTGTGGTTCGGTTGACCAATCACAACAGAGTGGGTCAGCTGACCAATCAGAGCAGACTGGGCGGAGCTCAAACGGAGCGTTTCAGACAAAAGAGGTGTTGAATCACAGCTGGTATGAGAAAAAATAAGTGTTTTTTGAACATTAAAGCATGTAAACATGTTCTCGTAAAAACCTAAATTACAAGTATGCACCTGAAAATAAGCATAATAGGTCACCTTTAAAAGGGGAAAAAGTAGTGTTACTATATAATTAATATGAGGTAACTTAAGTCTTTCAGTAGTAAGATGTTACAACTGGATCTCCTACATTATGGAGATGTTCAAAGAAACTTCAGAAGAGAAAAAAAGGCAGAATTTTGAAAACAACTCCTCACTTATTTACACCCTCTTGATACCACAGCTTTCAGTCTGGCTATCCCCCCCCTCCCTCCCCCACCACCACCACACTGAAGGCACCAACACGCTCCATTACGAAATGATGATGTTGATATTTTGATGATCAATTCATGTCTGGTTGAGCTGGGCCATGTGTCTGGACACATTTTTCATCGATTCCTTCTAAAGACGGTCCAATCGTTTCCAAAGCGAAGGGGGCCGTGCCAAGATTACGGGCAGTTTCTTGTCAAAAAAAAAAAAATTTAATAAATAAATAACAGGGGCACTATACGGCGGCTTGAGAGGAGGAGAAAGAGATAGATAGAGGGAGATGTATCAAAAAGCTTTTTGTCCGAGCCCACCTCGCACCACCACCTCCGCAAGGTTAGCCGCTAACAGTACCAATTACTGGCTTGTTGTTGGGGAGAACAGCGCTTGGCAACAGTTGCCGCGGTGGCCGGGCCTCTGTGTAAACACTAAAATCCCTCTTCTCCTCCTCCTTATTTCCTAGCCCCCTCCCAGTGCTCCCACTGAAGCAGAGGATCGCTACGAGAAAGAGCCAGTGTGTGTTAGACTCAGTCCCTGGTCGGCCTCAACGTCCACAGTGACTTTTAATTCAGAAGCTGCTCCAACTTCAGTTATTAATAAACACCCAGACCACTAGGCAGGCTGAGGGGACACACACACACACAAAGTATTTGGCACACACTCACACACCGAGCAACATGACATCAACTTCTGAGAGTTAAGAGACTTGTTATACGCCGTGCAAAGTTAAGTTAAGTTTTTGGGTGAGGTGACGAGGGACATATGGTCCTCCCCTAAAGTACTGTGACAATCGCAGACACATTTCAGGGCGACACACCTGTTAGCAAAAAAATCGCACACACGATATCACTTGCCAAAAAACACCTAACCAGAGAGAGGGCTTTATTTTTGTCTTTATAAAGTGAGATGAAGTTTAAAAAAATTGACAAATTCTTCCTCTCATATAAATGTGAGGCCAACATGCTGAAAAAAAATATTAAAAAAAGGAATATAACTAACACAAAACAACAGATGTAGTAGGCTTTTTTTTTCCTAGTCTAATATTAGGGATTGTATGGATGTATAGCAACATGTTTCCATTAAATGTGACGTTCTAAGAATAGGCCACGGCACATAAAGCGGACATTTACAAGGGTGTCAGTCAACAATTTAATAAATTGAAAATCCATTTATCCGAATGCAGAGCTCTGCCCTTCACTCCACTGCCTTTCCCTAACAGATGGTGTTGTGGGTGCTTATGTCCAATTTGATTTGAACCAAACCCTCAGCCAATTTTTACACTGGCATGAAATCTCAGCGAGCCAGATCCGCACACTGGCAGTCAGAAATAGCAGCGGAGAGGGCGCGACATTGTGAAAGAACGATGAAGGGCAAAATCTGGAGCGACATTCGAGAAAGTCGCAGAGAAACTTTTCCTTGTTGTTTCGTTTTCGCTTGTGTGCTGTTTTTATTCCCTCTATCTCTCTCTCTCTCTCCTCCTCCTCCTCTGCATGTTGTTTTTGTGCCGAGCTGGAGAAATTAGCGATGCTATCTTAATGCAACGTTCCTTTCACACACACACACACACACGGACACATACACACATACCATTTTCCCAATTGCCTTTGTGACCTCCATTATCATTAAATGGTGTATGATAGCATCTAGACATTTGAATCGGCTGCGGACTAATTCAGCTCGGCCCCCTGATAGCCACTGCCACCGCACCTTATTAGGGACAAGCCATGGGGCCGAACACAGATCCCATTTTCATTTTACTGCCTCATACTTTACAAGCTGAAGAGACCAAGTGTCAACTGTGGTACTGATAACCGCCACATACTGCCCGCTAATTGCCTGGTTAACAAACACGGCCTCATGAGAGACTTTTGAATAGATAATAGAGGTTCACACGCAACAATGGGTCATGATACATTCAAAACTCACTGAGGATCCTTTGAAAAGCTACTCTGACAGGAGCATTGTATCCAGGTGCTGCTGCCAGGTGAAAACGTTGTATCTCCTTATATGCAAATACAATGTAAGCTAATAAGATATAATAAGTAAACTAAGAAGCGTTTCTTAGTTTACACTAAGAAACTTTTCTTAATGTAAACTAAGAAAAGCTTCTTAGCTTTAAGAAAAGCAAAGAAGCTTTTCTTAGTTTACATTCAGGAGATACAATGTCCCGCACCTTTTTACTTTTATGTTTTTAGTAGGGCTGTCAATCAATTAAAATATTTAATCGCAATTAAGCGCCTGATTGTCCATTAATAATCGCAATTAATCGCAAATTAATCACACATTTTTTATGTGTTCTAAATGTAGCTTAAAGGGAGATTTGTCAAGTATTTAATACTCTTATCAACATGGGAGTGGGCAAATATGCTGCTTTATGCAAATGTATGTATATATTTATTACTGGAAATCAATTAACAACACAAAACAACGACAGATATTGTCCAGAAACCCTCACAGGTACTGCATTTAGCATAAAACAATATGCTCAAATCATAACATGGCAAACTGCAGCCCTACAGGCAACAACAGCTGTCAGTGTGTCAGTGTGCTGACTTGACTATGACTTGCCCAAAACTGCATGTGATTATCATAAAGTGGGCATGTCTGTAAAGGGGAGACTTGTGGGTACCCATAGAACCCATTTACATTCACATATCTTGAGGTCAGAAGTCAAGGGACCCCTTTGAAAATGGCCATGCCAGTTTTTCTCCGCCAAAATTTAGCGTAAGTTTGGAGCGTTATTTAGCCTCTTTCACAACAACCTCCGAAAGATCGAATACGATTTTGACAGCCCTAGTTTTTAGGCTTTTTTTTACATAATCTGATTTGTTTTGATACTGTTTCACAAGCCCAAGAGTTAGAGATGCATGAGGTAATCTATCAACTAAAGCATGAAAATCACTTAAATTAGGTTTTCAGCAACAATTTCTATGCAACTCGCAGATCCACGAAATCTGTAGCTTCATGGAAAACTCTGATTCATATCAGTGACCTGTGGATCAACCAATAAGACAAGCCAATTGTCTTCTTGTTTTAAACTGCAAATTCTGCTTCCTTGACCTGATGTCAGAGCGAGGAGAGGGTTAAATACTCAGGGCCGGCACTCTTTTAACGCACGCACATCTCTCCCTGTCAAAAGCATCCTGTTGAAGTAGGCCAAGGCGTGTGTGTCGGTGTGTATCTGTGTGTGTGTGTGTGTGTGTGTGTGTGTGTGTGTGTGTGTAAGTGTGTCGTACACAGTGGCTCGGGCCGCTGTAATGGAAAATGACACTTGCAATCTGTCTCGTGGCAATAACCCCTCTTCAGTGCTCTTGTCTCCACTCCACACACACACACACACACACACACACACACACACACACACACACACGTGCGCGCACACACACTCAATGTCTCTGTCACCGCGGCAGCCCCCGGGCCCGTCCTTGTCACTGCACAGCTTTATTGCATCACTTTAACGTGACAACAAAAGAAGACATTGTGTGTCGGGCCCTGCCGTGTATAGGAGGGGAACGGACCCACGCATTAACTCCGCGAGAGACAGACGGAGAGCACGCACACACACACACACACACACAGAGAGAGAGAGAGTGCGGCGTTTTCTCTTGTGAGTCGTGACATTTTTCGTCTGCCTGTCAAAGCGATGACAGAGAGACAGACAGAACAGCAAGACAGTCCTGACACGCTAATGTTGCTCCGCATGTTGGGAGCCTATTCAAACAGCGGCTGAGCTGTGACTTTAACCTCCCCTGCGCTTGTGAGACTGATGGGTAAAGACTGTTATTTCTGATGCTATCATACTTTTTGGCCCCGTGTTGGCTGCTTGATTGACAGTTGGCTTGGCTTTAGAGTGGCTTCGCGTTGCCGGACGGCGGAGGCGGGACCCGTCTATTCCAGTTAACGCGAACGCCGCTGACGAGCACAAACACACTTCTCCCTCTGTTTATGTGTCTGTGTTGAGTCTCGATATCCGTCTCCGTCTCTTTCTGTCTTTCTTCTTCTCTCGATGTGTGAACGTTTGTTCCATCTGCGCGTCGGTCGGCCAGAGACGGAGCGCGTTGTGAAAGCTTTTAAGAATAGCCCGCATTGTCCCGCGTGCTGCTCAAAGATAGGGGCGACAGACATGTGAGAACCATTAGACCAATGGCAACAACAGTCCAAACAGCACTGGAATGCTCTGCTGACTAGCATGTGTGTGTCTGCGAGTGTTTGTGTGCCTGACCTGTTGGAGCCTTACGAGTCACTGTGCTCCAATTATCCCCCCCTGTAAATGTTTTCCTACTCCCCAGTTTTCCTGGCAAGATCATATCGTTTTTTAGGCGAAGAAATTTCTTTTTATTGGTTGATGAGATGTGCCTCGTCGATAACGGCTGATGCTGCCGGTTAGGTCACATTTAGATCACTTAGCCATCTGTGACCAACAAATAGGACGGTGAATCTTTTACAAATCTGTCTCTCGTGAGATCCCCATAGTTATAGGCCATAGTTATTCACGATATAATCGCACATTTTTTATGTTCAAAATGTACCTTAAAGGGAGATTTGTCAAGTATTTAATACTCTTATCAACATGGGAGTGGGGAAATATGCTGCTTTATGCAAATGTATGTATATATTTATTATTGGAAATCAATTAACAACACAAAACAATGACAAAATATTGTCCAGAAACCCTCACAGGTACTGCATTTAGCATAGAAATATGCTCAAATTGTAACATGGCAAACTGCAGCCCAACAGCTGTCAGTGTGTCAGTGTGCTGACTTGACTATGACTTGCTCCAAACTGCATGTGGTTATCATAAAGTGGGCATGTCTGTAAAGGGGAGACTCGTGGGTACCCATAGAACCCATTTACATTCACATATCTTGAGGTTAGAGGTCAAGAGACCCCTTTGAAAATGGCCATGACAGCTTTTCCACACCAAAATTTAGAATAGATAAGTCAATTTAAGTCTAAATTTAAGTCTAAATTTGATCGGCCTATCTACCAAAAACACTGATTGAAACATAAATGTAAGTAAAGAACGATTAGGATGTTTATTAAATCAACCCCTGTTTTCATCTGATCATTCCTATCTTTATCAGAACTGTGCCGACTCGATTACACTTCAATTGACTTGATTGATAAATGTCTTCAAATCAGTTCCTTGCATTCTTTTCTTCCTGGACATTCCTGTCTGCCTTTGACCCCCCTCCACCGCTCCTCCGACGAGACACCCATGACTCTGTGAGTGGGCTAATTGTCTTAACAACGTTTGGCTCAGAAAGAGACCGGAGACTAGAGTCGGGTATGATAACCTTGGCCCGTAACCTCGTTAGCGTAATTAAACGAACCAACAAAACGGACGAGGGGGGCGTGATCTAGACTGGGGCGCTATCCAGTTGGGTTAGAGAGGTCTGCGTTCGCCTGTGTTTTCACATAGTAAGCTGATACCGGGAAGGGGGGGGAGGCAGGGAGGGAGAGCTAAACAGAGGGCTCAATGTTAGAGAGTATGTTGGGTGTGTGTGCTTTTGGGTGTAAGAGTGTGTCAGACAAACCGACATGACCTAACAAACAAGTGTCCAGTGTCTCCGTGCGGACGGCTCCTTGAACGGGCATCACAAGACTGTCTAGTGTGAAGCTCGCAAACAAACATGAGTTCAATTTGTGAGAGGGCGAGAGAGAGGAAAAGTGTGTTATTGAGAGAGAGAGAGAGAGAGAGAGAGAAAGAGAGGAAGACAGACACCAAGACGGAGAGAGAGATATAAAGATAGATCTGCCAGAAGGAAACGATGGATCGCGGATTGCTTCCCCTCAATACGTATGAAATGGACCCAGATAGCAGCATCACTGCTTCGAATAGCCCACTACCATCTGACACACACAGACAGGAAGCCTTGCAAACTCCACCCACATCTAAAGGAGCCTTAAATAGCACTGTTACACACCGCTGATCATTGATATTCATAGTTAATCATCGCTTTACTCACAAATTTCATCAAGGATTCTAAATTTACGCCACCGGAAAAAAGGGCTGTGAGCGTAGGAAGGGAGTCTGTGCCCAAAAAAATAAAAAGAATGGTGACGCATGCAGATCATAGATGTGTAAGGTGAAAGTTTTCTCGTAACACACACTAAAATGAAGCAAAGAGGGATGTAAGAAGTGAGTGTGAGCAGGGTAAGGAGGGTAAGGAGGGAGGGAGGGAGGGAGGGTGACAGCGGAGAGGTAGAAATCATGTGTTGCCTTAGGAATGGAGAGTTTCTCCAACAGTAAACACTGTTGGAAGGCCAAGCTAATACAAACAAGCCTTATTGAGGGTGAATACAGAAGCAAATCCACTTAAAGGGGAACACCACATAAATTAAGAATTCCATTTTTCCATGGCCTCGTAAAGTTCAATCAATACTTGTGAACAGAGCGACTCTCTCTCAAAGCCAGAAGCCAGAAAAGTAAGTTTCAAACTTGTGATGTCATCGGGTATAAAGTCTGGAGCTGCCCCATAGACAATGAATGGGAGGCTGATTTTGTGGACCCAAATGAGCTTTATTCTACTGTAGTGTTCTCAGAAAATGTACCCATTTACTTTGCTATAAATTATAAAATGTGTGCTGTATCATTTAATAATACATATCTACAGATGGGGATCATATGCGCCAATAAAACAAGCGTCCATTTCTCCCGCCCACGTTAGCTTTGGGCCAATAGAAACTCTGATATGATCGTGACACATCACGTCAATCTGTCATGAATCAGTCACTTCACTCGGGGCGCAACAAACCGGTTCCTGTTGCTGCTTAGCTTATTAGCGAGCCAGCTATAGTTACGATGGCATCTAAGAGTAAAAATGGTAGTAAGCATTATTCTTAATCGGTGTTACGATTATGAGGACGTCCTTGGAATATGTATTCCCCTTTAAGGGGTCCCTAGAACTCCTGATCTGATCACAAATGTTGGACTGTTTTAGACCATATGAATGAGTATGCTTAGTTCTCCTTTAATTCCTACAATAAGGCCCCTTTAAAGGACGGACTCTAGTTGTCTCGGTGAGTCTATAGCATCTCTGACGAATGTATTAATGATCACTGTAGTATCATGTCCCTTTTAAACCCACCGACTGTGATGTTTTGGAGAGGCTACAGAAACACACACCTGGGTTACAGACTAGACTGGCGCACAGCAGCTGATTTGCTTTGTCGGTATTACAATGAGCCAAGAGGGCCCCGTGTTTGTGTGTGTGTACATGCGCACATCACCCTGTGTGTGTGCACGCTCGCATCCGAGTGTGCGTATGTTTGTGTGTGTGTGTGTGTGTGTGTGTGTGTGTGTGTGTGTGTGTGTGTGTGTATGTGTGTGTGTAGGTGACAGCTCCAGCCCCAAACTGACTGGCATCTGGCGGTGGCAGTTGTTTTAACAGCTGAGCTGACAGCATTAATCCGAACGCACCCAAATCAAAAGGAGACAACACCTGTTCACTGCTCCTGAGCCCAGCCGAGGAAGAGACGACGGAGGGGGGGAGGGAGGGATGGAGGGAGGGAGGAGGAGGAGGGGAGACGGAGAGCGAAGTATGAATGGAGGCTGGGAGTGAAAGAGATGGACGGGGAGTGATTAGAAGCAGGTGGAGAGAGTGACGGGGACAAAAGGTGGTAGGAGGAGGATGGAGGCAGAGAAGAGAAAGTGAGGATGGAAAGCGAGGGATGAGAGGGGGGGAAAAGAGAGAAGGATGAGGTAGGAGAAAAAAGGAGGGGATGCGACGAGAGCGGGCACGCTGCCAGGCAACACACACACACACACATACACAGCACTCTTTCCCCTGAGCGAGGCGGAAAGGGGCAGTGGGCCAAACGAGGAGGGAGGGGTGAAAATAGAGGGAAGGGAGGTGAATGGATGGATAGAGGGATCCCACAGGGAGGGAGAGAGAGAGAGAGAAGGAGAGAGAGAGGAGGGCTGGAGAGAGGAGGGATGAGTGGGGGAGCAGACAGAGAAGTACAGCATCCAGAGGAGCATCAGAGCTCCGACATGAGTGGCTGGCGATGGACGCTCCGCCGGCCAAGCAGCAGCGATACCGAGAAGAATGCAGCAGGAGTGAAGGGTGGTGGCGGTGGGGGATGCTTGTCTTCCAACATCTGGCTCAAATAAGGCCGGGGCCGCGCTGTGGGCTCGGGGGTCACGACCCCGCGGGCCTGACAACACAGACGCCACCACTTCATCTGCGGGAGCCGCCCTCTGAACCGGCAAGCACAGGGGTTAATTAATAGAGACCCTGTGGCTTCAAAGAGTGACACAGTGAATGGATGTCTGAGCAGCGACATGACGGAGGAGCCGATGCGTTGAGAGGGGAGTGGCTTCCTTCGCTGGCTGACATATTGAAAGACTGAGTAACTCGCTCTCTAAGTGTTAAAGCGCAACAGTACGTACGCCACCTTGATATCTGTCACATGAGAGCGAGCGGAAGCGGTAGAAGGTGGCCCGTGGGTGGGCGATTACGTGGATCGCTGGAACGTGTCCATTCGCTATCCCCCCTGATGCATCACGGGTAGCTCCTCGGTCGGGTCGCGTTCGTCATCGCGAGCCGGGCGACATACTGCACATGTTTTTCTAAACATCTAACAAGAGCTATGCGGTGATACACACACACTCCTCAAGGCTGTTAAAGCCCCTTTACATCCTTAAATCCTGCGCTGGACACTGCTGACATGGGTGACAGGGGTGCTCACGTGTGTTGGAGCTGTTGGGTTAAGCAGATTGTGCTACTTTGCACACAAGCCGACATGGATTATACCGGGGAAACCGGGGTGTAGTCTCTGTCACACACACATATATATATATTAAAGTGATGGTAGGCAAAAATTCCATAATAACCTTTCAGCATATTGTAAAACTAGACTTCTGCACCTCCTCATGGTTCTGTTTTCAGGCTTTAAAAAATCTAGCCCGTGACGGGAGACTTTGACCAATCACAGGTCCTTTCAGAGAGAGAGAGCGTTCCTATTAGCTGTTCATTCAACAGAGGCAGCTGTCAATCAAACAAACAATTCAATTCAACAATTCATATTTCATCAGCGCTGCCTAGTTTGACCGTTTGATCGGAGTTTGCGAGTGATTGACAGCTGCTCAGAGACGGCAAGGCTCCAGCTCGGCTCTGATTGGTTATTTTCCTCCGGTCTGTGAAATCTTGCAGATGCCATTAGGAGCACCAGACATGACTTTTTTCAGATTACCTGTCTCATGCACTACTGTCAGCATATAGTGACCATAATCACATTTGCTCCAACTTGCCTACTGCAGCTTTAACCTGCAGTATGTGGCAGCTAGGGCACACATACAGACTTGCAAAAACAGCCACAGCTAATAAGCTCTAACACAGAGCTTACTTACTTATTTAAAGCACATTATAGCCTACAGTAAGCTTACATGAAGGTGCCATAAAATTGTACACCTACAGTATAGAAGCTGTTATCTAGGTCACATAAACACATAAGCAAATATATGTGCTGTGGATGCACATATGCATCACAATAGGTAGAGTCCCTTTTTGTCCGTATGTGACAAGAAATTTGCTTAAATAGGATCATGTTGCCCTATCTGGTATCACATCTATCTGATTAGCCTGGTTCATTTGCTTATGATTTGCTGAGCTCTACTTCCTCGGTGTCTGGTGTCCTCAGTGTTTACTGATTCATGGAGATAACAATAACGTATGAGCAACTTCTCAGTAACTCTGTGGTTTTACTGGTCCATAATTTCCTAATATTTAAAGACTCATTTGTTCATACCGTTGGTAAAATAGCAAATTCTCTGGGCCTGCAAGATCAAATGTGAAGAAATTTTCAAAATCGGTCAAACCGTTTGGCTGAAAACTAAGGTTTTCTTATCATATCATATCTTGTATTTGGCAACATGGGACTACTGTTTTTTATAATAGACTCCATTATATTTTAGTCCCATGTCAAACTACAAGGAGCACAGTCAAGTATTTGGTATCTATGAACTCATAACAAGTTGAATATCAAATATATGCACTCATATTCAGTGTAAATAATATATTTCATTTAGAAAACATTTGTGAGTCTTTAAAGTAGACGTAGAGAAAGTCAGCTGAACATGCAAAAATGTGAAATGTATCTACAGGCAGGCATACAATTCAACATATATAAGGAAAAAAGGTTTCAAATAATCCACGAATAATGAATGAAGATTAAGTTTAGATGGGTTTTTTTCCCGCTGGAAATTACCAAACTGCTTCATAACTCAACACAGCAAACTAAAAATTACTGTCTCAGAACTTTGTCTCTATTCTCCCCACGATTACGACCACATTACAAAACTCCTTTCCAGGAAACTGTCTGGGAAATTACGGACCCGTAAAATAAAGCGTTACCAATTGTTGTAATTGAGCCTGCAATACAAAACTATGAAGAAAAAAACTCTATAAAAAGACATAAATGTTATTAAAAGTCACCTTTTTTTGCCCTTTTATTTGAAAGTAAACTTAGAAATGCCTCTGTGCACTCACACTACAACATTTGCATGTCAACAGAAATGTCTGGAAAGCTCGCAGCAAAGTGATAGCTTTTTATACTTTGTCGTGGCACGA
Source organism: Sebastes umbrosus (assembly GCF_015220745.1). Taxonomy (NCBI): domain Eukaryota; kingdom Metazoa; phylum Chordata; class Actinopteri; order Perciformes; family Sebastidae; genus Sebastes; species Sebastes umbrosus. The sequence continues at coordinate 5,575,045 of NC_051291.1, forward strand.
CGTCAAGATGAAAAATCAAGCGTTTCATTCCAAAAATGCGACATCCACCTACTCACAAAGCGACTGCTGGTATGTCAGTAAAGTCCTTAATGGAAGGGTGTCGAAGTTATCTGCTAACTTGACGCTTCTTCTTCTTCTTAAGTAAAAAATGTTTGAGGGTGCAGTCGTCCGGCCTTCTGAAAACTGGTGGAACTCCAGGAAGCCATTCCTTCCACACAATGACTGTTTTTGTTGCTTAAGTGCCTCGATGAGAAGTTTTAAGATTTTTCAGCTGCGTCTCATATCCTTTTGATAAAGCGATCGACGGACAAATAGTCTGCGCACAAAACTCATTCATCTTTGCAAGCCATTTTTTTGCAGCATAAAAACATTCCTCTGTCTCTCCATGGGAATGGGAGAAAAGACCAAGAAAGGGAAAATCGCAGAAATAGAAGAAAAACAACAACAACAGGGCAGGGCGTGCAAAATGAAGAGAGTTTATGAGAAAGCTGAATAGATAAATCATGGATTCCGCTGATTCGGTCATGGGACGTGGCGCTGAATGGAAGTGAATGGGTGTGGATGCCAAAACACTGGGGCCTGTCTAACATTTGGGAGTCTGTGACAGGAGGCCTTTATGTGGAGACACACACACACACACACATATTCATATGATTGTATGACACGCAGGAAAATATGTTCTGCAACGCAAAGAAATCACCAGGTACCAACGCACACATGCACGTACACGCACTGTACTGTAGGACAGTGGCATTGTGGGTAGGTCACAATAGCTAAGCTATGGAAGCCCTGGCTGATTCATGAACCTCAGGCCTTTGTCCTTAACTTAATGCCACGCCGGGAGGCCAATAACACACACACACCATCAGGGAAACCACAGGACCCTCTCTCCTCTCTCTAAAACCCCTTTATGCTCATGTATCGGACAAAAGCTGGGGCACTGCTTTTCCCCTCCAAAAACGCACACACACACATAGACACACACACGCATGCACACTATTCATCTCCTTAATATCGCTCATCTGGACTGGGAAGAATGGCAGAAAAGGAGTTTCATCCCCACTGATTGTCTCGCAGCAAAAGCCGGAGAGAGAATGGCTGCGTTGAAAAGCAAGACGCAAAACAATTCAATAAGAAAAAAGTGACTTGAATGCGCCTTTCATCGGGCAAACAATGGCCGGCCCCACAATAGGCCTCAGGTTCGCCCCATGACGTTGCCTGTTTCTCATGCCACAAAAGGAAAAAAAAAAGGAATTGACTCGATTTGAATTGTGAGCCAAGAGCGAAGTTAACTGACACTCGGATAACTGGAAAGAATGATAAGTTAACTGACACTCGGATAACTGGAAAGAATGATAAATAAAAAACTGGTTTTCTTAGATAAGCAACTCAAAGTGAGTTTTTATTGGTGCCATTTTTCTTTTTCAATGTTTCTTTTCCTCCGCCGGGGTCACAGGAAAGGAGGTGTTGTGTAAAGAAAACAACACACGGAGTTCAAATCTCCTTCGTAAGAAGCAGAGTTAGTCTCATAACCGTGATCTTTTTAGCGAATGCTGATTGTGTATTTAGAGCCCTTTAACTGGCGAACAGGATGACAAAATCTCTCTTTTTTTCTGGCTCGACTGAACTTTCTTTTTGAGCTGGTCGTGGATTAAAAAAAAAAAAAAAAAATCTCTCTTTTAACCTCCCTCTGTTTCGTTTCACTCGCCTTCCTTTTTTTCCCAGCACGAGAAGAATGATCGCGACAAACAATGGCTGTGAGAGTCCTGCTGCACTTCATGTTAATTTATACAACTAACTAATTACCGACAAAGGGGTGGAAATCACATAAAGACGCTCCCACGCTAGGGCTGTCAACCTGCTGCTGCATGTGTATGTAGTCCACGAAAAAATTCCCCCCTTAGGGATCTGTGCCTTAAAGTCACAGCTCCATGTGATGACTTGGGTTGTATATGCCATTGTTGATGTTTATAGAGTGTGTGCGAGTGTTTGACGTAACCCCCCAGATAGCAGAGCAGTGGAAGGATTAAGCAAAGTGAAGGAGGAGGAGGAGGGGGGGGTGGACTGATGGCCTGCCTCGATCCCTCCACTTCTCCGGCTCCCTTTTCCCCCCCTTCTCTCCTTCTTCTTGGCAGAATGTATCCGCCCTTCCCATTGTCACCCATTGGAGTGTACGGAGGCGTGAGGGAGCTCCGGCCACTGTGCGCTTGTGTGGCACAATGGCCTCGCCTAAGTGCTGTCCTATAAAATGCCTCAGTGCTCTCTAAAAGCAAGCCCTGGGTTCCCCTCCCTCGCCTTGAAAATAGATGAAGTGCTGTGCGTGCATGTGTGAGCATGTGTGTGTTGTGTGACATCTGTCATTGAGTTGGCGTTTTCAGTATGGAAACCAGTGCCTTGGAGCAGCGAGTACGCTCAGCCATAAAAACACCATTCTGGTTGACCTCGAGGTTGCACGGCGCGGCTATAAAACCTGCACAAGTGTGTGTGTGAGGTCGTGTGTGCATGAGTGTGTTTCACCAGCACGTGTGTTCAGGTCAAGGCCGTGCAGTATAGAGGCCAGGGTAGCGCTACGTTATCTTTCATAGGAATAACAATCATTTTTTGTCGAACTGGGTGTCAGTTTACAAGATAGTGGGCGATTTAAGAGTGTTTCTTTTTTACGGTTAAAAATCAGACTTTTGATCTCATAAATTTATAAAACTGTGGTGGCATTCATGCATTTTAAATTGCTGCTGAATCAATAGAAATTTCTCTCACAAGTTTTTTTTCACAAGAAGGGAAGTGTTGACACAGAACAGTGAGGAACACTTGATGAATTTGGCTGTGGTGCTTTAATAAAAAAGCAAATCGTAATTTAGTTTTCTTTTTATTCTCATATTCCATTGCAACTCTGCACGCAAAAGGCCAAATGCAACGTTTTAAAGGTTTTATTCAGCTAACAAGACAATTCTAGTTGAGGACCCGTGTTTATTCCTGTTCACAGCAGAGGTTACGCTTAGAAAAATGAGTAAACATAAGAAAGTCCCGGAGGCCGCGGAGCCCCAGTGAGTGGTAGCTGTAGCTGGGTAGCAGAGGGTCAACAGACGGGTCCAGAGATGGAGCTCAGCTGGCACTCACTGTGAGCCACTTACAGTCAGAGGAGAGGAGAGGATGAGGAGAGGAGAGGAGAGGAGAGGAGAGGAGAGGAGAGGAGAGGAGAGGAGATGATGAGGAGAGGAGATGATAGGGAGAGGAGAAGAGAGGAGCAAAGAGTGGAGGAAGGAGAGGAGGATAGGAGAGGAGAAGAGAAGAGAGGAAGGAGAGGAGAGGAGGAATGAGGCTGAGTGTCTGGTGAAAGTCCAGGGCAGTGGAGGCACCACTCCAGGGGCCGAGAGGAACATCTGTGCCCCATTTAGTGATTTTTCTCCTCCTTTTAATTCCCCTCGTTTTTTATTCTCTTTCATTTTGCAGTTTAAAATCACATCCTATCTATCTATCTATCTATCTATCTATCTATCTATCTATCTATCTATCTATCTATCATCCTACTGCTGGGCTAATAGATTATCAACAGGCCTTGCTCTGTGGTACAGGGGGTCACTAGGGGTTAAATGGCGAGTCCAAGGGAACTGTCCAGGTGTGTGTGTGTGTGTGTGTGTGTGTTCAGTTGTACAGGTGTGTACGTGCGGCCATCTCTCTCGGGGCTTTAGCGCCGGCTCTCCTCTCGACCCCGCGCCTCCCGCGACGCTCCGCACTCCGCTCTCATCATTCCGCGTAATGGCACGCAACACACACTCCAGCACGAGCGGGCTTCGAGTCCAGACAAACACACACACACACGAGGCGGTGTCATGGCATGTCTTATCTGCGCTGTTCCTCCTTGTCGCTCCTGAAGAATTTATTTATTGAAGACGGCGACTAGTAGTGTGTGTGTGTGTGTGTGTGCACGTATATGTTACCAGTGTGTGTGTGTGAGTGTGTATCTCCAGGGTAGCAGGTGGCCGGTGGAGTAAGACAGGAGATGAATGGAGAGAGCAGGGGAGCGGTGGAGCATGGTTGGGCCAGGCCATGGGGGACAACATGGCTAGTCATTTATTAGAGGCCAACAACACACACACACACACACACACAGACACACACACACACACCTTGCATGCATGCAGCCAATCCCTCCCATAAAACACACACACACACACACACACACACGTGCATTGTCACATATGCAAATACGCGTACACAAGTGTACATGCTCCCAGAGGCTTAAACAGCACACACACACTGACCTAGTATCTACCGCTCTCCATTCATCTAGCCTAAGTAGAGCAACACTAGCCACACAACTATATCTCTCAAACTTGAGCCACACTTGTGTGTGCGTGTGTGTGTTACTGTCCATGTGTGTGTGTGTGTGCGTGTGTGTGTGTAGCTTAGGGCTTGTCTCCGATAAGACAGGCTTCTCATTCTTTTTCGAGATGTTTATCGTTTTCTGACCCATTTTGTGTCTTTGGCCCCTTGTTCACATCCCTCCTAGTGTTAATGCTCCTACACTCCAAATGTGTGTGTGTGTGTGTGTGTGTGTGTGTGTCATTGATCCAGCTGGAAGCAGTGTGTGTGTAAGAGAGAGAGAGAGAGCAGTAATATTCCCGGCCTTTCATAATGATTAAAGCCTTCATTAAATTTTCATCCCAACCTGCTGTTTGCTGCTAATGGCCTTTGTGAGCCACACAGCCAAACAATAGCTAGCCGGGCACAGAAAAGGGATTTCTATCTCGCGTTCAATACCGCCCCTCGTCGTTTCTCCCCCCCCCCCCCCCTACTCTCCATTTCCCTCAGCCTCTCTTCATCTTTTCTCAGCATCCCTTTTCTTCCTTTACTTTCTTTTCTTTCCTCCTTTCTCTCTTGCTTGGCCTGCGTTTTTTGTGTGTGTGTGTGTGTGTGTGTGTGTGTGCTGGGTCTGGAGGCGCTGGGGCCTTTTGTTAGCGCGTTTCATTTAAACGTAGGGCAGATAATGCTCCGGGTTGGTTTGGAAGCCGCACCATTGTGGCACTCCGCTAATGGGGTCTGTGAAGAAGACGCTGCTCTCTCTCTCTCTCTCCTTCACTCTTCTCTTACTCCTTCCTCTCTCTCTCTCTCTCTCTCTCTCTTTCTGCGCTGGCTGACTCATAAAGATCTATTATTGTTGTTGTTTTTTTCCCCTCCCTGTGCAGCCAGTTCACGAGGTCCAGCGAAGCAGCGAACAACCCCAAACACACCTCAATTACAGCTCCGCTCGACAAACAGCCCAGTTTTTTTTTTTGGTGTTTTTTTTTTCTGTAAAATGTGCCACAACAGGCCTCTTCTATTGACTGGAATAAAAGACGACCAGACGGCGAGAGCTGACCGGCAGCCTCAGCCGCTTTGAAAAACCTCGCAGAAAAAAAAGCCTGGAAAATAAGGTTAGCAGCACATCGCGGCTTGAAATGAAAGCCTGTTGATGTACTGCCGGAACACACACACACTCACACACACACACCAACACATGAACACCTACACTTAAGAGACAAATACACACTGTACCGCAGCGCTGTTCTTTCACCTCCGTGGGCACGGTGTCGTGCGGGCTGCATACAGTTCAGAGATGTTTGAATAGAAATCTCAGCACGCTGCTGTGGTGGATTTAGAAGCTAAAGGGAGAGTGTGTGGGGAAGCGTATAAGAAGATCTAGTGGTTGTTATGGCATGCATCTGCCATGGAGGGGTCTTGATTGCATTGTGGATCGGGTTCAATTATCCTCGGGTCTGTTGGTGCTCAGGTCCCCTTCAAATCGGGTCTTTTTAAAAAAGAAAAATATAGTCGACCACAGGAACTTTCCCCCGGAACAAGGAACCTTTTGAGGAACTCCTTGCATTTAGACCCACGGCCTAAATTAGTTCTGGGGCCTTTTCACCCCCAAAAAGGCCCTGATCAGGGGGTAATACTTTCTGAAAGACGGCAGTGCTATGAATGAGGAAAAAGAAAACAAACTGATTTTTCTACGCGTTTTTGAGATGAAACAGGCGGACTCACTGAACTGCAGGCTGCAGGTTGTGTTTACCGCTGTGACCACCAGCAGCAGGTAGAGCTTGTCCTGTTGTTTTTTCATATGTCAGCAAACTAATTTGCCTAATATTTGCATCATATTTGCTAATTTGTCTTTAGACAGCAATGGAAACGACGATATCAAAGGGCTGAGGGAACCGTTTAGTTAATTGAAAAGTAGTTCCTGGGACAGAAATGACCAGGAGCTTCTTGGTGGAAACCTGGCGATTATGTGCACATTGGGTTCAGGTAAGGGATCTGTTTCTGACATTTTGGACCCATGAAGACCTCTGATCTGCTTTGCTTAAGTGCCCATGAGCAAGGCAGTAAATCCCTACCAGGTTCCGGTTCCTGTTTTGAAACTGACCTCCCTGACATCTCCTCCAATAAAGCGCAATGTTATTTATATTATCCCATCAGAAGGACACCTGTTGGTAATCTTCCTATCACATTATCACTTTCATAGTGACTTAAGCCCCCATTTATCTGCCCAATGAGAAATTAGAGCTGGCCACCGGCTAATTTTATCTCTTGACTCCGACTGTTAGCCCGAGGCTAAATTTGTGAATGAAATGCGGGGGCTAATCGAGCTAAGCTATGCAGCCCTGGGCAAAAAATCTGGTTTAGGGTTTTCAACAGTATGTGAAATGTTTAACTGATGGCTGAGAGTGAGAGAGTTATCCCAAAGGTTACAAAGGGAGAAGGAAAGGTGATAAGATGCATTTAAAGCTCACTGATCATTTAGCAGAAAGATAATGTGAGTGCCTTTCCTTTGAAATTAAAACCGGGAAGCATTTGGAGAGTTAAGGGTTAAGGAGTTTTGTTAAGGCTTTTCACACACTCCCCGCATACACTACACACACACGCGCACGCACACCCATCTTATGTGTCAGGTTGTGATAGATATGCAAAGCACGGTGGACAATAGGCCCAAACAGCTGATGCTGTCTGTCTGTGTGCCGCAAAAACAAAGGCTCGCCTCTCATCTGAATGTGTGTGGGTTCATAACAGAGAGGGTGATAGAGAGAAAACAACAAGACAGAGAGAAAAAGAAGAAGAGAGAAACGGACATCAGAGTGTGATAAAAGAGCGGCGGCGGAGCCAGAGAGATGGCGGGGAGTTCCAGATCACACATCTGGCCCGCGACAGCGTCCCCCTTTCATCACTGACCTTCTGGCTCGTTCTTGATCAGCTCCTCCATCTTGCGCTGTTTCAGTGTGTCCACCACGTCTGCCAGGCTGCCCTTGCGTCTCTCGGGGGTCCCCAGGGTGCCCGCGGCCGAGCCCCCGTCGCTGCAGGGCCGCCCTCCGCCTCCGCCATCCTCTTTGCCCGGTGAGGTAGCATTGTGCTGGGGGTAAGGGCTCAGAGAGCTCCCCTTAGTGCCGTCGTGCTCCTGGAGGGAAAGAGAAGGAGATACATTATTAGATTAAAAAAAAAACTTTAAGACATAAATAAACAAAGTGAGGGAGGAAAAAAAGAAGGAGGAGGAGGAGCTGGCATACGCCCTTCATTATCTCCATCCTCCTCTTCTTCTCTTGCTCCCTTTATTCTCTCCATCTCCCCTTTTCACAGCTCAATGCAACCAACTGTCATCCCCGGCCAGTTATCTCAAGTTAGGGCACACTTCTTCTTCTTCTTCTCCGTCTTTCACATCCTCGGGAATCTGCATTTGACTGACTTGGAGGTACTTGACAGAACGAGCACATGAAACAAGAGCAAAAGACTCCGCACACTCTCAGAGTCACGCTAACTCTTCATTACAAAGCCTCCAACGGCTCGGCTTTGAGGGCCGTCCAACGCTACTGTACCAAATCCCGAGCCCAAGTTTCAGCGCCGGCGCTACTTTTGTCCTACGATTCGTGACAATTAATGCTGAGGATGCAACTCCATCAAACAAGAAAATCAACAAGAAAAAAGAAATAGATCCCTGTTTCAAAAAAAAAAAAAAAAAACAAAGCTTTGGAGAGGTGTCAAATCATTTCCATAAATTCATGAAAGGACTGACAAAACAACGATCAGCATGAGAGATACCAAATATAATATATACAGCTCACAGTAAAGCTGTGTGCCTTTTGCCAAGCTGTCGTGATGAATAATTATCATACTGTCTTGTGTCTAAAGTTTACACTGTCTTTAAGTTTAATGACCTTTGGAAATCATAATATATAGATAAACACACAATTGATTCCTAAATTCATAATTTAGAAAACTACACTCTTTAATTTAAGTCCCCCTCCATGATGTGAATGATGTTTGACATTAGAAAGCTGTAAGGGAGTTTATCTGTGCTGTGCTGTAAGGTTACGGCATGTACATGTGATTGTGGCTTGGTGACATCACTTGAAACCTCCAGCTCAAGTAGACTGAGAATGGACTTTTTCAGTAGAGTAGGAGACATCCTGTATCTAGTAAAACATTTGAAATGAATGATGTATGTATTGCAATGTCATTTCTAACAAAGTAACTGAACTTTTTTTGTGTAAAAAAAATCTCTTAAAACTTAGGGAGGGGGTCTTTAATAGGATAGTTTGGGTGTTTTGAAGTGGGATTGTATGAGGTACCGCACAGAAGCAAAGCAATGTACTGCTGTGGACGGGGTCGGTAGCAAAACGTATTTTAGTCACCTAAAAGAAAGGCTCACTTAAAAAAAAATCTATATCACTTTAAGTGTTCACTATATTTAGAATATCTTGCCGTGTTTCGGACGGGGAACTGAAGCTATTCTCTCTGCTCTTGCCAAAGCAACCAGACTCCATTGACAAAAACACAAATTTTTATCTCACAGAACACTGAAGTTGCTGCTCTACTCTGCCTCGATCGGTTAGTTTGTTTGTGTTATTGTGTGACTTTGTTTAGTTTGGATTCACCACAGTCACACAGTAGCACAAACAAACTAAATGATCGAGGCAGCGGTAGACCAGCAACACCAGTTTTCTGTGAGGTAAAATTAGTGTTTTTTTCAATGGAGTCTGGTAGCGTTGGCGAGAGCATACATGGATAAAACGGCTTAAGTTCTCCGTCGGAAAGGGCTGTCTCACGGCCAGGTAAAGCGGTGAAAATCTTCTAAATATAGCGTACACTTAAACTGATACATTGCTTTGCTTCCGTGCGGAAACTCCTGTCTGTTTCTCCGAACTGAGTCATCTACTGTAGGTAACACACTGACTATGGATAAGTACCTCATAAAACCCCACTTCAAAACACCCAAACTATCCCATTAAGTTATTGTTATATTTTAAATGACAAGCTTGATAAAGTTGAATGACTAAACAGTAAGAAAGCTAACAACAGCAGCTGACTGGTGAGTAACTTCTAGCATCTTAATCTTTGACCTAATAAAACCTGTGTTTGTTTAGATAGCCCGGTTGATAGACTTAATGCCGGCTAAGCCCATTTAACAGTGACACTGAGAAGGAGGATGGCGTCAGCTTCGGAAGAGAACACACCCTTCCTGTTTGTCTCACACACACACACACACACACGGATGACGAGCGTACGTACTGTATACGGGCGTGTCGAGATTTGCGTGTCGTGCTCTTTAATTACAGAAACAAGCGAGTCAGCCTGTCAGCTCAGCTCTTTGTAGACGGGAGGGTCAATGGTCCACAAGGTTAATCTTTGGCTAATCTCACTACAATATGGAGCACGCCACCTGGGACGCACATATACAGTACTTCTGTGTGCATGTGTGTGGGTGACACACACAGATAGAGAGTGGTACATTCCAGCTGTATTAATGTCATTATGGTGTATTAGGGCGGAGATAGTCTTCTAATCATTAACTCGCCGGCTGCTGGTGGAAGTGGAACTTAATACCGGGATCACAGTCCACAATGAAGTCATTTAGACCCCAGATGACCCCAGATTCGACACTTTCTTTTTAGCAGAAGAGGAAGAAAACTCCTCAAGACAAAAGTTTGAAATCATTCTTCTGCTGTTCTATTGAGAGAATAAAGCCAGGCGGACGCTTTCAATATTGACAACGCTTTCATTGTCAGTGGCCAAACACTGTACGAGAGGTACAGCAGACCATTATCACTTGCCGTTTTCTACGCTTCACTGACTCTCTCTCTCTCTCTCTCTTTGGCGCCATGTGTTTCCACACTCTGAATAAGTCAGCACGCTCAATAATTCACTAATTCTCTCCTCGGCCGTGCTTGCACATGCATTGTAGCGGAGGGGACGGAGTGTGACGGCGATGATACGGCTGTAACAGTACGTATGCGATACGGCGACGAGGCCAGTCGCCGTCGAAGGCTCGGCTGAGGGGCTGAAAAGTGTCTCGTGAAAGACTTCTCCGCTCGCCACCTGACCCGTCTTTCCTTCCTAGCTTCACTTCTTCTTCTTCTCTCCTGCTCTTCAGATTAGGGAAATTCACACTTCAAAAATGAGCGGTTTTGTGATCAGGAATTGCGTCAGCGAACGGCACGACATGCAAATGCAACGAGACAGAGGGAGAGAAGGAGTGTAAGTGGGTAGAAGTCAAAGAAAGAAAGAAAGAAAGAAGGAGAGAGAGGCGATGTTATTAGAGGAAATGAGAGAGACAGAAAGAGAGAGAGAGAGGGGAAGGGAAGGCATCTTGAAGGCAGCGGTCACACCTGTCACATCCCATTTATCTAATCCAGCGCCTACTTAAAACAGCCGCACTCTTTCTTTCGAGAAAGATGTCGCGCAAAACAAAACAAACAGAACAAGAATACGGGAGGGAGAGCGAGAGAGAGGGGGGATGGAGTTCTTCGCCCTGTCGAAAAATCTGATGTCATCTCGCCTCGTCCAACAATGAAGGTCATTTCCCAATCAAGGGGAATTAGCGGGGAGCCGTGGCTTCTTCAAAGATCTGTTAAATTAGCGCCCGTGACATTATGTATGTGTGAAGTCAGACAGATCCCGGAGGCAACTTAAATGGCTTATGATTTTTTTCTCTCCCCCCACCTCATCAAACCTCCCAGCGTTTAATCCACGTGCCCTGCTGACACCCCGGCGAAGTCCAAGACAAGAGGGATCAAAAAGACAAGACGCCAGATCTTGTATTGTGGAATCGCTCCGTGCGCGGCGACACGCTCCTGGTCGCAAAAACTTTTTCTCATCAACATGCATTTATTCACAACTGGATACTGTAAACGTTCATGCCCTCCTCTCAGTTTTTTTTTTTTTTGCCATTTCTGTGTGACACTGTGAGTGCACATAGCCTGTAGGTGTGTGTGTGTGTGTGTGCCTGCATATATGTATTTATATGCACTGCTGGATGTGGCAGGCTGGCAGTGTGGGCGGTTCTGCCTTTAGTTTGCAGATGTCAATTCTCTTCCAAAACGACTGGAACAAAGTAAAAATTGCGCCTCACTCTCTTTATCCTTTTACTGCCTCTGCAATGGAACCGAATTAAACAACTTTTGTCTTCTTAAGCTCATCTGTGAGGGGAGGTTGGTTTAAAAACACGCAACTCTTGCCAGAAAAAGAGGAAAAAAAAAACATTTTTTTTTTTTTTCCAGCACAGATGCCGCTTTTCCTCTTCTTCCCTTCCTCCTTCTCTGTTGCCCGACTCACTCTTTCTCTCTCTCCCTTCTATCTCTCCACCGTAGCCTTGACATGTCTCGGGCTGTGCAAGGTGCATGTGTGAAAAACAATATTTGATGCTTGGCGCGTCGTCGTGGATCAAGGCATGGACAATGTGGCAGTGGGAAGAGCTGGAAACAGCTGCTCAACTAAAATACTCGCACGCAAACACACACCGACGGGGGAATGTCACCGATCGCTCCTGCAGGGGGGGTAAAGGACTTAGCTCTGCTGCCAGAGCTGCCAATCTCCACGACATACACTTAACACACCTCCGATTACACTGCCAAACACACACACACACACACACATGCAGCAAATCCCTTTACATGCCACGGCTAAACACAGACACTGTCAGTTTTGACTTCGAGGTCCCTCGGGCTGGGACAAGCGTTACTTTTATCCTCCTGTTCCAACAATATGCTGCTTTTTTTTTTTCATGAAAATTAAAAAAAAATAAGGTACCAATTATTTAAGTATATTACACAAACTGCCATTTTGAACGTCCTAATTCTAATTGTAAACTTATTGTGCTTATCTGAAAACATGCAGCTGTATTTTCTGTATTTTTGGCTAAAATGCACGCCAGTAGATTTTTTACCACGACCCCTCGCTGTTGACAGGCAAGCGTGTGTTGATTCATTAGTGCATCACTGGCATGAGAAATTAAGTGTGACCACTGTGTCTCAAGACTGCTCAATGACTGTGTTAAATCTGTCAAATTCACATGCGCACACACACACACACACACACACACACACATAATCACACATACAAATTACACAAAAAAAAAGGAGGGAAAGAGAAGGCCCCGTGGAGGGAAAATGAATTAGAAATAATGCCTGATGAAATATCTTTATAGTTTTCTATCGCGTGCATCCCGCCTGTTAATGAAATAATTAGTGGTTGTCCATTAACACATTTATGAGAGAAGATGCTCGCCCCTGCCTGATGTGAAAACATTGTTTTTTTTTCTACAAGGATATGCAAAACACAAATATAAAAGAACCGAAAAGAAAGCAAATAATTTTAATTTTTTAAACTGGGGAATAAATGTCTAGCTCTGCTGCATCATACCTGGATTCTGTGCTGATTGGCTGACCTCACTGAACCGCCGCTATAAAATCCCCCCCCGCCACATCAGGCATTTGAACCGAGCTGCTCTCAGCCAATCAGGGTCCAGCGACGCGGTGAGAACTTCACATTCAATAAAAAACACCCTTTTAGCTAAACTACATTCATTTGCAAACCATTATGAAAAGCACTATTCTCATCGAGAGCCGGGGGTTTGTACAAAACAAAATATACAAAAAAAAGTGAATAATGTGGCACCTTTCAGCTTTTTAAAGTGTACGTGTGAGTGCTGCTTCTTTTTTTATTTTGTGTGTCTGTGTGTGTATTTGTGTGTGTGTGTGCGTGTGTGCAGCTGCAGCAGCAGCAGGCAGGTAAAGCAGCCGGGCCAAAGCCGAGCAGGCAGGCGAGGCAGGCGGGATGAAGAGGTCAGTGTGTGGCTGAGCGCTTCTCCGCCGCCGTGTTAATTTACTATGACAAGATAAAGCTGTAATCTCGTCCCCCCCCTCTCACCTCTCCCCCTTTCTCTCGCTCTCCCCCGCTGCCTCACTTCCAAGTCAACCGGTCGCCGCCGATGAGCCATTTACTTCCCCCCTATCACTTTACGACAATTGCCCTGAGAGAGATAGACCCCCACCCCACTCCCTCAGAGTCCCACCGACACCCCCGCCACGCTGTAAATCTCCTCCTCTAGTCTCTCTTCATCCACTCTTCACTGACAGTCAGCGGCGAAGGGATTGGCACTGTAACCCCCCCTCCTCCCTCTTCAAACCCCCCCAAAAAAGGAAAAACTTACACATCTTACAACATGCCAAGCAGGCAGTGGGATAAGCCCCCATTCCACCAGCTACACACACACACACACACACACACACACACTGTGGCTTGCCACTTCATAAGCCACATCAGCTATTATGCTGTGCATGAGCCCCCCCCCCCCCCCCCCCCCCCCCCCCCCCCCACCAACCCCCTCTTTCTGACAACGCACACAAACACACACATCAACGCTGTCTCCCTTCTGCTGTCAATTAATGGACTAGAAAGCAGTTTGAGGATATTAAAGAGGGGGCAGTGATATAAGGCCAATTCTGTGTAAAATATTAGTTTGTATATTTGCTTAAATACAGATTTTGTAGCGTAAATATTAGGGCTGTCAATCGAATAAAATATTAATCGCAATTGATCACGATTGTCCATAGTTTTTGTTTTTTTTTGTTCAAAATGTACCATAAAGGGAGATTTGCCAAGTATTTAATACTCTTATCAACATGTGAGTGGGCAGATATGCTGCTTTATGCAAATATATGTATATTTTTATATTTGGAAGTCAATTAACAACACAAACCAATGACAGATATTGTCCAGAAACCCTCACAGGTACTGCATTTAGTATAAAAATATGCTCAAATCATAACATGGCAAACTGCAGCCCAACAGGCAACAACAGCTGTCAGTGTGTCAGTGTGTTGACTTGACTATGACTTACCCCAAACTGCATGTGATTATCATAAAGTGGGCATGTCTGTAAAGGGGAGACTCGTGGGTACCCATAGAACACATTTTCATTCACATATCTTGAGGTCAGAGGTCAAGGGACCCCTTTGAAAATGGCCATGACAGTTTTTCCTTGCCAAAATTTAGCGCAAGTTTGGAGTGTTATTTAGCCTGCTTCGTGAAAAGCTAGCTAGATTCCTTAGGTTTTCTGGTTTTATATGATATAAAACGATCCGTATCTTCACTCTAGCTTTAAAACTGAGCCTGTTACTACCTAAAAATCACAAGTTTTCTTAGAAATTGGCGGCGTGAAAACAAATTTGCGTTATTATCATGTTAACTTTGACAGCCCTAATAAATATATAAAAAATAAATCTATCTAAACGAACAAGGAGTAATCTCATTGTTGTTCTCAACAGCAACAGATAACCAGATAACCAGTGTGTGTGTGTGTGTGTGTGTGTGTGTGTGTGTGTGTGAGATGTGTGTGTTTCCACGCCTGGGTGTTCCTCCCATGGTCCCAGGACTTTGGCTTACAGTCGGCGCCTGCCACACATGCAGAGTCCACCGTGGGAGGGGCCTGCGGGCTAATCAGCGGGCTAATTACAGAATTAGCTTTCCATTACAGCTCCTAAGCACCGTTTCATTGTTTTACAGCGCGCAGGGCATTTTATCGGCAGTATGGGGGAAAGGTCGACGGCGGTTATCAGAGCGCCGCTGTGACGAGTGTGTTTATATCAAGGTGAGGGCCCGGGAGGTAAGACAGCGACTTGTGTCCTGGCATGCCCGCTATAAATAGTTTTTGGTACAAACACATAAGAGTGCATTTTAAAGAAGACAAAATCCTTTAACAGATGCTGTTTCTCACGGTGGATAGTCAACATTTTGTTTGATTTTAAAGCACTAAAAAATGCCAGCAACACCCCATACAGTCACATAATCACACTTATGTACCGAACAGGCATTGTAAATCACATCGAATGTATAGAATGAGTCACATGCAGGAAAACAGAGTGCACACTTATGCACGTCAACTAGCAGAAGTTTGCAATAAGCCCGTATATCACGAGGCCTACACTAATATTTAACATGAATCACACAGAAGATGCAATTCAACTGTACAAATACACGTATGGAGCCGTACATACATACAGCCGCACCACCACCGCCACACAATGTCACACTTCATCCCGAAGAAAATGACTCACTGCGATGGCTCACATTTTGCAGTCACGCAACTGTGCATCAAATGGGCTCAAGGCGACGGCTGGTGGCGCGCGCACATATAAAAGCAAAAACACGTGTGCACCTAAACAGTAGCCTTGAACCTTCAATTTTTTTTTCCCATTTCTGAAAAAAAAAAAAAAAGCCTCTAGCTCGCAGCGCCAAACTGCTTTTCACTCGCAGAGAAAAAAGTCAATTTCTGCCTCTTTAGAAATCTCACTCTTTTCATGTGTGAATCAACAAACATACATTTTGTTTCCTCATTGTTGAGCTCTGTGCAGTTGTTTTGTGTGCGGGGTTTAAAAGGTGACTCGTAATCGCCATTAAGGGGAGTAAACAACATACCGACGTCAAAGACGTTGCGTTCCAGACTCTATTTTGTTTTCAATATGCAGAAATATGACGGTTCGCTTGTCTAGAGACGAATGGAAATTCTATAAAAGCGACACAATTCTAATTATTTTCAACATGTTTCATTGCTACATTATAGAAACAAGGTCAGAGAAGTTAATGTCTAGCTGAATACATTCACTGAAATTTAACATTTTTGTTTTTTTTTAGCAATTTACTGTCATACAGGCGCTTTTCCAACTAATGTAGGGCGCTTGTGTTAAACACAACGGGCGCCGTTTGGCCTCAGCGCTGACGATCCCTCTGTAACGCTGGAGGTCAGGATTACCGTGAACACAATCTGATCTGGGGTCTGTGCCCTAAGGGGGTCACCCCGAGCCTCTCAAACACACATAGGCAGATGCTTATTATGGATAGGAATGGATTTGGTCACTCCTGTTATTATTATTTGTCTTACTTCTATTTGGGGCATAATCATGCTGTAAGTTTTGGAACTATAGTTCCCATAATGCTTTGGGGGATAAAAACAAGAAGCATAATGTGATGGGCTACAACTTGAGCCCTGTTTTTGTTCATCTTATTTTTGTTTGGCTCCCCCCTACTAATCTGTCGTTTTGGTCTTAGTCAACTAAGATTTCTTTCGTCGATTAGTCGGTTTTAATGCCTTTTTTATGCTGAATGACTTATTTCCAAGAAACTTATGACCACATCTCTGGTAAACATACGATTTTAAGTGGTGCTTCTGTGTGATTCTTTGTGGAGAAACTCAGTTTTACAGATTAAATCCACCAAACGATTAGTCGACAAAACCGTATGAGTGTTAGTCGATTGAGAATTTCTTTGGTTGAGGACAGCTCGATATATTTGTTTACATTTTGGCAAATTGGCGCCATAAAAAGTAGGCCGAATCATGCATTAGCAGTTCCTGTTTGTAATGTACCCAAGGATGTACAGACATCTATCACTGGATTACTTAGATACTGAAGAAAACTTAAAAACGCAACGATTCTCAA
Organism: Sebastes umbrosus; assembly: GCF_015220745.1. NCBI lineage: Eukaryota > Metazoa > Chordata > Actinopteri > Perciformes > Sebastidae > Sebastes > Sebastes umbrosus. Next base: position 5,591,787 of record NC_051291.1, read on the forward strand.
GCAAGTTCTGGAGTTTTAAAAAGCGTCTTTTTTTTCTATGATTTCTATCTTCAGAAGGTATCGTGTGTATCATGTTGATGTGTTCAGATTTGACTGAGTTATGGCTCCTAGAAAGACTCCTAGAAAGAGTGTGATCTTTGATGCAAATTTGGATGATTGTATCGATCATTTTTAGCTAATAATGAAAACAATATATATGTTTTCAACAGCGATAAAGTTTCCTAAATAGACAAAAGTATTGTGACTACTCTGATGGGTTGAGAAGCAAAACCTGAGGCGGCAACACAAACGGTGCGTCATTCCGGTTAGAAAACGTCTTCACGTGTTGCACCTGTTTCACAGCGTGACCCCGAGTCGGCGCTCAAGGCCGCCGTCACCCATAGGTGGGGGTGCTTTCACAACACAACAAGCGAGATCGGGACGCCTTACCATGTTGGGGGGGCTGTCCAAGTTGCGGTTGGGGGGCGAGCGAGGGGACACCTTGCCGCAGTAGGAGACCAGGGGGAGGTGGATGACACCGCCCAGTCCCTCGCTATCCTCATCCTCCATTCGCTGTCTGCTGGTTGCCATGGTTACCTCTCCATCTGTCCCCCCATATGGAGAGGCTGGTCGCTTGGAAGACATCCTGGAAAAAAAAAAAGGGAGATAGAAAGACAGAGAGATGAGGAAAAAACAAGGGAAGGAGTGAGCAATATTCAAAGGATGATATAATAGATTGACGACTGGAGTATATAGTATCATGGTGGCGACAGGAAGTGTGGATAAAACTAGTTCCTGTAAACTCTCGGATAGCCTGATCCAACTTTAAACTGTGTGTTTACAGTAAAAGAAACCTTACATGAAGACATCTTTAAGTCCCAGTAGGTATTCACCAAATCCCACTCAGCTCATCAACCTGCACCAATTCTCCCTTTTTCTCTGGATTTTTTTTTTTTTTTCCGTCGCACATTCAGCTCATTCTCAGCTCTCACACTGCAAGTCCACACACAATATCCCACTTCAGTCGGTTTGTGAGCATCCAGTTCCTTGGCAGACCTTCAAACACACTTTCAGGTCTTACAGTATGTTTACCATGGGGGCCATTCAACGTTCGCATTTCCAAAAGATGGAGGCCATTACTGCAAATGGAGCCCGCTTGCACTGGCATTGTGGAGGAAATGACCATGTCTTGACAATGGGCTTTGGGAGAGACAGAGTGAGAGCAGTATGCACGGTGACAATAATATGTGTTTATGAAAACCTCTGGACAATGGAGGAACCGGAGGAAAAATAGCTAGCAACGCGAAGGCCCCGCTGTTTGCATTTGTTACCGTTGCTTTGTTCCCTTGAAAAGAAGGAAAGGATATAAAGCCACATCTATTAGGTGAACTCTGTCTCTCACAAGGTAAATTTGCCTCCCCGTACTTCAGCTGAATAGGGATGCAGTGACTATGCGGCAATAATAGAATGTAATGTGCTTCTCAGCATCGCCTGAGTGCTTTCAGATGCACTTGTCAGCCTTGAAGCCACTGCGACTATGACCCTGGGTAATAGGCTGCTAAAGCTCAGTCGCACACAGGCAACGCATGGCAGGGATGGAGGCGTGGATGGAGGGGCTGTGAAAAAGCGTGAGGGGAGGGGAGTGTGATGGGAAGGAATAAGCAACAGGCGTCTGACTCTCACACTCATTCTTGCTTTCCCTTTGTTTTGTTTTTTTACTCTTTTTTTTCTAGAGCTGTCCTCGACCAAAGAAATCTTTAGTCGACGAACACTCATACGGTTTTGTTGACTAATCGTTTGGTGGATTTAAATCTGTAAAACTGATAAAGAAATAAGACATTAGGATGAAACAAGCATTGAAAAATGACTAACCGGATAAAAAAATCTTAGTCGACTACGACCAAAATGACAGTTTAAATGACAAATCGATTAAGAGGGGGCAGATCTAGTTGCCATGGAGTCAGGGAGTTACGCTGTGGACTACAATTTGTTCACATTTTGGCAAATTGGCACAATAAAAAGTATGCCGAATAAGCCATTTGCAGTTCCTGTTTGTAATGTACCCATGGATGAACAGACATCTATCACTGGATTACTTAGATACTGAAGAAAACTTAAAAATGCAACGATTCTCAAGCAAGTTCTGGAGTTTTTAAGAAGCGTCTTTTTTTCCTAGGGCTGTCCTCGACCAAGGAAATTCTTAGTTGACTAACACTCGACATACGATTAGTTGATTTAATCGACAGATCTGTAAAACTGAGTTTCTCCACAAAGAATCACACAAAAGCACCACTTTAAATCTTGTTTTTATCAAAGATGTTACTCTTCTGCTCATCCTCTCCTTCGTACCTCGTTTGACTCTGATTTTCCTCCCCAGCCTCACACTCTCTCAAATTCTTCCCCTCTCTCTCTTTCTCCCTGCTTGTCTCCGGTAAACTGATTACACTCTTGACTCTATTGGATTTCCTCCGGACTGTACATCTGGCATTGTTCTTCGGAGCAGACCCCGCCACTAATTCATCGCTTTATTTACCTTGTGACGGCGGAAAGGCAAACAATATTGAGTGGCGCTCACTGGAGGCGATGAGGAGAGCGCCACGCTAAGAGACGCGGCATGCGGCGTTATCACATCGCGGGGGGAAAGGTTCAAAATCGAATAAACTCCACTCCGCCGATAACATAAAAAACGTGATGTAATTTAATTATATTTAATTGTTTTGGGAAGATTTTGCCTGCAAGATTCATAGACTAATCTAATGATTGTATATCGCTGAGAAATGTCAAGTTTTCAGGAACAAAGATAACAGTTTGTTTTCTTTCAATAGGCTCTGCGGGGCTTTTAAAGGTTGCACAACTTCATCCATTTATGAGAATACTTCATTAAGAAGAAAATTACTAAATCACAATTACAGAAATTTGTCTATTAAGTTGTGCAAAACTACAATCTCACAATTTGAATCCCTTTTTTTTTGTACTCTTTCTCAAATTCTATCCGTCACGACAATGCTGGACACGTTACAATCAGTGTTTTCACGAAGACAAATCCACAAACACCCACACATACAGTACATATCTGCTTTATCTGTTTCTCCTGGACGCTCTATCTCCGTGGGCTTGCTCAGCAAAAAAACGCGGCCATAAATGACCAGTAAAGATTTTGTATTTGTTTCGATGACAAAAGACTCAAGAGATAAAACTGCTATCATGAAATCCATATTAAAACTGAAATGATAACATTTATGATACTTATATGATAGAGGAGAAAGAATGTGTGTGTGTGTGTGTTGTTCCACACACCATCCAATGTGAGCGGCAGGCCCAGCTGTACAAACTACACACACACACACACACACGTGTGCATACATAAAACAGAGGCCCTAACACTGCAGGTCTGTCTTCATCACTGCCTGTTTACTTTACCTCCTTTCACTCTCTCACACTGAGGCCTTTTGTTTCACACACACACACACACACACACACACACACACACACCCTTGTGTCCTGTGCACACCTCTGCCTGGCCATAACCCCCCGACACACACACACACAGACCCGGGGTCAGCTTTGAATCCTCACTAAAATGCTGCGCGTTGCCTCAGCTGCACATGTGCATGTGAGGATTTTTTTTGTTTTGTTTTTACAAATTTTATGATCCATCATTCAGCCACAGTAGCCGCACTGACATATCTAGATGGGCAGGCAGTCCAGAGACAGGAGCGGTTACACATTAACACGGAAAAACAACACAGATATCAAAACTCTGCAGGGCCAAAGAGAACTCAGTGGCAAACATTTCATCATGCTTTTTGCTCCTCTTCTTCTTCTTCTTCACACCCATCCACCCCCCACTCCCTATACTCTGCTACTACTTCCTCAGAGGTGGCTGTCTATGAATGGGGAGGCCGTTCACAGCTCCTCTCCGGCTATAAAATCCCTCTCTCTCCCTCCCGTTCGCCTTTGAAGTGGAATTACTATACAATTGGGCACGGCGGGTGTGCAGGTTACGCCGGCTACTTCATTTAAAGTTTGGCAGGGGCTGTCACGCCAGGCGGAGGAGACCTGGAGGAAGACGATTGAAAGCGCGGAGCGATGCGAGGATAAAAAAATAAAGGATGAGGTTTCATTAAGTTGATAAATTGGCAGTGTCATCCGGGTCATAATAAGAGAATATTAGCATGATTTTACCCTGCCGACAACGCCAAAAAATGGAACACCTCACACCAAACACAGTCATTACCACACATGCTGCTAGCCTTTTTCCACAAAAGGATATTTCAAATGACATAACACCAGTGCAACGTGTGTGTTTTCATTTCCAAATAAAATGAAACTCCATGGAAACACATTTCTAATGTGCTGTTTGTCTCTTCTTTTCCCCCTCAAACTCTCATTTCCCTTGCAGGAACCACACACACACACACACAACCGTGCACACGGTGAGAGCGCTAAGCTGAGATTAGAGCGCCACTTCCCCTTGGCTTTTTGATGATTAGCGGCTCCTCAGTTAAGTCCCTCTCATATCACATATGTCCACTGCTGCTAAGTCACTAATCGGACGGCAACGCGCATCCATTAACGGGGCCGAATAATCGCCGCGGACGGTGGTTAACCGCCTCCTGGCCTTGGCTTAACTGTAATCAACGCGTCCATTTTCGTGTTGGCACGTCAGCAAGTTTACGCACACGGAAGCATGTTTAAATACAGGCGACGAGCTTATGAGCATGATGCTCACACACATAAATCTAACGAATTAAGCAAAAAAATGAGGGCAAAGATTTGTTTCAGCTTCATTGAAGAGTGAGAGAAAGACAAAGCAGCCATGTCACAGCCTATCACACACACACACACACACACACACACACACACACACACAAACACACGCCCGGCTCTCTCGCTCTGTGTGTCTGGCTGCTAACATAATCATGGTGCTAACTGCTCTTGTTAACTCCTCTACTCAGAACAAGCTTTCAGGGAGCGTGGGAGCCTCCTCTGGAGAATTCCACAGTAGAGTGTGTGTGCTTCTGTTCTGTGTATTCATGTGTGTGTGTGTGTGCGTGTGTGTGTGTGCGCTCAGCCTCTCTTTAAATTACAACCCATTATTTCAACCACTAACACAAACACACACGCCGTACAGTCAGTCGGATCCATCGTCTACAGTAAAAATAAGCAACGGCGAGCTAATTCCAAAGCGCTGTCAAAGGAGTCAAAGTGACATTTGTGTTTTTTTCCCCCGCCGTCGCCACCTTGTGACTGCTAAGAAGTGCCCGCCTGTCACTCAGGTCTATTTGCGTGGAAATGCGCAGCTATCTTTTTGAAATTGTTTCTCCGAGGGAATGGAAGGGCATATCAAAATAGTTGAGCGGAATGTGCCTTTTTAGATAAGGCACCCAGGGCGTTTTGCCTCGGAGGAGCCGACCGCAACATTTACATCCGTGTGACACCTCAGGCGGGAATTTAAACAAATGTTTTCCCTTGTGTCGCGCTATCACTCGCTTTATTAACATCGCTTTTCCCCCCCTCCACCTCCTCTCTTCTCTCTCGCTACATTTGGTATTCCTGATCTCAGCTTTCAAAACGATTTCTCCTTCTCTTTTTGGTCTCTATCTCTCCGTCGCACACTCTTGAACTTATTTTAACATCGTCTGCTCTTTCCCTCTCTCTCTGTCTTCCTCTCTCTCTCTCCTGGTGTTGTCTTACTTACACTGTTCCCTCTTTACACAATCAGCTGTTTGTAAGAATGTCGCTCCATCCCTCCACTCCCCCTCCCTCCTTCTCTCCCTCCTTCTCTGTGCAGACTCTTAAGGATATTGCCTAATATCTATTTATAGGCTGTCCTTTTGAACAGTGGGAAGAGTGGGGCAGCAACACAGAGGGGAGATGGAGGGATAAAGATTAAGAGAGATATTCCTTTTCCCCTCACTGAAGCTCTGTTAAGTTTTGAAAAGCAGGCAGAACTTTTGAGCGTAAAAGTTTTTCTTATTACATCCCTCTCAGACCTTTTGATATAGAAAACAAGTGTGGGGAAAAAAGCAAATGTCCAGAGTCAATGGGGCAAATTTAAAAACTATTTTCAAAGATGTTTGGATATGAAGTGTGACTGCGTCGTAAGATCGTAAAGAAAAAAATAAAAATGTTCTGCTTGTTAGTATTGAAAAGCAAAATGCTGTAAAACGCTGGATTTCCCCTGATGACTTTCTCCACTGTAAACAGTGTGTTAACGGGGAGAAAATGTGAACACAGCTCCTGCCTGTGTATAATCACACACACTCGTATACACACGGACACACCCTTACACACACACACACACAAAGGCGCAGATACACACACACTCACACACACACAAAGCATCCTCTGTGAGGTGCCCTAAATCGCCGGCCGACAGCCCAAACCCTGTTTCCTGTCCGGCTTAACCACAAAAGGCAATAACACACAACCTAATGTCACCGCTGTTAATCACACACACACGCTGGAGAGACAGTCATGTGTTGTGCATGTGTGTGTGTGTGTGTGTAGAGAGAGAGCAAAGGGGAGTGGGTGCAAAAGACGTGGGCTAACTCATTTGGCCTCTGGGACTACCTCTCTCTCTCTCTCTCTCATCCATCCACCCAAAGCTTTAGTCACCAGCGAGGCATCGCTCCACATACTTTCCTCGTCATGTTTTTAGCCTTTTTTCCCCTCTTTAAAAAACGTATTTATGTCTTTACACTGAGTCACCGGACGGCGTGATCGCCACTGACATTTTAGAATGGAAGAAAGGTTGAGAGAAAAAGAAAGAAAAGAATGACAGAGAAAGGGAGGAAGGAGAAGGGAAGGGAAGAAAGTTTGTTGTCTATCTATCTATCAACTTTAGGTTGTCGTCATCGGTTTGAGGCCGAGCGCAGACAGCTCGTGGGAAAATCTTGAGTGTCGCTATAGATGAAGGAAGAAGAGAGGGAGAAGGAGAGAGTTGGGGGGGGAGGAGGGGAAGGAGGGGGGTGAAAAGAGACAGACGGAGAGAGGAAAAGTGCATCCGGTGGACGGCGGCCCCGCTCCCCTGGTGTGTTTTTTTTTTGCGAGGGGGAAGAGAGAACGCAGCATAATGTTTATTGAGCGAGGGACAGTGTTTTTCCATTGTTGCGCCGGGGCCACTATTTGTGCCGCGTTTGTTAAGCAATCCATAAAGGAGTCGCAACATTTGTCTCACTGTCAGCGACTTGGCCTGCCCCTGTAAACCAGACGCACACACACACACACACACACACACAAATACAAGCTCATTCTCTCACATAAATGACAACAACACAAATACGAGCGCACACACTCCCAGCTGGCCTCTTTTCTTTCGTCCCCGCACTTTGAAACTCTCCCACCTCGGCCCAAATGGTCTCCTCCTTTTTCCTCTGACCTCCCCCTCTCTATCTCTCTCCCCCACTCTATCTTCCCTCTCTCTCTCTCTCTCTCTCTCTCTCCCTCCCTCACTACCTGGAAAGACAGAGGTTTCATTGTAGCGCACTGGGAGGGAGCTGCGAGCCTCTAACACTGTCTCCTATTGTAGATTGGACGGATGGTAAATGGTGTGTGTGTGAGAGATGGAGAGAGAGAGAGAGAGAGAGAGGGAGAGAGGGAGAGAGGTAGAGAGGGAGCAACAGAGCGGGATTAGTGTAAGACAAGCTGCCTGAATCGAGAAGAAGAAGAAGAAGAGATGGAGCGAGAAAGAGGGATGCACGCCGCTGGAGTTTTCCTTCGCTTTGCAATACCTCCACCTGACCTTTGACCCCTACCCTGTGACCTCATGTCATATGACCAGACTCTAGTTAGCCTGGAGGGACACCTCTGTCTGTCTTCACACACACACACTCTCTCTTTCACATTCACTTCTAAGACTCCATCACTTTCTCTCTATTTCCTCCTCCTCCTCCTCCTCCATCTCCATCTCCATCCATAAACAACAACAACAACAACAACAACAACAACAAATGCAGCCAAATATCCCCTCCTCCCTTTCTTCCGTTGGCTATCAGAGAGGGTCAGTTGATCGCACCGTGGTGGGAGAGAGTCTGAGGGGTGAAGGGGGGGAGGGTGCTGAGAGAGGGGAGGAAGTGGGGGAGGAGGTGGAGGGGCTTCAGCATTCTCCTCTGGTATTTTTTTCTGTCTGTCGTTCTTTCTTTCCTTTTCTTTCCTTTTCTTTCTTTTTTTTTGCCCCCCCTCTCTCGCTCCGTGGATGGAGACACGGTTATCAAGGCTCTCTGGGGACAGACAATATGGCCCAGACAATGGCCTCCAGTCCGAGGTGGTGGTGGTGGTGGTGGTGGTGGTGGGAGAGAGAGGGAGAGGGAGAGGGAGAGAGAGAGGGAGGCCGGGACAGGGCCACAGGGGAAGAGAGGGGCAGAACGGCGCATTAGTTTGCAGAGCACGGACACTCTACTCAATTACTCTACTCGCTCTCTCTCTCTCTCTCTCTCTCCTTCACAGACACACATTCTCTCGTTCCTCAAACACACACACCACTTTAATCTCGCCCTTTTAAATGAAGTACAGAGACACTGGAAGCAGCTACTGCTCACTTAAATTGGAAGCAAGTTTTTTTTATCACGAGCCATGAGAATTTCTCCCTTTAAAAAAAAACCAACTGACCGTATAGCGCTATAATTACAAAATAAAAGTTGTAAATTATTCAAATAAATACAAATAAAAACAGCGGAGTTAAAGTAGTAAAAGCACACTATAAAAATACTCCGGCGTTCAAAATGTCACTTAAGTAAAAGTATCATATATACTACAAGTTTTAAAAGTACTCATTATGCAGATTAGCCTTTTTCACAATGTTTTATTATTATAATAATATATTATACATTAATGTGTAAACAGTTACTGTTTTAAGTGATCAATATGAGCCAATTTCAACAACTTTACACACTGACTGCTAGTTCAGACTATAATGATACATCATATTTTATAAGTTGATCATTATTTTGTCAAATCTTCAAGGTATGTAGCTGTCAAATAAATGTATTTCAGTAAACAAATACAATATTTAGTAAATGAGTAGATGCAAATACTTAAGTAAAGTACCCTAAAATCACACTTAAGTTGTCTAAATGTACGTATTTACTTTCCGCCGCTGAATATAAACCATATTTGTGAATAATAATAATTTTAAAAAATACAGTTTGTCTCAATGAAATGAAGTGAAATCCCCAAGGCTGCTGAGTGCGACGCGGGTAATGTCAGATTGTATCTGTCCTGCTTCAACCGTTCAAAGTGTTGACATAACCGCTGACACACACACACACACACACACAAACACCCCAATAAACTGAAGGGGACAAATGGAAGGGTGTGAAAATCCACCACTGCCTTTAACACCCCATCGACAGAGACCTCTTCCTCTCCTCCCTCCTCCTTCACATCACCCCCCTCTACCTCCCCTCTTAATCTCTGCCACTCTCACTTTTCTGTAACCCTGCTTCTTCCTCTCCTTCTCCTGTTCACCGGGGAGGAATGTGTCAGTTTGACCGCATCATCTGCTCCTTCAAAACGTCTCTCTGTTTTTTCGGTTGCTTTGGCGTCCTCCGTTTTCTTTCTCTATGTGTATATTTCTGTTTCTGTTTGTGCGAACAGATGAGGCCGTGTTAGCGAAGCCAGTCTGTTTCCACTATTTTCAGCTTAGGCTGGAAATTATTTGATACGCAGCCGAGCGCTCGGGGGAAACCAAAGAAATAGTTTCAAATCATAAAAAGACATAATTAGGATATAAAATTAGAATATAAAATAATAGAATCCACGCTGTGTCAAAGACAGAAGTGCATTTTTTTAAACAGCTAAACAAGTAAGAGATGAAAACCATATCACAAGACTTTTGTTGGCTTAAATAAAATGAGAATACAAAATGATATTTTTAAGCCTCAAAGTAGAAAACTCATATTCAGCAACACATATCAAATAAACTACATTTTCAGTAGTGATTTCTCACCTCCAAAAGAACATAATTTGCAGACAAACCCTCTTCTAGAAACTCAGATCAAACTCTTCTTCACCGGCAATTTTCAATCAAAACTCCAGGTGAATTTTAACAATATGATTTAAGATGAAGAGAAGAAGTAGAAGAAGAAGCAGCAGAAGAAGTAGAAGAAGAAGAAGAAGAAGTGTTGAGAACTAGAAGAAGAGGAAGAAGCGTGGTGAGGAAGAAGAAGAAGAAGCATGGGTAAAAGGAGGCAAGCGGACACTTACAGAGACGCAGGAACCGAGAGCATCGCGACCACCGAGGCTGGAGAGCACACACACTGGCAACTCACACACACTCCGCTCCGCAGAGAGACTGGCGTTCGACACACACACACAGGAAACACACACACACACGGAATGGAAGATACCCCTCTCTCATTCACACACACACACACACACATACACACACACATACATCCACACACACATACGCACTCACGGCCACAGTGATGGAGTGCATTACTGGAAAGCAAGAGTTTTAAGCGCTCTCCTCCTAAGTCATTGTAATCCCTGCATTTATCTCCATACATTCTGCTTTTCGGTGTAATCCTTTAAATTTTTAATTCCTCCTAGCTGTTGTTATCTTTTTTTTTTCTCTCCTCAACCACTTTGCCGGATTGAACGGTTTATTAAAAACACATTTTTGCTACATCTAAATGTGTTCTTAATTCAAGGGGCCCCTGAAATCCCCCCCCAACTCCAACCCAAACCCCAACCCCACCGACCCCAGTTTATCTCGGAACAAAAGATTAGTTTCATCGGGGCAAAACAGAGCGCTACTTTAATGCAATAAAAGTCAAGGGAGAGATGTGTGTGTGCGTGTGTTAGTATTAAAACGGCGGGTATTATAACATAATCTGTCTTCCGCAGCATTAGCATCAAACAGCCATTATTCGGAAAGCCACTTGTGTTGACAGTGTCGGAAAAGGGCAAAAGGGTTTCGCACCGCTATAAACTGAAGCGGGCCCGCACAAACATCACAGTGAGATTAACATTAGCATAAGGCAAGAAAAACACAACAACATGCAGATCCACAATAGGATTACTGCAGGTTTGCATGCGTTGAATTTGGATTAAGTGGGAAAATAAATTAGTAAATTTTTCAAAAAGACGAGGCTGAGCAGGAGGGAAAAGTTGTGTGTTTTAAAAATGAAGAAATTTCTCTATGCAATTTGGACTTGTTGATAGCACCTTGAGGCTGTCACAGAAAGAGACGTACGCATAGCTGAAGGGGGGAAAGCAGAAGTAAATAAAGTTGTGGCGAGCAGTGATGAGATGAGAGGAGGCGATCACACATTTTGGCTTTGAAACACACACACACACACACACACACATCTCTCTCTACAAGTGTTTCATTTTCTCTCTTTCACAGACACACAAACAACACTATTTTAAGCAGTTTCTCTATGGAGGTTTTGAATTGAACTTCAGTCAGGAGGGACAGAGGGACAGTTATGTTACTTCTGGGGAAAAAAAAAACATGCGCTCACACACACACACACACACACACACACATTATGACCCGGCTTTGCATATGGTATCGCTCCCAAAAGAATAGGAGTCAATCATCAACTCTTTACCATCTCTGTGAGACACACACACACACACACACACACACTCTCCAGCCTCAAACTCAGCCGACTCATGCTTCACACACACGCCTTTCTACTTTCTACTCCTATCCTCCCTGCCCTCCCTATCTCCGTCCCGCTCCGTCCCGTCCTCCGTCTCTGTCATCTCTACTTGTGTGTGTGTGTGTGTGTGTGTGAGTGTGAGAAAGCGTCACGTACCTGTTACACTCCTGAGGTAGCTCAGGCTCAGTGAGCATGCTGGAGTAAGGGTCCGTGTCTCTCGTCAACAACAACATAAAACAGTCCCACGAATGCTCAGATGAACAAGGTTAGTCTCCCCAAAACAAGACGGGATAGAAGTGATCCTTCAACCTCTCACACACACTGCTGATTCTCTCTCTCTCTCTCTCTCTCTCTCTCTGTGTGTTCGTCTCTGTCTCTCTCTACTCACACACTTTCAGCCTTACACCCTCCCTCACTCTCTCTCTCTCTCTCTCTCTCTCTCTCTCTGTCCCTCCTCTTCTCCCTCCCTCGCTGTAAGCTGTGAGATCTAGGCTCAGCTCTTAAAGGGCCAGCAGCAGAGCCTCGTTCTCTGTCGCTCAGTGTGTGTGTGTGTGTGTGTGTGTGTGTGTGTGTGTGTGTGTGTGTGTGTGTGTGAGAAAGTAAAGGGGAGGGTCCGTTTGACCACAGGGCTCATCACTGCCTGAGTGCAAATGCACAGCAGTGCTGCCCCCTTCCTCAAGTCCATCTCTCACACTCACTCACACACTTGGTTTTCACACACTCAGACAACAGTCACAGATCATGTAGACACACTTCAGAGTGATAAGACCTTGTGCACTTTATTATGCAATAAGATGGGAATTAATCAATATGAGCTGAACTACAGTGAACTGTATGAAACACACACGAGCACATGCTCTTTTCTGTCTGTTCCATTTGTTCTGTTTTTACTTTTACACCATCTTAATGGGATGTTAACTGTGATACAAGTTGTAAATGTGATGATTTCCTCTGCCACAAACACTGGTCCATAAACAACATGAAATTAGGAGATAAATGCTTCAAATTAAAAGAACAATTTTTCAAGTTTTCTGCAGCTTTTTTGTTTCTTTTGGAGTAAAGGCCTTCACACACCGGGGGTTAACGAATAAACGAAAATAAACATCATTCGAATTCAACAAAATTTGAATGGAAATTTATAAAAGACTGATTTTGTGGGGTCTTGTGAATGCCTGCACATCACTGCGGAACATTCGCAAGGGAGGAAAAATATTCGGACGGACCTCGATTTCAGTAGAATTCTGCCTGAGGAAATATATGTTTGACTAATTAAATCCTTTCTCCCAACTGATTGCTTTTATTCTGCATAATAATTAGGCATGTGCTTCTGTTTGTTGCACGGAGAGTGTCTATTTTCGTAGCAATGGGCGTTTGTTTTTGGGGTAACGGACTATCGGACAATGGGCTTTTTCTGGTCCAATGAGACATTTTTCGGACTATTGGTTTTTGGACTAACAATGGGCCGTCCCCTACTCAACACCAAATAATGTACGACAAACACTACTACCTCAACAACCAAATAAAGAACAATATGTAGCTTGATATCGCCCAGCAGCCGGGATACAATGAAGATGGTAATGTAGCCGATAACGTTATATGCCACAACAGCTGGCGTTGGCATCATTAACGTTAGCCCCTTACATTCTTTCTGTATGTCTGAGTGGACACGGGCGTTAATTAGGAGGAAAATCATATGGCCTCATTGACGAAAATGGAACACGGCAACGTGGACAATTCGCACGAGAACCGGTGAGCGTAGTTGTCAATGCGGAAAATTCGAATGTGGATTTTCCGCATTCCCGCACCGCATTTTTGCAAAGCATTGGTGAGAAACGGCTTTAATGTGTATTGTGCTTCCGAAGTTAGTTGACATGAACATGGTCTATTGTATTTTATCAAAGCTTGCAAAGCCACAGCTGAACATAAAAGCACTTCTGATCGTCCTATGGGATGTTCACATTGTAGGGTTTTCATGTTATTGCCGCTTATTTCCAATTTGTCCCTTTCAAAGTAAAGTTTTTAAGAGAGTACCTTCTACTGTAACTGAACTGCAGGATGTAATCAGAAAGACAGCTGTGTGTACTTGAGGTATTCTGTTTACTTGCATGAACCCTACAGTATAATACTGACATTTAGTCTGACATACAGTGACGCTGCACAGTGCTGTGGGTCCGTATAAAGACACAACTTCAACTGCAGCCTGGGAACCTCTGTTAAAGAGTGATAATCTACCTCACAGCGTTCACGGTCCGAACAAAGAAAAGAGGAGCTAAAAGTAATACTTTTTACTACATATTTGGGATGCCTCGGACTCAGCCGTGCTTAATTGGTTAACTTGTGTTGTTCCAGCCTCTTTTACTGTCCCTTTGGTTCCACTGTGTTGGGAAAGTGAAGCTGTTTTGTGCTCCACTTTGACACGTATCGTGCTTTTCACATGATTGGCTTCGCTAACAGAGTAAAGCGACAGAACAGTGGACGCAAAACAAGCCTTGTAACAAGATTAATATGAGCTCGAAGCGATTATAGTCTCTCTGCTACAATGTCCAAAATGGTTAAATGACATTTCTGATGCATTAAAACATTATTAATAACACATATCTATACACTGTTATTACTATGGCTGTAAATCGACTAAACGTTTTAATCGCGTCCATAGTTAAGCGTGATTAATCGCAAATTAATTACAAATTTTTTATCTATTCAATAAGTAACTTAAAGGGAGATTTGTCAAGTATTTAATACTCTTATCAACATGGCAGTGGAAAATATGCTGCTTTATGCAAATATATGTATATATTTATTATTGAAAATCAATTAACAACAAAAAACAATGACAAATATTGTCCAGAAACCCTCACAGGTACTGCATTTAGCATAAAACAATATGCTCAAATCATAACATGGCAAACTCAACAGCTGTCAGTGTGTCAGTGTGCTGACTTGACTATGACTTGCCCCAAAACTGCATGTGATTATCATAAAGTGGGCATGTCTGTAAAGGGGAGACTCGTGGGTACCCATAGAACCCATTTACATTCACATGTCTTGAGGTCAGAGGTCAAGGGACCCCTTTGAAAATGGCCATGCCAGTTTTTCCTCATCAAAATTCTGCATAAGTTTGGAGCGTTATTTAACCTCCTTCGCAATAAGCTAGTATGACATGGTTGGTACCAATGGATTCCTTCGGTTTTCTAGTTTCATATGATACCAGTATCTTCTCTCTACAACCTAAAAGTCGCAAGTTGCGTTAATGCGTTAAAGAAATTAGCGGTGTTAAAACAAATTTGTGTTATTATGGCGTTAACTTCGACAGCCCAATAATTACTATTTGCTGATTGATGTTATGATCAAACAATAATGTTTAGAGAAATCTTGATTTTTTTCCAAGGAAAAAACAGAACTTTATTGGTACTATCTTTGTCAATCTTGAAATAACTTTTACTTTATAACTCCAACAAATAAAAGTCAGTGATGTCAGCCTATACTGATTAATATCTCCATCTCTATCCATCTATTCCATTCTCACCCTTTCTTCCCCTCCTACCCAGTCCTATGATTAAATACAGTTATTCTCATATTTATAGCCAGCGGTTTAAATAGAATGAGTGTTAATATGATTTTTCTATGCCTTTTCAGTATTAATGTAGAACAATGACAAGGACGAGCCTTGCAGGTATAATGCAGCTGCAATCCTCCAGCCAATCAGAATCGTTTATTTTTCCCATGGCCATATACTGTAGTACGAAAAATGAGATTGAATAAAATGTTTAACAGACTTCTGTTCGTTTTCCCTTTTGTTTTGGTGCAGCGAGAACGAGAAGCAGACATTTGATTCTGCGACATGGAACAGTTTTGTTACAAGAAGACAGCTGAACACTTTCAGCAGAACATATGCTGAAGCTCACATGCATGAATGAACACACATACACACACACACACACACACAGACGCACTCACAAAATATACAAACTGACTGAAACCAATCACCCACACCCATTGTGTCCTCAGGTGTACGTACTGTACAGTGTGTGTGTGTGTGTGTGTGTGTGTGTGTGTGAGAGTGTGTGTGTGTAAGAGCATGCTGCTTCCAGCCCTTAGTGCTGTCAGTCACTATTAGGGGTGTGTGGTCTACGTGTCACACATACGGCCAATCCAGCTATTGTTCTGGAGAGCGCGGAGAAAAGCAGAGCTGACAGTCTGCCACTTCTGTGATACTTTAACACACACGCTCCGACATTGACACACACACACACACACACACACACACACACACACACACACAGAGGAGGAGAAAGCGAGCCCTGTTACTGTACCTACTGTAGACAAGCACACATCTACTGTACAGTCACACACACAGCATGCATACTGTACATACATTTTTTGTCCATGTTAGTTTAAAAGTTCTTAAAGGGCGGGTCCATTATTATTATTATTTTTAGGTTTTCATATCATTCTAAATTGCAAAATTGCATGCAAAGTATGTATGTTTTAGCGTCAAAATGCTGTTTTCCCAATCCCTTTAAAAGCTGAGGGAGTATCATGGTCACTAATGTGACCCCATCCTAATAGTAATTATGGAGGAGAACATTTCTCTCATACTCTAACACACAGAGCCATTAAATAGACTTTGTTCGTAAAGAATCTATACAACTATGTACATGTATGAGTATACACACACACATTCATACCAGCTCCCCCACCCCATGCTCTCTATAAGACACAGATATGAATATGTCAATGTCAACAATAATCAGTGGCATTACTTTTCTATTTACCTAATCTAATTCATGGTCAAACGGAGAGAATACACTGGGAGGGCTGAATCTAATCACATTCCCCGACTAAATTGAGCCCCGATTGGAAACGGCATCTCTCCTTGACCCTGTAAACAGCTGCAAAACCAATGATAACCTCATTTGTGCATTATAGAAACTTAATTTCTCCATTATGCGGCGGACTCCGCGGCAATTGACCGACGTAGCGGAGCGGCACTGACCTGGGCGCAACCCTTGTCCCGCGCCCCCCGTCGCCACAAACAGCTGGGAGAAAGGGGCGTTTGTCATGTTTTGAATAGATGTTTATGTCATTACCAAGAACACAATGGGTATGGCTAATAGACTTCACTTTGCCATGAACTTAGCGGTGATCCATTTTGACTTGACAATGGGTTATATAGTAGATGGAGGCGACGTAGAGGGCCAGGAGTGACGAGCCTCTGAGGTGTACGCCGGTGGCTGTAGTCAAAACATGATGTCGCTGAGGAATATGAATGAACAAGGCCACCGGAGTGTATTGTGTTCGGCGAGAGAACAAGCGACAAGGAAATGAAAAGGGACTGTTTCACCTGGGCTGGAAACAAAGAGGGCCTGTTAAGTGATACATAGGTTGATAATATGAGCTGTATTTTTAGAAGGACGAGAGGGAGGTGACACGACAAAGATGGAGGTATCACAGAGCTGCTAGTATAAGACAGGATGTGCAACACTATCACAGAGCGACAGGAACACAAAATACCCAGAAGGAACAGCGAGAAATTCACAATGCTGCAAGAACACACACATCCATGTTCAATAAAACACAGGAACAAACACACGGAGAAGCAACACACTCACACACACTCACAGTCCATTACAATGAAACCGTTGATGGGAGGCCCCCGTGTCGGGACCCTAACAGCTGTAGTGCATTAGGGGCCGACCATGTGCAGGGGCAGGGAGAGACCGGCAGTAAACAATCCCAAAGCCTGAAGACACACACACACATAAAGTCACACACATCACCCACACATTTTCACAAACATTCACGCAACATATTATGCAAATGCGGAGGCGCACACACACAAACACACACACGTCGGACACAATGTGGCAAATCAGTAGTTATGGACCTGAGAGGGTTTTTCTGTGGAAGAGCAAGATCACATCTAGAAAATGACATAGTTTGCATTTAAATCGGGGAGAAATGAGCGCGCTCCGGCTTGTTGAATATTGCTGTGCTGTGATGCTGAGAATCTAAATTCTGGCATGGAGCAGCCACCAAAATTTGCCGATGATTTTTTTTTTTTTTTTTTTTGAATTTCAAATCGTAGCCATTCACTACAAGATGGAAAAACGGTGAGCAATTGTGTTGTGAATGACTGGTTGATATTGATGATTGATTATTCAGCCCGGTGTCCCGAAGAATTAGCTCCATATTGTACGATTCTGCAGCACACGATTGACGGCTCAAAGTAAGACTGTGAAGGTTGGAGGGATGGGTGTATGCCACAGATCAACAATTTAATTTGACTTGTTTGAAACCTGTAACAACAATCTATCCCCTACTTTAAAGGGACTGTATGTCATTTTTACATGTATAAGCGTATTTTAATCGTTTTTTTTACAGCCAATGTGTCAACAGGTTGTAACCTAACCTAAAAATGAGAGCTTCCGCGATCACAGGGGGATCATTTCTGCCAACAAGGAACAGCTTCCAAATATATAGTAACAAAGTTAGCTGATAAAACCCGCTACAAAATGGAAACATCTAAAGTTAACTTGAAAACTAGAATGGCACTCGGAGAGCGCAGACCTCCGCCAAGGCACCTGACTTTAAAAACAGATCAATGCTGGCGTTAACGTGAGGTTGTCGGCTTATTATTAACATGGTGTGTTTCCGTGTAACGTATCGTCGGATGCCTCTCTCATTCAGCAGCCTTGTTATGTCTGTATAACGTTACACTACATTGTCTGTTATCCCGTCATCTACCGCTTTTTTCTTTTTCACCGCGGACGGCCAGCAGCTCCCGCACACACATCCACACACGTATCTCTCTGCTCGAAGAAGGAAGAAGAAGGCGGGGTCATGCGGCATCAACGCATCATCAGTCACACTGCGCATGTGTTATACCCTGTGGTCTTAATGCTCAGGCTGATCGGAATTCTTAAAAAAACTCCTGAATCCGGATCATGATCCGGATCGCCACCAAAAAATCTGATGGATTGTTCATTGTGCTACACTCCACCCCTCCAAAAGATTTCATTCAAACGCAAACTTTTGGAGTTATCCTGCTAACAGACAGACCAACAAACTAACGCCGGTGAAAACATTACTGTACTTCCTTGGCCCAAGGGCTTTGGCCTTGGCGGAGGTAATAATGTAAATAAAGAGCCTCCGCTTCGTGTCGGGCTGAACAACGCCTCTTAGCTGTGATATAATCACAACATACCACGGCCTGTCGTGAGCTATTACTTAAATACACCCGTTAACCACATGGGCACTTGCTGAAACGACTGATTCTGTTTATATTTTCTTGGGGAGGGCAGTCTCAAAGCAGAACTTGACAAAACAGTTCTGGCAAGAGAGATATAATATACAATACAAAAATGTATTAATTGAACATAAACCACTGAATCGTTTGGCAGAATCCTTCAATTTCACCATTGAATCTGGTGACGGGGGCACAGCAGTGGTGCTCCCTCATTGGGATAAGCCAGTGGAATAACAGCGGACTGAGTAAAGCTTACATCAGTCACCTGACAGTTATAACTTTGGCACCAACAGCGGCTCAGTTGAGCCAGCATTAATACATTAATGACACCGAGACACAACAAGGGAAAGAAAGCCAGATGGAAAACTTGACTCGCGTCTGAAGAGACTCTTTACTTCAATCGACGAGTCGACAAACCCACAAAACCAATTCAAAACACGCAGGAAAAAACTAGATCCTAAAATAGTTGTGATGTCTTACTGTTACCCTGCAAACCGTATGTTTTCGACATTGTATCAGATATCACATTCTAGGTTACATCCTAGGACAGTTTTTCAAAAAAAAATAGCAGATACGATCAACAATTTAGAATTGAGCATGAAGGCTTGTGGTGGGAATGCTGCTTTTTTTCCCTCCGTCAGTCTCTCGCTCGCAGCTCGCCTCAGTTTCGGTTCGAGCTCGTATATCAATACCTCTGGCATCTCTCTCTTCTTTCCTGGGAGAGCAGGGAGAGGAGGAGAGGCCAGCGTGGAGAGGCGCAAGCCCCTGTGAAGTGGTTTTATCGTGGGGAGACACGTGCGGGCGGAGGACCCCGTCTGAAGGCTGAGTGGCAGGCGGCAGAAGCCATTAAGATAGAGCCGCTATCTCTTGCTGCCAGGGCCCTCTTAATACAGGCGGGGGCTCAGGCCGCTCTCATCCACACACACACACACACACACACTCACACACACACACCTTCTATCCCGTGGTACTTGAACTGACTTGCGTTGACATGGATGTAGACATGTGCGCGCTGATTTACACTTACAAGCAACTCTTTCTCTCTGTGTCTATCTGGAGTCTGTTCCACCTCCAGAACCCGTCAATCCCTGAAAAGTGCACAGATAAATGGGCAGGTAGGCAGGTAGAGATGACCAGAAGACGGACAAACAAATTGCCACTTTTACCACCAAAGTATGTGTGAGGTAAAGTGCACACCAGATTCACCCTTTTGGGATATCCAGGAATGAATGTGCTTAAACCTCTGAAACCCACAATAGACCAGTTTTCGTTTTTTTTAGGGTAGTACAGGGAGTCTTTAGGGGGAGATAGCAGGTCAACAGAAGATGTCACATAGAAGTGGTGTACATTATCTGAAAGCTGGGAGCCTGGAGATTGATTTGAGAGCTCAGCACTGTGTGTCAAGTTGTTCTAGTCATAAATCAGAAATAAACATGAATTAATGATTGCAGCAATTTTTGGGTTGATACCATTTCTTACACAATTTTGGTGCTAAATTTAACCATTTTTTACCACTTGAGAATTAATAAAAATGATAAATAATCCCTCCAAAATACCACATTAAGACACAAGACCTTGAGGAACACCATAGAAAAAAGCCATGCTGTGATTTGGTTTCAAAAGCTTTTGACATTTAGAGATTTCTTCAAGAATTGCATTTTTTGTCGATTGGATGGCGAGCACTTCTGTTCTGGAAACTGCTCAGAAAACCTCCTATTTTCAATCCACCTAGGAAAGCCATCCATCCTCTGAATGCTCTAGGTCTCTAGTTTGTGGCTGTAAGGTTTCATGAGGCTGTGATTATCCTAGAGGTCACCACAAGTCTTTTTTTTTTTAAATGGCTATGATGGGGACTAACATCATCACACATGAATACAGTTGAGCTCATTGGATCCACAAGAGTGTCATCTTTAATGTGATTCCCAATTAATGTAATTCCAAGACTGTTTGTTGACCTCAGTATGCAGAAATATTCAAAAACACCATTATTAGAATAGGAAAAAATAAATAAAAATTGTGCTTTTTGCCCAAAACTGCATGTGATTATCATAAAGTGGGCATGTCTGTAAAGGGGAAACTCGTGGGAACCCATAGAACCCATTTTCAGTCACATATCCTGAGGTCAGAGGTCAAGGGACCACTTTGAAAGCCTAACTTTGGAGCATTATTTGGATTCCTCAGGTTTTTTTAGTTTCATATGATATCTGTACCTTTACTCCAGCTATAAAACTGAACCTGCTACAGCCTCTGACAGACAGTAAAGTCTACGGGTCTCAGAGGGTTAACCCTAACTTAACTATCAGTTATTTCAGATAGTAGATGTTTTCCTGTCTCACCTGACTGACAGCATTTTAGTCCATCCCTTCATTTGTCTTCCTCAGAGACCGTTCACAATCAGAGTCTTTCTCCGCTGCTGCTCAAGGCTGCTGGATATGGGCTGAAGTGTGTGTGAGTGTGTCAGGGACCTTTCCCTGCCGCGCTTCCACGACAAGCGCACTGCTCCAAACGCGGCGGCAAACTGTAAACAAAGCTGTTTTCTTCCCCCGACAATGGCTGCGTGGAAAATTAATTAACGATCTGTACTCTTTGTGTGAATCTTAACTCATTCCTAATTAGCTGGATTTTTTTCCCCCCTTCCTCTCCTTGAAAACATCAAGTCAGTTAATTATGGCTGAGGGAACACGGATTGTTTCTGGTGTCACTTATTTATTAGTAATCTTTGGTGCTGTGAGAGAGCGAGCGGCTGGAGCAGACAATGCGAGAAGTGAATGAAAGGGAGTCTGTGTCGCGGCGGGGTTAATGAAACACTAGCCTGGGAAGATAAATAAAAAGTGGATGATTTACTAAAAAACTAAAATGACCGGTCCAGACATCTTGGAAACACACACAGACACAAAAAAGTGTTCACGCATGGGCGCACAAACTCACACAACATATACACTGCTATTGTTCTGCTACCCAACAGAGAGTTTTCCTTGAACTCTTCCTCTCTCTTCAATTAACGGCAAACTAAAGGCTTTGGCTGACTCAAATCAATCTGCACAGAGAAAAGAATGAAAATGAATCAAATATCTGGAGGACAAATCTGTTGGCTCCGATCAGTGAGGATGAACGGAAGAAAGAAACGAACATGGACTTCATCCACCGAGCACCCACTAGTGTGAGACAGGATTAATTTAAACTAAGATTAGCTCTAATCAGAGTTTAGCAAAACTATGTTTAAAATGAGTAGAACTAGATTTAAAATGAAGAACAGCTCTGTTGCACAATTAAAAACAAATCTCCTTTTAGTAAATCCAAGTTAAAACAAAATTAGAGTTTAATCAATATAGAGATGCTTGCTAACTTAAAGATAGGGTTGACGATGTTGGAAAGCTACCATAATTTGAAATTAGCATCACCTCAGGAGCTCTGTCTAAACCCACCAACTCCCCTCGGGGCTCCTTCCAAAGCAACACCCCCACACACACACATGCACGAGCACCGCCGCATTGTAACTACTTATCAGAGGCAGAGCGGAGATAGGACCTCAGCTCAACAACGCTACCTCATGACAAGTAACAGTGCTACTGTTGGTTGAGTTTTCTCTTCAATTGTCCAGTAAACGTGCAGCGACGATGCGCTTTGAGTTCAGGCTGGTGCACGCCAAGGGTATGAGCAGGGAGGCAGGGAGGCATCTGATTGGTTCTTTCCAAGCGGACCGCGAGGCAGTAATTGGTAGACGTTTTTACAGGATTACAGCAGTTAGAGATGACGGCTCTTTTTCCGGTCCTTTTTCAGAGCTCATCAGTAACGGATCGGTGTCTGGGTGTAGAGACCATTTCAACCAATATAACAAATAGTGTATACTGGAGAACATCGTCAACCCTGCCTTTAATTCTTGTCTGTATCAAAGGTCAAGACGAAAAATTGATCCTCAACCCAACATGTTCAAAAAGTCTTTGAAGTGCTCGGAAAACTAGAATTACCACCTCGCGGCCGTATGCCTCCACCAACCAGTCAAGTTGCAGTTTACATCCATGTCTGTCCAAAATGCACAAATGACCTTTGTGTAAAATTGTCATAATTAGCACATGAATTCTCGATATAAAGCCAAAAATGTCACAGTGACCTTTGACCTCCCAATTCTAATCAGTTCATCCTTGAGTCCAAGAGGATGTTTGCGCCAGATGTAATAAAACTCCCTCCAGGCGTTCCTGACATATCGCGTTCACGATATGCCCTCAACTACTCGTAACTGCAAATGTCAAACCTTTAATTAAACAATTACATTAATCTAGATATTCATGGTAATCAAGTGTGCACATCCTGAGTGGCAACTTTAAGAGGTGTTTGATCTCCCCGCTCACCGGGACAATAGATGAATCATTTCCTGGGCACCACAGATGTTTTTTTCCCCCCTACAGAAGTAAGTAAAAGTTGACTCCCAGTCTCATTATATCACAGAGATAGGCAACAGCAAAACATCTTTAAATATGAAAACACAGCGGATTATCACTTTGAGACTCCCTGAGCTTTGTTCTTATCCCCAGGAGCTGATGTTCTCTCTCTACCTCTTCATCTCCCTCCTCCTCCTCCATCACAGTTGCTATCTCTCTCTCCCTCTTTTTCATTCTCTCCCCTTCTCCCCATCCCCTAACCCCCCCCCCTTTCCACCTCAAAGCTGTCAGGATGCTGCCTCCTTCGGTCTGAGGCTGAATGGGGGGATTTGGCACCGTTCCCCTCTCCGCTCTCGCTGCAGCCGTATTTTTTTTTTTTAAGAGCACACATGTTTATGCACCAAATCTCTGCACTTTGTGTTTCTCCACGTCAAGGCACGAGCTCAACCCTGGATTGATGCGCCCAGGCAGCCCCCTGTGGACTTGCTCTGAGGGAGAAGGGGGATGACAGAGAGAACAGAAGAAAAGAGAGGGAGAGAGAGAGGGAATCTAGAGTGAAGAGGAAATGATTTTCTGATTTTCTACACAGGCTTTGTGGTCCTGGAAAGGCTGTTTATATGTGTGTTTTTTAAGTCCATTGGTGAGAACAAGAGGAGAGGAGATTGTGCTATCCACTGCCTGAGGGCTATGCTGAGCCTATATATTTAAGCCCCCCTCTGTTCCTTGCTTAACAATAACGCCTACTAGTTTTAATTTAATTCTGTCTTGTTTTTTTTTTTACTAAATAATCCACTTCCATTTTTCTATGTCACAGCTGGAGAAATAAATCTAATCTTATCGCGCAGCAGACTGGGTGTGAGGTTTGACACTTAAGAGTTTTTCTTTTCCTTTTTTTCCTCCCTCTTTTTCATCTTCAAGGCCGTGTGTGATAAAGAACAATAGAGGCAGAAGTGTGTGTGTGTGTAGTTTACAGAAGGGCAGGTAGTGCACAGGACATGCATGGAAGTGGTATGCAACCGTGAGCAGCCCGGTCTCACGGCAAAGCGTGTAATAGACCCGCCTGTCCGCCGCAAGAAAGCGTGTCAGTGTCACGTTTTGTGTCGCCGAGACGTGAATACTACACGCCTGCATGAAGGTGCAGTGTTTCATAGTGACGGTTGTCACGCGATGTTTGTCATGTGTTGTGTAGTGACGGAAGTCTAACTTCAGAGCTAGTTACGTAATATATAAAGTGAGAAAGACCACTTATGGTGGGCGGTTCGGGATGTGTATGGGTCCATCAAACACAGGGCTTTTAAGCGGGAGACCAGTGTGCGAGACCGGTGTTTTGTTTTGCAAGTTGCGTTACGTTTGTCGTGTGTTTTGTAGTGACGGAAGTCTAACTTCAGAGCTAGTTACCTAGTATATAAAGTGACAAAGACCACTTATGGTGGGCGGATGGGGATGTGTGTGGGTCCAACAAACACAGGGCTTTTAAGCGGGAGACCAGTGTGCGAGACCGGTGTTTTGTTTTGCAAGTTACATTAGTGACGTTTGTCACGTGCTTTGGCGTGATATCGGGTTGCCGTGTGTGTTTGTTTGATGGTGGGAGGAGCGTGACTTGAAACTAAACAAGATGTCAAAGTAAGACAGCGACACGCTGAATGAAGAAAGATGAGAAAGATGAGTAAAAACTAGTGAAGTTCCTCTGAGAGGAAAGAAAAGAAAACAGAAGAAAAAGAACAGTGCTGCTTGAGGTTTAAGGCTACTAGCCAGTTGGCCCGTGGCCACTCCAGATGTGGCCAGCTTCCTAAACATCTTACAACCCAGCAGCCTCCGTTAAGCAGCCGACACCCACACACTGTCATTACCAGACCGCAGCTCACCACCTTTTTATAGAAGCTATTTACATCCGATTTATATATTGGTTCAATGTGGAGCCAGCGCAGCAGCTTGTGTTTGTGTGTCTGACCTGAGACCATGAAAACATCCCCACAGGCATGTGGTGCATTAAGTTAATAATGCCCTTTGTGTATTACTTATTCTTTTGGTGCACATTGATTTAACAATTAGTTGTATTTAACACTCGAGGCTATGCAGAACAGTCTTTTCACACCTTGGTATGCAACTATAGGGTCACTTTCACACCTTGAATGAACGTTTCACACGCCTCATGTACGTCATGATTTAGACTGTTTCCATTGTCTCATTTGGTTTTATCGATGCACTAACTATTCCACCTCATCCAAGCGTAAAAAAAACATAATTTTGACTTTTTTTTTTTACTTTTTCTGTGTTTCCAATCAGGTTTTTTTTTATCAGCAAGCTGAAAATGCGTATAAAAACATGTGGTTGGGAAACACACTTACTGGCACTTTACAAATGAGCCCAGAGCTGTAAACATGAGGTCTGGCGGATTGACGGGTAACTCATTGATTGGACAGTTTTGGTGACTTTCATCTTGCATCACCATCATCATCATCACACGGATTTGTGATGACTGACAGCAAGTCATGTTGCACTTTATTGCGCCATATGTGTACTCTATGTTCTCTGTTGTCACAAGGAGCTGACCAAGAAATAACGAGATAATGAGTATTATTAGTCAAATCTGCAACTCGACCTTGTTTTATGAATAATGACAACCGGGCAGAAACAAATACAAAAACGGGAGGATTTTTTCACCTACTTTTGGAAATGCCAAAATACTAGGAGTGAGACACAAGCATGAACTCCTTTTCACTTTCTGATCGATTAAACTACACTCATAAATTACAGATCAGTCATAAGATCATCTCCTTAACAGTTCACAGCCGGGGGATAGTAATTAAAAGTAGTTTGAATTCATGCAAAAAATCTGTTGGCTGCTTTATTTTAAAAAGCAAAATAAGGAGAGAGAGGAGAAGGCTGTTGGGGAGGGAAAGACAACAAGAGGTTCCGACTCAGACGTCACTAATGATGCAAGTGCAGGCAGGAAGAGACCGAACGGAGCCACTGGTTAATACCATGCTGTACTAAAAGAAAGGGTGCGACCGAATCATGTGCCTGTGCGACTAACTGACAACACTGGTAGCACCAGTGCTACTACAGTTAGTATGGAGCCCTGGATGGCTAGTTCTATTATCAGAAATCATATGAATAGGAGTTGGCGTAAGCCGGTCGGCTCGGCCAGACAGACGTCTGCCGTTATCATATAAAATAATTAGCTTAACAATAATTCAATAGGCTGCAAATAGCTTTTTTTATGACTATTTATAATTCATTTGGGCTACCAAGTAAAGTGCACTCACAGTGCTGCACTGTGGCCGATTCACTTCATCTAAACATAACATGCTGATTTCAACCAATCGATTGGCTGAAGAGGAGGTAGAATTTCAGTCGACCAACATTTTCTTGACCGCAAACTGCTTGGAAGCAGACCAAAACCCTGGTCTCGATCCGGTTGTTTGTGTACAATATAACGCATGATTATTTTGACTAACTTCAATCCTTTATGTGGTTATGTACTGCATGGGTAAACATAAGAGTAGTACGAAATACAGCCTTAGTTTCTATTCCATCTATCCCAGTACTTCCAACCCTATGATCCATCTTTGCCCACAGGAATACGATCGGGGCACAGTGGCTTTGACCCTTGGCTCTTACTATTGGCTTCTTATAATGTTGCCGCCTGTGGAGTTGTTGACACTTAATCAGCTGCTGCTCTCTCTCACTCCCTCCGGACTGCAGCTTCAAGCCTAAATGATAAAAAAATATATATATATGCGCCTGCATATACTGTGCACAGTATGCTCCTATATTTGTTTGAATGAACGAGAATCATCTTACAAGTCATACATTAGATGACTTGCCTGGAGGGCAATTAATCAAATATTAATCGCAATCACAATTTGTGCTTCCCACAATTAAATGAGAGATCTATTGGCAGAAATGAAATAACATATTAATAAGTATGTTTTCTTTAGTGTACAATCACCTGAAGAATTGTTAGGTTTTCGTTACCTTAGAATGAGCCGTTTATATCTACATAGAGAACGGGTCCCCTCTCAACGGAGTCCGCCATGTTGCACCAACATGTTTCTACAGAAGCCCAGAACGGACAAACCAAACTCCTTTAACCTTTCCTGCTTTGGCCGGAGTCGATAATGTTACTCGCTCCCGACACTGCCGCTCTCTCTCTCTCTTGCTTCACCACTCACTCTAGAGCTCTAGAGAGGGCCATTCATGTTTTTGCGCCGGCCACCGTAGCTCTCCAACGCATTTGGCACACGGGAGAGGCTTCAGTTGGTTGCAATCTCCTCACCTCAATGCAACTGCATTATTTTATTGTTTCAAAATTTAGAATTTTTGACACTTGGAATGAAGCACAACATGGAAGTGAAAGCAGTGCTCTGTTTTTTTAAATGTGAAATTGCAATAAAAATATTGTCCCTAAAATCTATGAATAGTCGTGATAAATAAATAAAAGTCTTGATATCAATATTGATCAAAATAATCATGATTATCATTTTGGACATAATTGTGCAGCCCTACTTGTGAAAGCCTGTTTTCATTGCCATATTCTGCACGCAGGGCTACCTTATGTCGCCTGTCAATTCTTCATTTTTACCTCGACATACAGTACAGTTTGTTTTTTTAATGTGTGTTGTGGCAACCCCCGTCACCACCGATACGACCCCCTCCCACAAGTCCCCCTTTTCTCACTGTGGGAACACACTGGCACACAGATGGTTAAGCCCACCCTTGTGATGAGTGGGAAGGGTGGGAGGTGGTTGGGGGGAGGGTTGGGGGGGGTTGCTGCAGATGGCACAGAGGGCATCGCCAATCAGCCTACATGAACGCACACACACACACACACATCTACACACACACATCTACACGGAGAAATAAAGAGGCAGAGAGAATGAGGTAAACACTTGGGGGGGGGGGTGAGATAGTCGGAGATGGATGTATGGATGGAAGGTGTAGGTGGGTGAGTCCTGTACCCCTGGGCGCGTTGTGTGCTCTGTACATGCAATGGCTGGCGTTGATCTAGCGTGGCACACAAAGCTCTGGCATCTCGCTGGCACCTCTGCCCACGCCATGCCACACTGAGAGGCACGGCGAGGCCTGCCAGAGGGCCCTGGCAACACAGTGTGTGCGCCTCTGACTTTGTCTACATATATATAAATATACATATCTATATAAATGCTGTGCGTTTCTATGAATTATGTTTACGTGCATTGCTGATCACTACCTTTTCCCTACAGGACTGGGGTGATACACCATCTCCTGATTCGATACTATCAAAATACTTAGGTGCCGATTCAATATGTATTGCGATTTTTAAGCATTGCGATTCTATATTACGATTTATTGCGGTTTTTGTTAACTTTTTTTTAACACTAGACCATGGGGAAAAGTTCAATTATACACTTCTAGGGACTTTTACCTTGGAAAATATCTAAATTAATACAATAAAAAATTTAGATTTTCAGCCTGTTTGTAGTCAGAGATGTCCTGAAGTCAAATATATCAGTATTATTGTCAGGCATTA
Organism: Sebastes umbrosus; assembly: GCF_015220745.1. Classification (NCBI taxonomy): domain Eukaryota; kingdom Metazoa; phylum Chordata; class Actinopteri; order Perciformes; family Sebastidae; genus Sebastes; species Sebastes umbrosus. The sequence continues at coordinate 5,620,527 of NC_051291.1, forward strand.
TTTTACTTTTTTTTTCCAGCAACCCAAAAATGAAAGAATGAAGACATTTCCCTTACAAATTATGTAATGTAATGTTTTATACTTCTGGTGAATATAATCCAATAAATCTTATTACCATAAATGTATGTATTTTGTATATATAGTTTGCAAGACCATATTTTGAAAACCTGACATAGTCACACATCAGGGCCATTTGAATGCATTTAACATAAATGTCAGTATATGGGTGCTCTACAGTTGTGGTGTCAGCCGATTTGACCACGGAGATGAGAGTGACGACCGGCTTGACCGCACGTTACCACAATACGATAACGTTTCCTGTCCATGACAGAGTTAGCATCTAGATTTAGCCATGATGTCTAGCTCTGCTTTTCCTGGCAATGTGTGAAACCCAAAGTGTTTCCATACTTTACTGGATGTGTAGTGTTTAACACATTGGATTTAAAATGTGAGGGTTCAGGTCCTATCCACGTGGACTCTCCGTCGTTTTCTACTTTCTCATTTCGGTCGGCCGCGGTTTGTTTTGGTTGACGGATACGGAACAGATATGACGTCACGTTACTCAGACTACAACATGGTAACTTCCTTTTACCTCCGCATAGCCTCAAATGAAGCAAATATATTGATTCTGGCATTAAAAAAATTGATTTCAAAATCGTAAAAAGAAAAAAGAAATTCCCCCACTCCTACTAAATACGTGTGACAGAGTGCAGAAAGTATAAAGACCAACTGCTTTTGAAGGTGTGTGTCTAAGTATGCATATACTGTGACCCGACCAAACACTACACAGCAGCACAAACACCGGTACCCCCTCTCATTAGGAAGACCCTACCCTATGTCTCTAATGGCTAAGCCTTTGATATGCAATGACGACTAATTCCCTCCTGTGTTCCACTCTCTGCAGACAGCGCAGTCATTAGACCGCGGACAAGGACACACACAAACACAGGAATCTAATCATTTAACCCGTCCAGAGGTTCTGATTCTCATCTGTCTTCACCTTACGCTGTGAATCGTCTACCGGGGGGACTCGCTCCACTCACTTGTGATGTAAATAGAACGATATTTACATAAAAACATTTGAATTTATCATTAAAAATGGCTCTTCTTGATGTTGGAATGCTCTTTAAGGCAATAAGGTGAAGCCTAATTTGCCCGTTGCACTGTTTGTTTCGTATGCATAAGTTATTCTGGCATCAATCTCGCGCTGTAATGAGGCAGAGAGATCCAAACATTCAAATGCACCTACTTTTTTAAAAGTGAGGACAAACAGTATGCAAGCAGCTATCGAGTAAAAAGTTCTCATTGAAACTAAATGGTCTGGACCTGCCAAGATGTGAAAGTAGAAATAGGATATTATAGCATTTCAATGCGTCGCTGTCTGCACAGCATCAACAAACGTATTGTTAAGTGCTTTTGTGGGAAGTATTGACCGCTTGGTACCAACATCAATGCAACAATGACAGACACAAAATGACAGATATAGAATGATATCATGTGTTCTTTATATTTCTATCATATTATATCATCAATCTTGTACACCTGGGTTCGTCCTTTCATCACAGCAGCTTGAGAAAGGCCCCGTGCTTTCCAATGTAAAGGTGCATTATTCATGCCAATCTGCAAAAACATTTAAATCTAAATTAAAGCATGTTGCACAACTCTTCTCCAGTACATTTGGTGCTCAATCAACCTCACCAAATGTCCTTAGCTATTTTACCCTAGTGGAAAGAGGGCAAGGTGGATTTACATCAAAGTTACATTACCAAAACCATTACAAATAATGCATGATTTGCTCAGCTTTACACCAAAACATGCATTACACATGCTGAAGTAACATTTCATGTGTCAGTAATCCTCTAGTCTGACACACCGGATGTAGACTGTGGTTATAAACCGGCCAACAATCTCCTCCCCTTCCGCTATCTATTTTACAAGAGCACCATCGCAGCATCCTGGACTTAGGTTTGCTCTGCCAAAGACTGAAAGAGGTGATCCTATGATATGAATAATTAATCTATAATCTGGATCTGAAGAGATTAACCTGTGAGACTCGGTTTTAAAGCTAGCTTCATTCCCAACAAGCTAGACGTGGGTGGCACCAATGGATTCCTTAGGTCGTCCAGTTTCATATGATACCAACAACGCTACAAATTTAGGCTAAATTTTGGAGAGGAAAAACTGGCATGGTCGATTTTCAAAGGGGTCTCTTGACCTCTGACCTCAAGATATGTGAGTGAAAATGGGTTATATGGGTACTCGCAAGTCTCCTCTTTACAGACATGCCCACTTTATGATAATCACATGCAGTTTTTTTTAATGCAGTACAAAAGTGTTATTTTCACCTATTCTAAAAAATGATGTATTTGAATATTTCTGCATACTGGGGTCTCTAAACAGTAAAGCTGAGACTCTTGTGGATCCAATGAACCCAATTTGCATAGATTCCCACAATGCAACTCAGTCCTGTTCTCAAACTAGTAAACACCCATGTCCTTCAATTTCCACGCATCACGTTTGTAACACAGGCTTTCTGTTATGAATTTGAGGCCCAAACTGAGATCGCTCAAGTTATGTCGCTTCAGTAATTCTCTCAGACTTGATAAAGCTCCTCCAGAGCAACATTACTAAACTGTTTTCATAAGGTGAGTAGTGCTTCCCATAACAAGTAAACTGATTTACTAAATGCCCGTCTGTCATGAGACCCAGTTCAGTGCAGAGCTGGAAAAAAAATTCCTTCCTCTGATTATTCCCTCTCCTACATTTCCTTATGATTGCTTCCTTATCATTTGCCCTCCTTTACCTCTATTACTGTCCTCACCTCTGTCATTACCTATTGATTTATTTCCTTTTCTCTCTGCTCTCATCTTTTCCCATAGTCCATCCACCATCTCTCTCCCTCTCTTTCTAACTAGGGGCGTAAGAAAATAACGATACACATGAGGATCGCGTTTTTTTTTTTTTTTTTGCAATACCGTATCAATTCTCCAAAACGCTGTATAGATTATTAATTAACCTCTTAAAAATCTGATGGCCCGTCGGCAGATCCGGACACTATTCTGTCTTTCGGAGATTGTAGCGGGGTGAGTTGTAAAGCTAGAGTGGTACTGGCATCGTATGAAAGTAGAAAACCGAAGGAATCCATTGGTAACCACCATGTCATACTTACATGTCACCAAGAACACTAAATAATGCTAAATTTTTGCAGGGAAAACTGGCATGGTCATTTTCAAAGGGGTCCCTTGACATCTGACCTCCAGATATGTGAATGAAAATGGGTTCTGTGGGTACCCACAAAAGTGTATATCACCTTACTTACAGTATTGCAATATATTGAATGGTTACCCTTGTATCATGATGCGTATTGTATATCCAGATTCTTGCCAATACACAGGCCTATCTCTAACCAAACCTCACTACCTTCCCTCTATCCCTACACCCACATTCATCTCCTTGCCTTCTTCTTCTCTTTTGTTTCATCCTTCCCTAATCCCACCCTCCTCTCAATTTGTCTTTTCCTTTCCCCCCCTCCTTCTTCTACCCATCCCCGGTCCTGTTATCACTCTATTACTGCGTCCTCAGTTCATTCTGTAGCTATTAACCTGGTGAACAGCCTCGCCCCTGTTGACCCCAGCCAGCTCATAGCGCTCTCTCACACACACACACACACACACTCAAACTCAGCTGGCTGTGTTGGCACACTTCCCTGCTCACTTCTGCCATCGCTAACCCTCGTTTCATAAATCCTTCCTAATCGGCCTCTGTCTGTGGAAGCGCGTTACAGTGATGTTTTTGTGGGGAGGAAGGAGTGGAAGTATTGGCAGACTTCTGCATACAGGCACTGACACGGCCTACGCTGTGTCTCTAATGTCAAGACAATTCGGCATCAAGATCAAGACACAAAGTAGTACAGGGATCAAAGTTACATACACAAATGAACGATTAAGCATCAGAGTTTGAACAATGACACACTTGTTACAGAACTTCTTATTAAAGTCACGATAAGATCTACCAGATCGGCAGGTCGTGGTACAAGTGAAGGGATGGTATCTGTTGAATAGTGACACTGAGTCAGAGAAGGGTTCAGCTATTAGCAGAGGAAGTGGAAAGGCTTTGTTTGTTACTGGCAACAGGCCTGGAAATGTGGCCATTAAAGTCCGACACTAGCGACGGTTGCCACAGTTACCACTAATCACCACTGCGTCGGTAGGTGAGGGTGAGAAGACGAGGCTCCCGTTCGACTGTGGAGCACCGCTCCGAGATGGACCGGGCAGGATGAGACTGATTCTTTGATGATAGAAGGTGGTGACGGGACTTAACGGGGGCGGAGACTAGGAGGCGGAGACTAGGAGGCGGCCGTGTGGCGGAATCTGATTGGCCACCCTCAGTGGCACTCCAGATTTCCTCGACAGTCACTGATTGCTCAGCTTGTATCCAGAAGCTGACGTCACCTCAAAAGGAAGTGTGTTTTCATATTACCTGGTTGCCAGTTCTGACAGAAAATACTACATAAATATATTTCCAGTTTAGTTTCAGCCCAACACTGAACCACCTGGAAGCAGGTAGCTAACATGAATCTGTTGAGCAATTGCATTTTAAAGCTAAGACCTTCATACTAGGGCTGTCAAAGTTTAAAGCAAATTCATTTTAACGCCACATTTCTTTAACACATTAACGCAACTAAGGAAACCTAAGGAATCCATTGGTACCAACCATGTCATGAAGGAGGCTAAAATAACGCTCCAAATGTACACTACATTTTGGCGAGAAAAAAATGGCATGGCCATTTTCAAAAGGGGTCCCTTGACCTCTGACCTCAAGATATGTGAATGAAAATGGTTTCTTATATTTATTATTGGAAATCAATGAACAACACAAAACAATGACAAATATTGTCCAGAAACCCTCACAGGTACTGCATTTAGCATAAAACAATATGCTCCAATCATAACATGGCAAACTGCAGCCCAACAGGCAACAACAGCTGTCAGTGTGACAGTGTGCTGACTTGACTATTGCTTTACCAAAACTGCATGTGATTATCATAAAGTGGGCATGTCTGTAAAGGGGAGACTCGTGGGTACCCATAGAACCCATTTACATTCACATATCTTGAGGTCAGAGGTCAAGGTAAATGAAAATAACCGTCAGTTTCTTCCTTCGCGACAAGCTAGTATGATTGGTACCAATGGATTCCTTAGGTTTTCTAGTTTCAGATGATACCGGTATCTTCACTCTAGCTTTAAAACTGAAGTCCGCTACAACCTAAAAATCCCAAGTTGTGTTAATGCGTTAAAGAAATTAGTGGCATTAAAATGAATTTGAGTTAATGCGTTATTATCACTTTGACAGCCATATAAATTACAGAAACTAAATACATTTCAATTACGGTAAAACTTTATTCTACAACTTAAAGTACATTGTTTTTTTGCCGTCTTGTAGTTTTACACAGTCGGACGCTGACTTTTCCCATTAAATCTTGTCTTCAAACATCTCTTTGATAATACAGAAACAGGGAGCTCAGCGTTATATTGAGGGGCTACATGCTACGCCATATGTGGATGAGAGTGATGGGGAAAAAGAAAGGAAAAACAGAATGGTTTCATTATTTTACATGTTCAGTTCGTGACAATTACTACAAAGTTGTTGCACGCCAGAAAGTCTTGTAGACAGGTGTGTCAGATCAAAAACTACTGCACACTGTTGATCATTTGTACTGACTTTTTGGTTCTTTCTATGTTTCATGCTATAATATGGGTAAAAAAACATGAATATATGCATATATTTATGGTTAAGTGCCATTTAGTTCTTTGAATTTTATATCCACACAGGCTCTCAGTAAGCACTGACACAATAGCTGTGTAATACTATTGTCTATGACACAGGGTTGATTGGCATTGAAGCAGCATGTGTGTGTTTATGTGTAGGTTGTTTGTCTTTGTCGACATGTGTGTGTGTGCACATGTGTGTATGCGCAACGGCGGGCTGCAGTTAAGTGAGTGAATGCATTAAAAGGGGGTTGTTGGGGAGCCCAGCTCGCTCACTGCCCGCGATAATGAGGATGTTTTCTGTCTTCAGTTCAATCAGCGCTCCGCGGCTCTCTGAGACGGGAGAGCCTAGCAGATGCACGGCACGTAGCAGATGTGTGCTATTGGAGTGACATCTGAAAGTAAAACTCTAGAGCCTTTTTACGACATTGTGCGCTGCTGTTTAGATGCCCGCGATTTCCTGGTGCTGAGCGCCGGCGACGACTGCAACTCGGGGAACAAGAAAAGGCGGAAAAGAAAGAAGGGGAGAGAAAAAGGAGGAAAGAGGGAGGAAATCTTTGGCAAGGGCCTCGTCTTTGAAGTGATTTGGAGAGAGATGACATGCAAAATTAGAGAGTAGCATTTCGCCCTCTCCACTTTGACTATACACATTAAACGCAACAGGGAGAAATTTTCCCCCACAAAGATAAATGGCGAGTGGGGCACGCCGCGGTCCCTAAACAACACAGATTACCTTGTCTGCGCGCTTTCAGAATCTGTTAGGATTTCAAGCTGTTTGATTAAAGTTTTGTTGCTTTTTTTCCAGACGCAGGTACATATAACTTTCCAACTATTCAGTTCCAACTTTTCAAAAGTCCTTTTTTTCTTCAATCGCCTCCCAGCCAATCAAAAACAGGTGCTTGGCCAAAAAGCACTTAACAGACAAAATATATACAAAGCATTTGTTGTGTACAAAACGCAAGATATCTGAAAGAATAAAATGGCTATAGGGATTTCTTTCATTGTATACCATCTCACAGGGAAACTGTTGTAATTGTACAAGCAGTGTTTGTTTGGCTCATAATCACAGGACGTGTGGCTGCTATGTAGAGATGTTCGGGTCCTATATCTCCGTCTATTCATCTTCATATGGTACGATATGGCACCGGATCAGAGCCATATGGGCTTCTTATTCTTTCCTAAGAAACAACTGGTATTTACCATTTATTATGGTATGGGCAACTTCAGCAGCAACTTAACTTCCAAACAAGATGCTCAAGTAGGCTGTTTCTGACAACACCACGCAACACTTTCCTCTGTTTGGACTTAACGGGCTACTAAATAACAGTGCAGATTGCATGAAAACAGAATATGTGAATAATGAGAACAGCATTTAGAAAGTGAGAGCACATGGAAGAATTAAATAAGCAGCTGGAGTCCTAAATGGAAGCGGGTATACAATATATGTGAGAGTCGCATAGAAGAATCTCCTTTGAAGGATCAATCAACACCACTTATTTATCAATGCAGCGACGAGGTAACAGTAGTGCTCGAACACAGTACCGACACTTCTTCATTTTACTCCTTGGCGTACCGCGACTTTTTCTTGTTCACCTCAAACCTGAATGATACCCTACTGCAGGCTACAAAATATACAGGAAATCACTTTAACTATTAACACTAAACACACCACCATAACCTTATAATGTTTGAAGTATGAATATTATTGGAGTATTATAGGCCTACTATAGAAGATGCATAGCCCAAGTGTAATAATATAGCAATAATACCACAGCCAATTATGACTGACACAGTATAACATGCTTAAAGAAATAATAAATAAATACGAATAAGTCATGAGAGATTGCTGACACCAGCCAATACACACGTAAACATGTGAATAAGAGAGTACTGGCACTTATCTTTTTCCACGTCAAGCACTAATAGGGCTGTGTATTGGCAAGAATCTGGCGATACGACATGATACAGGGGAAACGATTCAATACATTTCGATATATTGCGATTTTTAAAAATCTAATTTTAGGAAAATTGTCATTATATGAAGAACACACAGCCACATTGCATAAAATCTGAGTAAACAAAAGTATTTTTTTTATGCAATCAGAACAGTGAGATCTGAATTTGCACTAGTACTTCTTTCAGAAGGCACATACACTGAGAGGGTGCATCTCTTTGCCAATGAAATAAAGCATTGAGTGAGAGTTAATCTTTGCATGAAAACTAACTTTTTATATATAACTATATAAAATTCAACACAGTGTTTTTGAGAATCGATACAAAAAATAATATTGCTATACTCGATATTTTCTCACACCCCTACTGGGTAACAGGCAGGAGTTTGCAGAAAGTACTAAAAGCTCTACTGAGCATCATTTCTCCCTGAACCTGAAATAAAATGTCCACAAAAGAGCCACTCTGAATACAAAGATCCAAGCTGAGAAGACCATCTATGCATTGAGCTAATTTAGATAGTGTGTAGGTGCATGTTTAACAGATTTAGTGGGCAGGCTTCATGAACACAAGCGCACGCACACACACATACTTATTTGTGCCTTTGAGGCCGATGCATTGTGCGAGTATATATGGTGTGAGGCTGATCTAGAGGGAGTTTTATTGTTGTGCCCACGGGAGCAGATGTCGCTGGCACTTACTCAATACTTTCTCTCATTCTCTCTCTGTTTGCTCCCTCTCTCTCTCTATCTCTGTTTTCCTATCCGTCTCTCCATTTTTTGACCAGATGGAGAGATGCTCTGCTCCAAACCTCTCGCTCAGGATCACAATGCTCTTGAGTCATGTGATCCAGCCTGCTATCTCCTCCCTCTCTCTGTCTCTTTCTCTTTGTCTCTCTCTATCCATAAGCGCTCCCTCTTTCTCAGTGTCCTTCCCCCCCCCCTTCTGACAAAGCCAGACAAAGGCCTTTCATTTCTCCTAGCCTGCTTGTGCTCTGTGTGTTTGTACTGTACCAAACTAGGCTCCCTCTCTCATTGTGTTCCCTCCTTCTCTTTCCAAAAGAAGGTGTCTAGGGGCCCCGGGGCCCCTGCTCTGAGACAAGGGGCCTGCCTCAGCCCCGGTGCGGGAGGGAGGGGTCGGCGCGGCGAGTGAGGGGAACGAGGGGAAGAAGAAAGAGCAAAAGCGACAGAGTATATTATTTCATTAAGTGCTTTGGAGCTCGGCGGGGATTGGAGAGTAAAACCTCGCGGCTCCGTGTGTGACAAGGGCACGACCTCCCGCAACCTGGGAACTCTATCCACACATCGCGCCGCTTTCATCTGATACTGGGGGTGTGTGAGAGCTCTCAGTCACTGGCGCTGGCCCTGCTCGCTGAGGGCGCTAAGCTTTTTAGTCAGGGCCCGCTGAACGCAGGGAAAGGTGCTGAGAATGACGGAGGAGGGAGGGACGGAGGGAAGGTAAAGTGACTGGAGTGGTGGGGGAGCAGGGTAGGTGAGGAGCGGAGAGCGGAGGGGGGGTTTGCCCAAGCCCCGGTAAGACAGAATTGGGCATTGTCGCCAAGCAGAGCAGAGCAGAGCTAGCCCATTCTGTTGATCTGAGCAGGATCCCGGAGAAAACAAAACTGCATTGTTCCCCGCAGATGGAAGCCAGTGTCTCCTGGGTAACAGCATTAATCTCCCCTTTTCTCCTGCTTCCTCTCTTGTCGGGGCCATAATCGGTGGGCTCCTTTCAGCAGCCGAGCCAGCCTCAAAGCCCGGGCTCCTAACTAGCCTCCTAATTAGCTGCAATTACAATGAAGACAACATGATGAGATAATAGAAATTTGCAAAATAATGACATACCACGGGAAAATATTCCTCCTCCCCAAGCACCATTTTTTCCCTCCGGGAGAGGCACAATGGAGAGCCGGGGCCCTTTTCTGAGAACGGGGAGCTCAGAAAAAATGGTGGCGCATTATGTAGCATTGAACCCTATTGTCTGCCTTCTGGTTGCTTCAATCAACAGGCCATTGTCTGGCTGCTTAAATCAAAATGACTCAAATACGGGCTCCGTAATGATGCCCTCTCAGCGCAGCATACTGAACAGAGAGACAGATTGAGGGAGAAAGAGGAGAGGAGAGGAGAATAGAGGAGAGGAGAGGAGAGGAGGAAAGAGAGGGGCTATAGTCATGTAACAAGAGGTAAAATAATTGCGATAGGGTTAGGAAAGGGCCCCTATATCATCAAATATCCCAACAGAAGCCTCGAAAAATCAGAAGGAAAACAACAGGGAGTGTCTGGATACCGGTGATGAATTGTTGCTGCTACACAGTTGTTTTCATCTGGTCTCGTTAGATCACATTAAATAGTCAGAGTACAAGAAAACAGGACCGAGAGCGAGGCAGTCGGAGAAAAAAGGAGAGAGAGACGGAGAGGAGGAGAGGGGAGGGGAGGAGACGGAGGTAGACAGCAGGTGGTAGTCATGCACAGAGCAACGTTTTTTAGCAACTAAGAGATACCTTCGCTGGGCAAGTTGTGTGTGGATGGAGAGAGGAACGGGTGGCCTGTTCACTATATCTGTCTGCTCCATCTCTCTAATGAATCACAAGCATCCTTTTGGGATTTCCCTGCTACCCATTAGTAATAAAAGCGTAGAGAAACGTACACACACACTCTGATTCTCTCTCTCACACACACATATGTGAAGTCGTGCATGCCATCTGCTGATTGGTCCAACTGATAGCTCATCAGGTGACTTTTTCAATCGCCAATCACATTCAAAAAGGCCAATGAGGTGGGGTTTATAACCTTAAGGCTTTCACTTCCTGGAGCTCAAGGACAGACTGACATATTGTTGGACAGATCACGCAGACAAATAGACATAAGGACAGACGGACAGACAGGCAGAGGGACAGAAAACCAAAGGTTGATATTCAGGAGAGTTTCTGAGAGAGTGTGAATCCCTGCATGAAGGTTTGGGTGTCTGTTAGGGCTGAGAAGATACACCTATCTCCCGATTCGATTCTATCACGATACCTGGGTGCTGATTCGATATGTTGATTTATTGCGATCTTTATTAACTTTTTTAACACTAGACCATGGCGAAAAAGTTGAATCATACACTTAGAAATGTGATGTTTTTTAGTCACTGTAGTGTCACTGCAACTGCAAACTAAAAACACACACATACACTCAAGTAAAACTTCTGTGGTACATTATAGTTGCGAGGTAATGTGTTTGAAAGTGTGTCTGCACAGGTTTAGCCCAACGTGACGCTTTAATTGCATTTGAAACGTTGGGAGTTTTCATTCCGGCATCATCTCTGATCTGTAACGTATTTATGTGGCTGTAAGTTGAGTCCTATATGCAAGGACGCTATAGCTGAAACATTTTAATTACAACCTGATCAGCCATGGCTGAGTAGAGTGGCATTTCAATATAAATGTTTTTTTTTGCGACTCTAATTCACTGATGAAAGGATTTTTAAAAAGCAGCAATAATTGTGTTTTAATTGTGCATTAACAGTTAGGCTTAAATTCAATGTATGAGACACCTGCATCACAATTGAAATGATTAAAGAGGACCTATTTGTGCTTTTTCCCTTCCCTTAAGTGAGTTATATAGTTTTATGTGCATGCAAAAGGTCTACAACGTTACAAAGCCCAAAGTCCTCTTTCCCCACAGAAACACTGCTCCTGAACTGCCTGAAACGCCTTGATTGAAGTCCCGCCTTTTCTTCTGTAACGTGATGATGTCACCAAGTAACAGGTAAGGGGTAATGTACAGCGAGACGGTCATTGTTGTGAAATAAACACCGACAGGGCCCCTAGCTGTACATTATCCCGCTTATTACACAGCTTCTTACTTAAGAAAATTGTCTGCCAGAGTCCGACATCAGAACTGCGTCCATAGCAACGGTCTGTTATACAAAGCAACGTGCTATATATATGCTACAAAGAAATAACAGACTGTAGAACGCCGTGATTGATCAATAAGAATCGAGTATTCAACAAAGCCGTGTAATAAAATTTGCATAATATCTGCCTAGCGCCTAGTTTGGCACGCCCTAAAACAAAGCTAGTTGGAGCGGAGCTGGAGCGGAGTCCGAAGAGTTTGGTTCGGTCGACCAATCACAACAGAGGGCCAGCTGTCAATCAGAGGGGGTTTCGAGGGTGAAAAGAGGTGCTGCAGCACAGCCGGTATGAGAAAAATAAAGTGTTTTTTGAATATTAAAGCATGTTAACATGTTCTAGTAGAAACCCAAAATACAAGTATACAACTGAAAATAAGCACAATAGGTCCTCTTTAAACTATTCAAAGTTAGTGATGCAGTTAAAAACTGAAGTGTAATCCCATTGAAAGACATGTGTATCAATAAGGAGGGCGAAGGGGGTCGCAGGCGGAGGTGCTGTAACCTTTTTAAAACCAGCAACCCCAAACACTACTTCCTCCTCCCAAACACAGAGGAGTCCCGCGGAGTAATTAGCGTGCGTCAGATAAGTTGACAAGCTCGTTAACACGCCGCATCATCCGATACCGTCGCCTTTTGTTTGTGTAGGCTTCTGAGGGGAAGTTAGCAGTCTAATTAGCATAATTACGACTGCTGATTTATATGGCTGTAATTAGCGAGCACATTTCCGCGTGTTGTGGCCTGATGGAGATACGCTGCTGCTGCAGAGGAGGAGGAGGCTGGAGAGGAGATTCCCTTACAGTACGTCAAAGAGGCCTGCACACACACACACATACGCACACACTTTCTATTTCCACACGTTTTGACAACTAAATTAACTAAACAGAGAGGTAAAAACATGAATACATGAATATAATGAACATATACCGCCCAGAAACATACACACAAAGTTATTTCCTTCTGGATAGCTGTGATAGATGTGTTATTTTTTCCTATTCTAAAATGGTGTGTTTGAATATTTCTGCATACTGGGGTCCCTAAACAGTCTTGGAATTGCATAAATTGGGTATCACTGTAAAGCTGAGACTCTTGTGGATCCAATGAGCTCAACTGTATTCATGTGTGATGATGTTAGTCCCCATAGTAGCCATTTTTTTAACTTGACCTTGCTGGATAAAAATGACCTGTGGTGACCTCTAGGATAATCACAGCCTCATGAAACTTTGCAGCCACAAACTAGAGACCTAGAGCATTCAGAGGATGGATGGCTTTCCTAGCAAGATTGACAATAAGGGGGTTTCTGAGCAGTTTCCACAACAGAAGTGCTCGTCATCCAATTGCCGAAAAATGGTTCTCAGCTTTCAGATGATGTACACCACTTCTATGTTACATCTACTGTTGACCTGCTATCTCCCCCTAAAGACCCCCTGTACCCCCCTAAAAAAGACAAAAAAGGGTCTATTGTGGGTCTCCGAGGGTTAACAGGTGAACGGGTTCAGTCACACACGCTCCCACCCTCTAAATAAACAAGCGCTCGCAGCCTATCGGGTGTGTTTGAGTGAGAGAACGAGAGTGAAAAGGCAACACAGAGGCATGACCCGTCTGACAAGTTGGCCTTAATTACAGCAGACGTTCACAGTGGGACAGTGAATTAGTGCAGTTACCTCTCATGACTACTGTACAACCCTGAGGTCAGTAGATTACCTCACACACACATACTGTACAGACACACAACGCGGGGTGCCGTCAGGCGATCTTAGCAGCTTCCTGACGTGACGTTGGGGGTGAAATTAGGGTCAGAGTTAATCTCCGTGCCAAACAAGTTACTGTTACAGTACCAAACAGCATCATCAGGAGACTTGGAGAGCGTCCTGATGGCTCAGCAAGTTCAATATGTGGTCTTTTCACGCTGGTTATTAAATGTTGCTTGATTCCTCCTGGTCGGTCTCTCTCATTGACAGGGAGGTTATTTTTCTATTATAAAAAGTAGTTTTCTCATTAAAAGCAATGCATGGAAACCAGATGATGCATCTTGACTCAGCATGTGCAAGAAATAGACAAGCTCTTAGTTTGTGATCAATTCATTTAAAGCAGCATGTACTTGTGACCTTTTGCCACAGGTTGATTATGTCTACTGTGAGCCGTGTTTCCAGATCGGGCTGATAAAAAGTAGCCCAATCAGAGCCTAGAGTCCGTCCAATCATCATAAAAGGAGTTTATATATTGGTCCTATCGCCTCCAGTCTACTGTTTTATTTGTATAATTAAAAAAACAAACTCAAAACCACAGTTACAATCAAGAAAAATGTTTAACAGAAATCAAATGAAATAAGCTTTTGCAAGTCTTTTATAACAGCTATGACAGAAAAATAATTGGAAAAGGACAAAAAAGTTTCAACTTAGTTGTAAATAAAGTAAAATGACATTTGGTTTTGTTCATAATTTTTACCCGGGGTAACATGACCTCTGACCTACAGTAGCACAATTTGGCGGAAAAAACGCCCAATCTGGCAACAGTGGTTATAAACAGTTTCCCCTTAAACTCCTCAGATTGTTTAATTTAAATAATTGTTGGAGGCCTAAAGAGGTACAATTATCCAGTGTTTCACAAAGACAATGTCAACAAAGTTGCCAAACACAAGTTTCCTGAACCAAAGAGGACTGCGAAAAACAATCCTAAAACCCAAAGACATCGAGTTCACTATCATATAAGACAAATAAAGATGGGAAATGCTCACATTTGAGAGGCTGAACTGAGCATTGTTTTGGTGTGTTTCGCCATGAAAAATAACTTAAAACAATTAATCGATTTTCAAAATTATTGCTCGAACTATCTCAGCTCAATTCTAGGCTATTGAACATGCATTGGAAGATTTATGGTATATGCTTGGTTATCATATTTCCTTCCATTCAGTTTGATGTCTTCATCTCTTTGCACATCATTTACCCACAAATATTGACACAAAACAGCCACGACAGACAGCATTAGCGAACTAATGATCCTTATTCGAGGTGTTTACATGTGTATGAGCTCATCTCCTTGTCATGTTAAAGCCCTGGCCACACACACAAACAATCACACAGGTAGTAGTCGTGGCCTGATTGATTTCCATACAAAAACACATACATGCCCACCTGCTGTCTAATGCGGGTCGATGGAGAGGGATGTGTGTATTTGTATGTGTGTGTGTGAATGTAAGTTCTGGATTGACTGCATTAATTAATGCAGTGCAGATGAGTCCCCTCGGAGCTGTCTAATTAGACATTAGCATGGAGATGTAATTACCTGAGAGGGCTCAACACGTTTCACTTAACCACTCTCCCTCCTGCATGACAGGCTGAGCAGGTAGGGCTCACATTGTGTGAGTGTTTATATACCGAACGTGTGACTGCTTTAGGTGTTTTTATGTACACATGCTCCTTCTTGCAGCAGTAGAGTGTGAGGGCTTAATTGATTTGCTCCTAAGAAACTTGTTTCCTCCTCCGCTCCGATCTCTTTTTATTCTCGTCTCTTGCTTTTTTTTTTTCCTCCACTGTACTAGAGCTGGTCATCCTTTTTGTTCCTCCCTCGCATTCCATCTCTTTCTAGTCTGGGTCCTAAGTGCATTAGGCCTCTGTACGGAGCGACATGGGTTCGATTCTCGATCAATATCCACCACTCTACTGGCGAACAAAAAAAAAAAAAGGACGCCTCTCTCTCTGCTCTTCAGACTCCAAAAGCCTCCCTTCCTCTTAGAAGAGAGGACAGAGCCCAGATCTGAGAGATTGTTTGCCAGCGTCGCCATGGCAACCATCTCTACCAACCTTGACACTGCAGTTGCATTGTCTGGGATCCTGACATTAGATAAATAAATTACACAACCTTTGTCGCGCATACAAATGCAAATAATATGCCCTTTAATCTTAAAAATCTGAAAATTATAATGTATAAGAAATGCAATCTCAATCATCCCCCACACACATTTGTCGTCCTCTTTGATAAAAACACACTGTTAAGCCGAGCCCAGAGGAGACCGTCAATACGATCCGTAAGACAACAGATTGTGAGAACCCCGTGAACTCCGATACAGCCCGCAACACACCTCTCAGAGCACCAGGAAGAAATCTATGGGCCGCTGCAAGCATTGTCTTCTTATCTGGAGATGGTTCTGTCCTGTTTCCAATAAGGATCGATAGCATTAGCATGTCTGACACAGACATGAGAGACACAAAGAGAGATGTTTACTGCAGCTGTAGACCTGGGCAGGGAACACCTTATTGTAAATATCAAGATCATGCCAGAAATATAGAAGGGATTTCTTCCAACTAATATAAAATACACCTTTCAAATGTAGTGTAGCGTTTAATCCTACATTGATTCATTCTGGCATAAAGAGAGATGCTTGAAGCCAATAGTTAGAGCTGACTAGTGGTAGTTGAGCTCCAGATGTCCACCAATGCAAACCAGTACCCGGGTGTCTATACTCTCTGTATTTACTCTGTAAATATGCCAAAACGGACAGTGGACGCATGTATGGTCCTGTTTGTACTACATTGGGTGTCTGCTCACACAGACATGTTCACACATGTTTACGTGAGGGTCCACGCAGATTGACCGCGTGCAGCCCAAAATGAGCTGTGTTTATATATTTCCAGCATTGTCATAGTTTCTCTAAAAATGCACTGCAAAGCTGTTAACAGTAACATTAAAATACACCATGCATGCTGTATGCCTGAGGTCATAAAGCATGTGGTCAAATCACAGACCATTGATCCCAGTTCACATTGACTATTGAGGCAGCAGATGAAACTTGACTGTAAGCAGGAAACCAATCGAGTTGACATCCATGTCTGTCGCTAATGTCATCATTTCATCAATTTATCCTATTAGACATTTGTGTGAAATTGTCATATTTAGCGCATGAATTCTTGAGGTATGGCCAAAAATGTATTTTATGAGGTCACAGTGACCTTGACCACTGACCTTTGACCACCAAAGAATTTTTAGACTACTCTTACTTCAGTAAAGTATCTGAGAACTTCTTCCCTCAAGGCGTTCCGAAGATATCACGCTCATGAGAATGGGAGAGATATGGGGTCACATTGACCATCAAAATCTGATCAGTTCATCCCTGAGTTCAAGAGGAGGTTTGGGCCAAATTAGAAAAAATTCCCTCCAGGCATTCCTGAAATATCACGTTCATGAGAATAGACCAGACGGACGGACTTTCCAAAAATCTACGGCCGTTGCCGGCGCGGAGGCATAAAAACATACTTATGTTCGGTTCCCACTACTTCTGGACAAAAGCGGTAATGTTTCCGAGCACCAGATTCCCTTTAGAAAACCTCTCATTTTACTGCACTAGGGTGTGACAGTCTGCCCGGCGCGGTCTTGGTTCTGGTTCTCCCATGCCTCTCTTCCCTCCAGCGGGCCAAGAAATACGGCCTGAACCTCTAGCAGCATGGTGTCGGTGTTGGCTCCCAGGGAGGAGGAGCTCTTCACCTCCCACCGGAGCTCCAACTCCTCCGCTGGAGTCTGAAGGAGCTGCTGAACATGCACGACTTCCTCTGATTTTGCGCAGAATCTGACCCGATGGCACCGATGACAAACATTAAGAATGACTATAAAGAAATAGCCAATCCTCTTGTTGACAGTGTTGTTTACTTACGTAGGTCATATAGAGGCATCAGTATTAAATTGAGACTGTTTCATAACCAGTTAAAAGTTCCTCGTAGTAACTTTAATATAAAACTGAAAGGTAGTAGTGCAGCTTTAAAAGGTATCATCAGTTCAAGTAGGCCTATATAAATTATGTAAATACATTTTCTTTGTTGTTACAGACTGAATATTCATTCACAGATGATCATTTGTTCTAGTTATAAAGTATGGCAGCAATATAAAAACAGTCAGAGACTCTCTATTGTGTCTTTATGTGTACAACAATTGGCTTTTTCACAACTGTCCTTCAGCCAGTCGAGCCAAGATTAACTGAGTAAAAAGTTGTAATTCCACAGTGCTGAAGTTGAAATATCGGTGCCTATAGCATGGCGGCTAAAAGAGAATGCTAATGGAATCATGAAGCAGCTTATCATGTGAATGAGAACAATAATGAGGAGACAAAGCAGAGACAAATCCATTGTAAGTGAGGTGGAATTATGTCGGCTCAGTGGATTATAAAAGGCCTTGATCCAGTGGGAGTTGAAAAACATGGCTTCTATTCTCACACGTTTTCCACACACAATGCATTCATACACAAACCCATGCACATGCCCGTACTGTACAGTATGTCAGAAACACTCGAGCATTAGTGCACATTAATACAAAAACACATGCGCGCACATATGCATATTATACACACACAGAAGCAGGCGCGGAGACGTCAAACCTTGATATCTACTCATGCTGCCAGATAATTGAATTAATTCAGCTGAGGAACAACTTCACAGATTAGCGACTTAACTTTTCAATAATAAGAAAAAACTCAGCCGCGCGAGATAATTGCATTTGTCTCAAATGAGGGCAGCCGTCGAAATGTATCATGCATTGCCGTGCGTCCACAGTTTAACCCACACGCTCGCATGCACACACACACACACAGACACAGACACCACCCCTGATTGGCTGAGAGATAACACATTTTTAGAGTTGGACAACACCGCAGAAAAGTGATGGAAACACGGCTTCAGTGCAGTTAGTGCACATTAGTTGTTCCTAACACCAACAGTGTTTTGGGGATTTTTCAAAGGAACACATAATAAAGTCTTCTACAATGAAGCCAATAGTACGTGGACACTATTGTCCACGTACACTTGTGTACTTTTACTCCGTGGCTGTTTTTATAGTTTAGCCTAGGCCCCTTAGTTCCAATTAAGTAGTACAGCATAGACTGTTTTGGAACATAGTGTGCTTCCAACTTGTGGCAATAGTTTGGAGAAGCCTTTTCCTGTTTCAACCAGGCGGCTACCTCCTGTTCTGAAAAGTGAAGCGGTGAAGTGGTTGCAAAAAGAAGTCTGATTGTATAGAAGTCTATGAGACAATGAGCCTACTTCTCACTTGATTTATTACCTCAGTAAACATTGTAAACATGAGTTTATGGTCTCAATCACTATAGTTTCAAGTCTTCTTCAATACAGCATGATGTTCATTTAGTAAATTATGATCCCATTTAGAGTCAACAAGAAATTTGCCAAGCTCACATCAAATCATTACTTTAAGATTGCAACATCATCTGAAAAGATCAGAATAAATCATCATGACGACAGCAGCTGTACTATGTAAAGGGCTATAATAATACTTTAAAATGAGTGATCACAGAGAAAGTAGGTGACAAAAAGGTTGTCTAAGTAGGCTGTAGCCACAAAGCATCTGTTGTCACATCTAAATGAGCTGCAGACAGTATTAGATATGCTTGTAAAACGCGAAACAAGTCTATTAGAAATGGGGCCTCTGAAGAACAGACGCTCTGCTTCTGAAACGTTTCCAGTGGACATCCGAACTGCGACAGAGCCGCGACTGAGCCAGAACACCACCAGAACGCGACACAGCAGGAGTCGATGGACATTAGGGTTATCGTCCAGCATCAGTGGCTGACCTCACTAATTATTTTACGACTGAATGGCCAACGCCAGGTTCTTGTAGAGAGCCTTCCCAGAAGGCTGTTGAAGCTACATATTGAAGCTCATGGTTTTGGAATGAGATGTTCAACAATCAACAAAAGGGTGCAATGTTCCACATACTGCACAAAGACCAGACTTCTAGCCAGGAGACCAATTGGCGTTTTGTTTTGTAAGTTACGTTAGTGACGTGAGTTACGTTAGTGACGTGTGTTTTAGTGACGATTCTGACGTGTTTTCCGTAGTTGTGTTACGTTGATTTCCGTACTTATTTTACTTTGTTTACGTACTTATTTTAAGCCCAACCATGACGTTTCCCAACCATGTTTTTCTTGCCTAACCCTAACTGTGGACGTTTGCGTGGCGTACTCATGACACGAGTAATGTCCGTGAGACCGGGTTGCTTTTGTTGCGTACCTTAAATTCCTTATAAAGTGAAAAAGACATCTAACCTTCACCTCAAAGCTGAGCTGAGCCCTGAACATAAACCATTCTTGTGAGGTCACTTGGCTCTCACAAGAATAGCAATAATAACACACTGTGATCCAGTCATGAGCTGCTTCTAGCAGTGGACAGCCGCGTACAGGGAGGTGAGAAAGGTGCAATGTATATGTCATGGCCCCTCGACACTGAACTCTGAAACTGTAAAAACAAGCCATAAAAATTCCAGAGGGTGCATTGAAATCCTCAGTAGGCACCCCCACCCCCCCACCCCCCCACCCCCCTCCCTCCTCCATCCCTCTTTTCCTCCCTCTCTCAATACGCTGTCTCCCTCTCCTATTTCTGTCTATTGTCGGTACAAAGCATCCCATTCAGGCCCCGATGACTTCTCTTACGGCGGGCAGCGGTAGGCTTAGCGAACAATGGCCGCGCGGAAACAAAAGCCAGTTTATTAGGCTGGACGGTGACAGAGAGACGGGCTGAGAGAGAGGGAGAGAGGAAGACAAGAGAGAAAAAGAGTGGCACTCTGCGTTCCATTGTGACTGGACTCACATCTGGTGGCCATGTGTGACCGGAGCAGCGGGGCTAATGATGGGCTTCCTGAGGCCAGCTCAATTAGGCCAGGCCTCACCGGACTCCCAGAGAGAGGCAGAAAGAGAGATGACTATCGACATGCTGCTTCACTACGTGCGCGTGTTTGTGCGTACGAGTCAATCTGCACTATGTACAGTCGTCTCCCGCTTGCACATGCACACACGTGTGTCCACGGATGTGTGTTTTGCGTGCACGCAAATTCCCACTGGCACACTCCTGAGCACTGTCCTTATTATTTAGCCCAAACAACGCCTCCCCTCAGCGCACATGCACACGCACACACAGCCTCCTCCTGAGCGGGCTAAAACTAACTAACAAGCCGTAAAGCCATTAACGGTTAGGGCGCTGCTTTGATGGCCCAACACAAGATTTCCAACGCACTTAAAAGCTACACGGGGGGGGGAGGAGAGCAACAAAAAACAAAAAAAAAACGACTAGAGCCTGCGACCGTGTCCTCGGGCGTGTGTGTCCATGTCTGTGCGTGGTGTCTGGTGCTGTGTGTTACATGGTGTACAAGAGAGCGCCAAATCAGATGGGTTCCTGCGACAGCTCCCATCCCTTATTATTCCTGCTTCGCAAACTGTTCACCCCAGAAAACACAGGCTGAAAAATACAAACCTAATAAACAGCAAAAGAAAAGCCGGTCTGTCTGTGTTAATAAAGGGCTTTATTGGAGAAATTTGATGCCAATTCTTCTCCTGATCACGTGTCGCTAGTCAGATGTGTATAATTAGTATTGCACAAACAAGAGCTGGGGTCAGTTGAGGCTTTTGGTTTCAGTAAAGACGTTACAACACAAATATTAATGTTTCAGCCAGACATGTGTGTCCTGTATCAGTGCCTTGAAAAGACATGGTAAAGTCATGGAGCCTTGTTTGGTCAAATCCTTATTATACTGGGTATTTTACGCAACCTACTGTAGAGAACAACACTCCCAGAAGGGCAGAACGTAATTGATGAATCAGCCAACAAAACATCACATAACAAATTTAGCTACGGTGCAACAAGACGAGAAAGGAAATTTGATTTAGCATAATCATGGGACCTCGATGGGCCTATTCACTAAAATATGTTTTTGGGTTTTTTTGCAATGGGTTTCGTTTTTGCACATTACAGATTTTGCAACTTAGTCAACTCACTGCGTGGATCATAATGATGACACATTGTCACAAGCGGGTAATCATGCGCTGCTGTTTGCCTGGGTACAGGAAGGATGCACATTACAAGCCTGTTATGCCACAAGCCCAGGCATTTACAAACTGTGAGAGTGAGAGGTGAAAGTGAAAGGTGCATGCCGATGTAGCTGCAGCAAAGGCACACAGCTCATGGAGGTAGGGATGCAACGATCCGACTTTTTCAGTCCCGATAGCGATACCTACAGCAGACACTGTGAGCACTGTGAGAAGTTAAGTGTGGTAGTATAAAGACATCATCCTACTGTGTACTAGCGCTGTCTGTAACTGTGTGTCTGAGAGTGAGCAGGAGAGTCTGAGAGAGCTGAGTTTGGTCAGAGGAGATGAACTGAGCACAGAAACACTCAATCTAACCTCTGCCCACATCACCCTCGCTGTCTCTCTCTCTCTATCTCTCTCTCTCAAACAGTAAATCAATGGTAGTCAACTGGAGCGTTCGATCCCCATCCGTTTTCACTTGCTTCTTTTGTGCGGCTTTATAGATGGTTTCCGTGGTTACATGAGCTCCCTCTGCGGAGGGGAAGTGGTTCTTATGTGGGAGAATCACAGGTTTCAGTCAGACCATCGCCGCCTCATGTAGACACCATCAAAGTTGATTATCGTGTGTCTGAGTGACTCCTGCCTTCCAAACTCACATATTTGTATCAGAGTTGATCTACAGATTCAGTCTTTCAACTGCTAAAGTAATAATACCACTTCCCTTTGATTGATGATGCCATCAACTCTTCCTTCATGGCGTCCAAGCTTAACAATTGTGGCAAATGTGGTTGCCGGTTCAAGTCCCTGCACTGACCAAGTACGGAGTGTGGACTGGTAGCTGGAGAGGTGCCAGTTTGCCTCCTGGGCACTGCCGAGGTACCCTTGGGCAAGGCACAACCCCCCCTATAACTGCTCCTTGTGTGCTGTATGGTAGCTGCCCATGGCTCCAAACATACTAGGATAGGTTAAATGCAGTAGCTAAATATAACTGTGTGCTGTGATATGTACAATGTGTGGCAATAAAATTGGATTTACATTTTTACATTTACAATATTCTAACTCAGTCCAATGCATTTTGTTCCAATCAAGAGACAAAGTAAACTTACACACTAGTGGCAAACTGTAAATGCAGAACAGCTTAAATTGCCCCCCCCCCCCCCTATGCCAGTTCCTCCAGTAATACAATTACACACTCTGTATATGTGATAAACAGCATTTGATTAATCATGTGACACATAGGTACTGAGAGTGTATAGGCTTTTGTGATTTGGCCACTGTTTGCCATAATGCATCAATTAATACATTAAAACACACAGTAGCAGAGCAGCTTTTGTTGGTCATCAAGGACAATCTGCACCACCTGTTACACGTCTACAGCAGCAAACCCACTGGCACCTCTCCCCTCAGTCCCCGGCTCTGTCTCTACAGGAAATGAGCGGGCCAAATAAGCAGACAGAGATAATTACAGACCAAACAATAGCCGTCATTTCTCTCTACATCGACCTCCTGGCCCTGCCCTCCCACCGACAACACAACGCAGTTCGCCGTAATCTGCGTCCACTCGGTAGACAGATCCGAAGCCAGAGAAGCTTTCGCACATCCATTTCTCTGCGTCTATCCTTCTCCCCCTCTCCCTTCGTTTCCACAGAACAAAGCATGTTAACCTTGAGCTGCGAAACAGCTTTCTGCTGGCGTCTGAGGAGATATTAGGAAGGTGATTAAGTGAGATTGATGGTACTTTAATTCCCTGACAAAAATAATGGTTCCTTCCTGTTGTTTAATCTTCAATCTTCATTACATGGGGGAAGGGACTCAAGAGAGTGTGGGTTTTAGCCAAAAGAAGGCTGTGCTTAACAAAGGACACCATCAAGTATGGTGTATTTACATGTTTAATCAAAATGAATTGTAATTGAAAGTCCAAAGGAGGGTTTGGGAATGCAGCAAACTGTGGGCTGAAAAAAAGATTGTTTAGAAATGTGAAGGTAATTTTATTTTTTTTGGAATTAAGAGCATTTGATTTTGCAATTTAGCCACGGCGTAATTAGGAACACAATCTTGAAACTCTCGTCTGCATATTACGGCTGTGATTTCAATATTGCTGATGAATTACACAACATGAAATTAGCTTGTTCCCATGACCTTGGAGGCCTGGAAACCCTTTTAAAAGTCACTATTTCAAAAGGATGAGGACAAATTAATAGAAAAGTTGCCTTTTTCTCAACTTCGGACAAAGTTTTGGAGACGGAAAGTTGTCAAAAGACAGCGTCCATTTACATTTTCCCCCAGAAGGTCCAGGACTTGTTTGAGAGTAGTTGGACAACAAAGTTTAAGTGCCGTCATGAGAACTGACCTATAACCTCCTCATTGCGGGATGTGAACGATCACACCGTTGCAGGAAGGTTCAATTCTTGGGTTTTCAAGGTGGCCACAGGTTTGAGTCTTCCTCTTGCGGTGGATGGTTGCGTGTCCTTGAGCAAACCTGCTGTTTGCCCGGAGGCGCTGTTCCAAAGCTGACCCCGTTCACTGACCTCCCGGTGGAAAGCGGCAAGCGAACATGAAATTCCTCCTTTGGGTGATCAATACCGCGAGGAGAAAAAAGAAAAAAAAACAAGGCGATAGATGCCGCCTTGGCTATTCGGTCCTACGGCACGGGGGAGGTCAGAACACAGGGTCAGCTGGAGAGCAGCGCTCTCGGAGCTTCAGTGTCTTGCTCAAGGACACTTCAGCAGGGAGGACGCTCGCCCTGATGCAGCCGGGTTCCTGCAGTCCGATGGCGGGGGGGGGTCCTCGCTCACCAACTAATTCTAAAGCGCACAATAAACAAGCACAGTGTACACAATTTGAGAGGTCTTTCATTAATGATGAGAGCAACGGGCCGCCAATGAAAAGAAAACTGTGTGTTTTTATCCTGTCAGTCTGTAATAGGAGTTAGAATAAAAAAGGTTATCCATCTACATATAAATATATATATATATATATATAAAACTTATATCAAAGCCCAGCATGCACACAGAGCCTCAAAGTAGCAACGGAAACAAAATAACAACAGTAAGGAGTTGTATTCTGTTTATCATACTCATTAAAAAACAAATGCCAGCCGACAGAGTTTCCAAGTTAAGCGCATTAGAGAGAAATTGGTAAAGTTGGACCATTTCACCCCCCCTGTTAACGCCCCTTGGGTGCGTTTCCTAGATTATTCTTTCAGTGCCGTGTTTTCTACGGCCGCCTAATGATTGACTGCAAACGGACGGGCTGTCAATGCGACAAACACGGCATGCAGATGAAAGGGCGTCCCGCCGAGTCGGGCCGATATTTTGACTGCGCGTCTGTGCATGTATAAGCATCGTCCGTGTGTGGGTGTGTGTTTGTGCATAAATGCACGTGTGATGAATTGACTGTGGCCTTGTCTATAGGCACCCCTCTGTACAATAGGGACTACAGCAGCAACAACACAAACAATCCTTTTAATCTAGCGCATCTTTCGCCGCGTCTCGGTCTCATGTCCGACTGCACAAAGAAAGGTCAGGGAGGGCTCGGCTCGGGTGGGTGGAACAAACAACTGGGATTTCTCTCTCTCTCTCCCTCTCGGTGAGGCTTAAAGGTCTGCTTTGGCGTACAGTTACAGTTAGTTTGCTCGCCATCAAAGCCAACCCAAACTTCTCAGTTCTCCAATAGATTTATTTGTGTGTTTTGGTGCAGAAAAATGAATGATGGGGGGGCTTTTAAACTTCCTAATAACTCAACTATGCTGGGAGAAAGTTAAGCAACTTGCTTAAAAAGTTCCCATTCTCCTACATCCTCTCTCTCTCTGTTTCTTCTTTGTCTATTTATCTCTTCCCCATGTCATATCGGCACTCCCTATCTATGATAATAGCTGCCAGTCTGAACATTTAATAATAGCTTCCGAATCAGTCGCGGTACTAAACCAATGCCTACCAAATAGCGCCTGCCTAATCTAGCTCATCCTCCTGAGTTCAATACAGTTTATCAGCGAGAGACGAGGGGGGAAAGAAAGAGAGAGAGAGAGAGCTGCGAGGAAGGAGAGAAAATAAGGAATTGGAGGAGAATAGAGCAGGAGGAGAAGGAGGGAGGAGGGAGGGGGTCAGCGGAGGTAGAAAAGGAGAGATGAATGCAGCCCCTGTTCCTCCCCAATGTCTCAAACAAGGCCTGGGTAAACAGGAAGTACAGCTGCGCTCTGTCTCTGTGACTCTCTCTGTCTTTTAGCTCCTGCACCTCCCTCCTTAGCCTGTCCCAAAATACACTGCATTCCACTTTTTCTATATACGCTAACCCGTGACAATAATAATGGACACAAGTTAATGGGGGAGAGCAAAAAAAAGGGGGAAAAAGTGAGACGCACAAACAAACAATTGACAAATGTCGCCTAGAATGTCCCGCTGCTTTTCTCGTCACATTGCGAAGAGTCACGATAGTTGGCAATCTAGACACGCAGTTCCCCTCAGTGGGCCCTAATCCCCCTATTTCTTTAAGAGAGAGAGGGAGCAGAGCGGAGGAGAAAGGAGGCATTGTGGCTCGAGACAGTGCAGTAAAAAGAGGAGCGTACAGTACCAAATTGAGGTCGCGGCAAGACAATGGCTGCCCTTCACTGGCTCATTCACACACGGTCTCCACACAGCTCTATCAAACGCCTCTTTCTTTTCTTCCTCCCCTCCTCTGTTCTGTTCTTTCTCTTTTCTTTCTCTCACGTCCGCCTTTCTTCTCCCTCATCACAGAGGGATGGGGGATAATGAAACCCCCGGCTCACCCAGGCTGTTCTGGGGCCCGTTTTCAGAGAAGAGGAACTCTCTCTCTCTCTCTCTCTCTTTCTCTCTCTCTCTCTCTGGCTCTTCTCAATGGCCACCTTCTCATCTTCTCTGTTCAACGCCCTGCTCCTGCTCCTGCTCCTCCCACCATTTTTGTTTTGGAGGGAGAATAGTATAGTTCAACAGGAAGTGGTTGGTTTAGGAACAGGACCCTATATCATTTTATTTTGAGCAGTTCTTAATGACCTACAGAGGTGTGGATTTCAGTCACATGACTTAGACTGGAGTCGCAAAATTGATGACTTTGGTCTTTATTTATTTATTTATTTTATTTATTTGTCACGCCCCCGGTGTGTAGAGGCCTTAAACTCCAAACCCCCAGATTTCTTTTTTCATTTTCAAACTTGTAGTCCTCAGCCACTACCGACGCTGACTCAAGTGACATCACATGAGACTTTTTGCACAAGACATGCTCTCCAAAACCATGTTGAATGTTGTAAATGAACAGACAGCTTAATTCACTATATAACCGATGCTACAGTATGTGGGCTAACTAAAAAAGCAAAGGAAGTCTTGTATTAATGTTCGTTGGCTGTGCTCCAGTCAGTAGCACACCACAGACATTGAACTCGAGTCTTTTAGTGACGCTGGCTCTCAAATGTCAGTCAACCGCTACCAAGGGAAACACCCACCCTGAGGCGTTAAAATTACATACCGTTCCCCTTCATATGTCACAAAAAACGATTTATACTCTCTTGAAAAATGGGGAAAAAAATAAACACAATAGCTGCATCATAGTTTATATTTCCTTACTAAAAAAAAAAACTGAAAGGAATTCAAAAGGTATGTAATATTGAGGTCAAAATTTGAATAATTTGATCAAAGTGTTCAAGAGATGAACTGTGGATGAAGATTTGTTTCAAATTAACAAAAAATTAAGATATAACGTGGTGTTTGTTTTGCTATATATTTGTCATATTTCATGAATAGGAGTTTTTGTTTTGCTTGGATTAGATGTGATTTGATTGTTGATGTGTTAAGTGTATATTTTTTTCCTACTAGTGATGATAATTCTTTTCCTGGATTTGCCTCATCAGTAGGCTTGGGGGGGGGGGGGGAGTATCCAGAATACTTTGCAACACTTGCATAGGTACTCAAATACATTGTATGTATGATTTTCGTCTATTTTAACACCAATTCAGACCATCTGTTATGAAAGAAAGGCTTCGTTCTAATATAGAGCTGGCTCTGTCTTTCTTAAGGACAGACAGATGTCTCATTCACTAAGTCACGTATCATATGGACTGGCTTGGAGAGAAGAAAAGAACCATGGACAGTTAAGTATGCTCCCTTTCTGCCAATGAATGGATCCGTGGAATTCACTGTTTCACACAGAGGCAAACATCTCAGAATGCCTCCGCACAGAAACAAGTTAATAAGAGGGCAGAAGCACCTTGGGGCTATTTGGGTCACAAAGGCCTGATGATCCACAAACCTAATTTGGCTTGGCAAACCTAATCGTTCAAAATGGATCGAATACAGGGTCTATTGGAAGGCCTTTAACCGGTTTATTGCGAGACAACGTTGGGAACAGGGATTGGCATTGTTATTCAAAACCACAGAAAAATTGTTGTCGTCCAATCACATTTCAGCGGAAAGATGTCAACTGCCCACAGGGTTGAGCTCGTGATGGTAAGGTGACCATTATTGCACCACTGGAAAAGACTGTGTTCCTTTTGATGGTCAAGTGCTCTTCAGTAGAAGTCAATATTATTGCATCGCATACACTGTACACATACAATGGTATATAAACCTATACAACACGTACACACAAATACAAGCGTATAGAGAGGAACCTGCAGATACTCGCACACATATCATGCCTGGAGTCAAGTGGAGACTATAGACCATGAATACTAATAAGAGGAATGCCTGGATGAGACCACAGGGCAGGGGTCAAAGGCTTCACCTTATTGGTTATCTGTTATACTTTAATATCCGAGGCGATTGACTGAAAACTGATTTTCATTTACGTTAAAGTCACAAGGGAGAAGTCATATAGCAAGAACACACTGAAATATCCTTTGTATGTATGCAGTGCATTACCGTACAACCACATCGTGTAGTGTCCGGATCCAAACGGTTAAGATGGAGCAACTGGGTGTTTTGTATTTTCAAGGAATTTTGAAAGTAGTGGAAAACATTTTCATCCAGGCCAAGGCCAATCATATTTTATTATCTCTGAAAATCGCATTACAAATTGGCCTCAAGGGGCTTTAACATCCGTACATGACACCCTCCTCTGTTCAGACCCAAACCAGCCCAGAGTTGGACAGCCGCGTTGTTGGGGGGGCGTGTTTGCTTCAGGCACAGGCGAGACGTGACATTTCGATCCAGGGAGTCCAGTTTGAGTTACCGTAAATGAATAGCAATAAATAGTAGAAATAAGGTGTTCAAGTTACAAAATAATCCAACAGGAATGTGTGGTTGCATGCATGTGATGGCCAATACAGCGCCTTGTTGGATGATGTCATGCTGCATCAAAAGTTCAAAGTATTTGCTTAATGTTTTTTTGCCAGAGTCCCTCCGCTGCGTCAATACACTGGCTTCATTCATCACACGTGGCCACTGTCGGTCTGAACACCACTTTAGATCCTCTGTCTACCGAGTTTTTTGTGCTATTCTTCATTTCAGCCTACTATAACCTATATTGTATAATTAACATTTTTATTTAAATTAATGGACTTACGTCTCTCCATCACTGACTGATATAACATAATAGTCAATCGATCCAGCATTCATGACCATTTTTACTGTATTTTCACCATGCGAAATGCGAAAAAGATTTTGGGCATTGCTTTTGCCTTATTTAACAGAGCCAGACAGGAAACGTAGGGAGAGAGCAACAGGCTTGACATGCAACAAAGTTCCCTAGCCAAAAGTAGATGTTATGATAACATGGTGCGCACTCTGAGATATCACGTTCACGAGAATGGTAAGGACGGATGTACGGACAAACCAAAAACATAATGCCTCCAGCCACGGCTATCAATGAATCAAAACCATAAAAAAATACAAATTTGTCCAAACTAGTCATTCTTCAATAACCTTGTTGATTAATAAATGCTATAATAATAGTACTATCATACTCTGGGTGATGTTATTCCCAAATTTTGGAAGAATTTTGCAATCACAAATTCCCCGAAGGATGATTTTCTCTTTAAACTCATAATAATTTTGCAAGCAAAGATCTTGGTTGAAGCCATTACTTTAACAGACATATCATACTGTACTTAACTTTTATGCCGACAATCATTTTGTCAGAAATGGCGGATTTTAATGGCGAATAAATGAATGAACAAAATTCACACACTTTTAACGTGACAGCCACTGGTGATGTGAATCGATGATGTGAACGTTAGTAAAATAAGCAAGCAGCATTGACCGTTTCTCCTACTTAATACTGTCATTTCATCTCTGTTCAAACAACATGCACAGTGTAGAAACTGTCTGACAGGAAACAGGCCGAACATGAGGCGGTTAAATGACAGGTAGGGAAAAAAAAGCCAACAGGTGGAAGGACGGTGCTAATGGAGCTATTGTGGATGCAGTCAGAGAGGTGACGCTCTGTGGCCCGCAGGGAGCAGACAGCAGGTCTGACCTCCCAATCTTACATCCAGCGCCGCCACTCTCATGCTGTAATTACCTGTCACGCTGTGAGCGGGTGTGTATCTGCGTGTGTTTTGGACGAAGGGGTGTGGCGGGAGACAGCACTCGCACTTGACCTGACATGCAAACCAACCCTGTGTTTCCCGTAAATGACATGAAAAAAAAATACGCCGTCGGGCCGAGGCACACCTACCTGAGACCCTGACTCCCCCTGGCCCTCTCCCTTTCTGGCTCCCAGTAATTACCTGTGGGCCTATGGAGGGGTGGGAACCATTGTGTGCTGCCTGCGTAGCACTCAGGGAGATGTGGGATTGATGCGCACTCAGCGACCTCTCTGATTGGGGTTAACAGCAGCCTCATTTGCATGAGGAGACGGGGCTTTCATTAGCTACAGTAGCGAGACCTCAGGTGCAAAACACACACACACACACACACGCACATGGAGAGGGTAAATTATTTAACCTTTCAAAAGACACAAGGTTCTCTTGTTTGTTTTTTTTAGGTGTGTGTAAAAAATATCATCATATTTGTCATCCTGGATGAACTTTTACCAGCCAAAATATGCCCCAAAATGTCTGAATACATAAATAGATTTTAATGTGTGAGGGACACAAGTACAGCTACACTTCACCATTCCACATCTGTTTTCTAGTAAAATGTCTGCATAGATAGTTTCAAAAGACAGGCCTACGCTAGCCTACGCTCATCCCAACTCATCTGATATCGGGCCGCTACTGATTCAAATAGCTGGAACGGGTTATTGGTGACAAGGGGGCCGATCTGTTCAATTCAGTTCTATGTTTATATACTATATATATATATATATTATAGACTGGAATTTTAATCCCTGTTTAAGTTTTGGCCAATTTGTTGCTGCATTAAAAAATGTTTACACTTGAATTGTAATTCCTGTTCATTTTTAAGATTTTTTTACCAAGTTACTGGAGTACAAGTTATTATATTAATAATAAATAACAATTTATTACATTTATTTCTATGTATTTATTTGTTAGATTTTGATTCCGGTCCCTTCCACACTGTGAGGCATACAGTTTATTAATTAAACACTGGTATTGGAGCGGTACTCAGTATCGGCCGATACCCAAAGCCCAGGTATACCGGCGTTCAAGGATGCCTTGTGCGGCAGTATCGCCGTGACAAAGCGTCGGTATTTGACGTCCTGGGAATGAAAACGGGCTGGATGGAGAAAGGTACGAAGAGTTAAACGTCGCTAGAACGTTTGGTGGAAAAAGAAAGCTTTAAAAAAAAAATTATGTTAATAGTTCACCTCAAAAGCAACTAATGATAAAAAACATTTTTCACTCTTCTGTTGTTCTTCCTGAGGTTTCTAACATTTTTTCCCACCATTAAAAGTTCTTTGGGTGGAGTTGTTCCTTCTAAATCGAGGGTCTAAGGACAGAGGGTGTCATATGCTGCTGTACAGACTGTAAAGCCCTCTGAGGCA
Organism: Sebastes umbrosus; assembly: GCF_015220745.1. NCBI lineage: Eukaryota > Metazoa > Chordata > Actinopteri > Perciformes > Sebastidae > Sebastes > Sebastes umbrosus. The sequence goes on from NC_051291.1 coordinate 5,651,829, forward strand.
AATGTGTGATTTGTGATATTGGGCTGTATATACTGTAACATGACTCTCTCTGGTTTGGTTTATGATCTGTGGGAAAATATTCAATGTTTAAAACGGACATTCTCCCATGTTTGCCAACCAGTTTTGGCAAGAGATTACTTTGCCTTGTATGGTGAGTAAAGTAATGCTCCCCAATAACCTCTCCTACAGTGGCGCCGCCGCCATTTAGCAGAAGCAAAACCAGAGAGCTTAGCACGTTTAAGACGCACCCATGACAATTAGGATAATCCAGAACAAATTGTTTTTTCCTCTTTGCCAGAGTGGCTTCCAGCAGCGAGCTAAACTACTGCTGAGATACATTAGGTCTGGTCAACTGTTTGATTTCAAAAAGGGAGTTTCTTTATAATCCTACATAATAGGGGTGGGGAATTTCTTTACATTTTTTTAAGGTTTTGAAATCTTTTTTTGAATGCCAGAATCAATATATTTGCTTCATTTGAGTGTATACGGAGGTAGAGGGAAGTTACCGCTTTTATTGTTGAAGTCTAAGTAATATGACGTCGTATCCGTTCTGTATCCTTCAACCAAAACAAACCAGTCGACCGCCGCGAGCCGAAACAGATAGTGGAAGTATACACGTGTGACTAGGTCCAGTTTTCAAAATAAAGTGTTAACAAACGGTACTGTATATACAAAATACATACATGGAAATAAGATTGTTGGATTTATTAACTAGAAGTAGAAAACATTTTACATGCCCCTTATAAATTAAAAAGAAAATACCAATAATTTGTGAGGGAAATGTCTTCATTCTTTGATTTTTGGGTTGCTGGAAAATAAATGTAATAAATAATTCCTGATAATGACTAATATATTTGACTTCAGGACATCTCTGACTACATGCATGCTGAAAATCAAATATTCTTACTGAATTAATTTAGATATTTTTCAAAGTAAAAGTCCCTAGAAGTGTATGATTCATCTATATCCCATGGTCGTAAAAAAAACAAAAAAAAACCACAATAAATCGCAATATCGAATCGCAATACTTGAATCATCCCAGCCTTATTATAGAAAAAACAAAAAGATTGTTGCTCTCTGAGGAAAATTTGTGATTTGTGATATTGGGCTGTATATAACATGACTCTCTCTGGTTTGGTTTATGATCTGTGGGAAAATATTAATTATTCCAAATGGACATTCTCCCATGTTTGCCAACCAGTTTTGGCAAGAGTTTACAGAGCCTTGTAGGGTGAGTAAAGTTTTGTATGGCTTCTAGCAGCAATCTAAGGTCTAGCCTTGGTCAACTGGTTCAGAAAGGGAGTTTCTTTATAATACTACATAATACAATCACTTGCACACACAGTGAGAGGGCATGCCAGACAATATACAACTGAGGACAGCTCAGCGCAGATCTGAAATAGAGTCACGCAACAAAGTGGACACTTTACACACACACACACACACACACACACATAGTCACACACACTGTCCTGTCCTGCGCTGTCATGTATAATTCAGCGTGTGGCCGGGCGGGCAGATGCCTCATCCCCGGGGGGTCCCATCATGCCTTTGCTAGGATGAAACATTTAACAGCACAGGACAAAATGGAAACACGCTCGACGAATAAACAGGACGGGTTTCTGGAACAACACACACACAACACATTCACAGCCTCCCTGTCACATGCTTCGCTTTAAAACAAACATAACCTTTCACACACGCGGGAGCCGAATCAAGAATTATCAAGATTTAGGAGGAGGAGGAATTATTGTGTTAAGTTCACATTCGTACATGTTCTTGTACAAAACCAGCTTTTATCATCGTGACCTCCAAGCCCGAATGCACACACACTTTCACACTCACACACACACACACACACACACACACACACACACACACGCTCTTGTGCAGAGAGAAACACTGGTTCTCATTTTAAGCCTGCGAAAACAAATGGCCACTTGGGTTGTGCACGCACGCGCACACACACACACGCACACACGCCAGAAGTGGGTCGTTAAATGAGTCACCCAACAACTGTAAGAGTGCTTTTACGGCAGCCTCCTAAGTGAATAACTGTAGAGAAACGACAATATGGCCGCATAATATCAATAGCGTTCCATATTCGGCGCATGATGGGGCAAAGAAGAGGAAGCTGTGTGTGTGCGTGTGTGCGTGTGTGTGTGTGTGTGTGTGTGAGTGCTCAGAGGCTTCTGTATGAACGCATGCCTGTGCTTGATGGAGCAAAGAGGAAGAAGCTCTGTAAGTGTGAGCAGATGCCGGTGCTTTGAGTGTGTGTGTGAGTGTGTGTGTGTGAGCCTAAGAAGGCCTGGAGCAAGGCCAGGCCGGCTGTAGACTGTGAATATTAATGCGCTGTAACCTTGACGCACGAGGAGCTGCTGGTGCTGGAGAGAGGAGCCTCCTCTGATGACATCAGACAAGAAGACAGGGACTCCTACCTGATGTAACACACTGAGGCGTGACTCCTCACTTACACCTCCTCTCCTCTAGTTTCCTCTAATCTCACCTTGTCTCCTCACACATTTTACTCCTCATCTTCTCCCTCAACCTAGCCCTCGATCCTCTTCTCTTTTTCCTTCCATCCTCTTCTCCCTTAAATCTCTTTCTCCAACATTTCAGCCGTGCAATGCATTCTGGTAGCGTGGCGGCGGGGTTCGAGTGACGGGGGCGTCACGTTGGCCGTTCCTCATATGCATAATGTTGAGGTATAGGCGACTTTATGCAATATCAGGGGCGTCCGGTGCGACTCGCTGCCTCTGGAAACACCAGAGAAACTTTTAAACTAACCGTTGTCGATCCGAAATAAAGACAGATTCAGCAACTGCATGGCTTAGAAGAACGTTTCCAAACGAACCGCCATGTTGGTTCCGGTTTCAAAGCTGGGAGCAGCAGCCCACGAGGGAGAGCGTTCGTCCAATCTGGTGCCTTGTGTCTAGTGACAGCCCATCAAGCGTCCAATGCTGGGAAATATGCATAAAAAACGCCCCTGTGGACACGTACCATAACTTTGTCTCCTCACGCACAATGTTCTCCACCTTCCCCCTCTTCTCCCTCGCCCTCCATCACCTCTCTCATCTCGTCTCCTCCACACCTCCTATCCTCCTTCCTTTTATGTAATCCATGTTCTCCGCCCTCCTCTTCTCAGCTCTCTCCTGTCCTCTACTCCTGACCTTGTCTCCTCAGACCTCATGTCCTCCACCCTTCTTCTCTTTTTTCCAGCAGCCTTCTTCCTCCCTCTCCTTAGCTCCTCTTTCTTCAATTTCTTTCTCCACCTCCATCACTTCCCATCACCTCTGCCCCCCACTCACCTTTCTTTCCTCTAATCCAATCTAGGCCCCTCAAATTCCTCTTCTTTTCTTTTCCATCCGTCCTCTTTTTCCTCCTTTGTTCTGTCTCATTCTCCACCTCCATCCTCTCCTCCTGTCTTCTACTCCTCCATCCTCCTTCCTTCTATGTAATCTAACCTTGTCCTCCTCCTTTTTTCACTTTACATTCAGTCCTCTTCACTCCTCTCCTCCTCTTTCTTCAATCGCTTTCTCCACCTCCATCTCCCTTTCCTCTCCTCTCCTGTCTTCTACTCCTCCATCCTCCTTCCTTTTACGTAACCTCGTCGCCTCATACCTCATGTCCTCCACCCTTCTCCTTTTCATTCAGTCCTCTTCACTCCTCCTCTGTCTTCAATCTCTTTCTCCATCTCCATCCCCTCTTCTCCCTCACTTCCCAACACCACTCTCCTCTCCGCTTGTCTCCTTTCTCTTTCCTTTCCATAACCTTGTACAATCCTCAGCTCTCCTTCTCCTCCTCCTCCTCTTCTCTATCCTTCCATCTCCCATCCTCTCCCCTTGTCCATCATTATCGCCATTCACCTCCCATTCTTCTCCCTCCTCTGTGAGGCTGTACAACTCTCTCTCTCTCTTTCCTCTTTCTGCCTCTCTGTCTTTCCACCCCCCACCCCCTTCTCTCTCTCTCTCTCTCTCTCTCTCTCTCTCCCTCTTTCAGCTCACTGCCAGGCTACCACAGCCCAAACTGTTCAGCTGCAACTGTTCCAAGCCCAATAATTACAGCTTGTCAGAAAGAATTAATTTTCTCATTTCTCATAAAGACGTGTAAAAAATTACCATGTTATTATAACGCCGCCACTCTCTGGAGGCACCGACGAAAACCAAATTTAATTTCGGAAATTCTTCCCTCGCACATTAAATTAAACACATAAATAAGAGTTTAGGAATTGGGGGGAGGTTGTCGGGGGGGGTGGTTGGGAGGGGGGGGGGGGAGCATATGTTCGTTAGGCCGGCCCCGGCTCTGGGTAATGGCCGTCGTAATGTTTTGATGGGCCAGGCTATTGGTAAGCACCAATACATTTGCATGATCACCGTCGCGGCAGGCAAGCGAGCTGCCAATTAGCTCTCACACAGCTCTGGACAGCGCTGGGAGAGAGAGCACCGCAGATCTGTTCGGCATAAGAAACACACAGCGAGATATGGAACCGAGCTAATTAACAAGCACGTATGGAGAATAGCATATTTCCTGCAGGGAGATGCTCAGTGAGATGTGTGGCTCCTCACTGAGGATCTGCTACTCTTAAGAAAATGTTTACAGTAAAGCAAGGCCTTGGGTTCAACGGGGAAAATGCAAACAAACAAAAAAATGGCAAGAGACCTTGCACGTAGATGCAATAAAATCTATTCAATAAAATGATTTTCTGTTACAATTCTATTAATGCTCTTTTTTTCTTTGCTCATTTTGTTCTGTCAAGGCTCAGTAAGCAATTGCTTTGGCTGAGTGCCGTGAGCGTGCACTGATCTAAATAACTTTACAGATTCACTTTTACAACAGAAATTAGCCTCTCGTAAGTCGACAGATTCTGCGTACGTGCCGACTCCCCGGCTCCTTGTGGATGATCGGTTTGTCTGTCTGTGATACCCCCGACCCAAACACTTCCTCTTTCATCTCCTTCAAAAAACACACCAGGAATCAGACAACCAACAGCAACATGAAGCCGCTGTAAAAGTTGTAACAAAGAACCGACTTGCAGCTTTTTCGTGCTTTCTGAGACTGTCCTCCCCGAGAAGCACGACTGCATCAGGAATTTCAACAAGTGGCCCAAAAACTACGTGCGTTTAAGTTCAAGCAACAAAGTTCTGTAGCGGCCGTAGTAGTTATGATGGTAGCAAACGAGGAAGACAGTTATTTGAGCCCTCAAATCTGGAAATTATTTAGCATTTTAGCACTTCCGGTTCCCTCGTCTGGAAGTCAATGTTTTTTTTTAATGGTTTTTACTTAGATGCCTGAAATAAGGTCTGTGGTTAACACAAGCTAAAGAGATTTAACATTTTGGTCTACCATATAAAATACATCAGTAAATATCCCACTAGTGGATTTTAAAGCCGTTATGTGTCTTAAAAAAGGCGGTTGCTAACAAGTGACTAAATGAGACCACTACACGTCATCACGCCGACTCGTCCGCCTTTACAGCCTGTTGTGTGTACTCGCGCTCAATGGAAAAATCCCATTGGCTTTTGTCGAGGGAACCCAGGGCGATGCTAACTTCCTGTTTGGCCTACAAAAATACGTCATTCCTGGAGCACTCAATTATAGAGCGACATCAGGCTTCAACATGGGAGATTGCTGTTTGATTCTAGTTTCCAACCGACAGTCAACGTTGTTTTTTTTTATAGCATGGCCATGTCGTTCCAGAACCTTAAACACATGTTTATTATTGTAACCATGATGACGATGATCCCCTAACCTTAAAGCTACTAGGAGGAACTTTGTGTTGATTTTGGCGGTCCCTGTAGACGGTTGTGTTTCCGTCCCTTTAGAAAACCTCTCATTTTACTGCAGCAGAGTCTGACAGTCTGCTCCATGCAGTCCTTGTTCTGGTTCTCCCGGGCCTCCCTTCCCTCCAGCAGGCCCAACAATACGGCCTGGGCCTCCAGCAGTGTGGTGTCGGTGTTGGCTCCGAGCGGGGACCGGCAGAGCAGCGAGGCAAGGCTCTGCTCCTGTTCGGAGGAGGAGCCGCTGCTGCCGGGCGCTGAGCTCTCCACCTCACGCCGGAGCTTCGACTGCAGGTCAAAGGTGGCTGCTGGAGTCCGAGCTGAAGGAGTTTCTTCTGATTTAATGCGGAATCTGAGCCAGTGGCACCGATGACAGGCATTAAGAAAAGCTATATAGAAATAGCCAATCTTCTCGCTGATGGTCTCGTTTACTGATGTAGGTCATAGAAAGGCATCGGAATTAAATTGAGACAGTTTCATAACCAGTTAAAAGTTCCTTTACTATAACTTTTTTAACAATCATCAGTAACAGTTTTGGAAGGCACAGACAAATGATGTCCGTGCAAAGGGGGGCGTCAGATCAGAAAACGTTGTGTTGTTCTGGACAAAATGTATTTTGTCATCTAATTTGCTGTTTACTTCTTGTGCTTTCTTTCTTCTACAGTGGCCTTCCTGTGCGCTTGCTGTACATTTGTCCGCAGCTCTCACAACAGTGTCACAACTCCCGCATGGACAAGTGCATGACTAAGTATGTACAAGCAAGTGTGTACACAATAACTGTTGACAGTGTGCACACAGCCGCAGGTTGCCGTGGGGATCACGCTGAGACTGTAATCCATGCAAATAAAAAAAATACACTATTTATATTGTAATGCAAACTTAAAAATTAAAGTTGAGGTTCCTATGACTACCTTTTACATTTTGTATGAAATAATTTTATGTTTTTTATTGGGATTCCTTCTTTGAGAGTCAGTTTATGCTCGGGGATTTCAAGCTGGGATCCCATTTCTGGAGTTGAATAATAACTACCTCCTTCTCAGTCTCTTCCATCTTTTCTCCTTGTGTGAGGAAACAAGCAGTTTCATGACATTTTATTTCCATTGTTTTATGGGGGACACAGATCTTAAAGCCTTTTGAGGCAAATTTGTGATTTTGAGCTGTATATATATTAATCGATTAACATATTTAAACGCGATTAAACGCAAATGAATCACACGTTTTTTATCTGTTCAAAATTAACCTTAAAGGGAGATTTGTGAAGTATTTAATACTCTTATCAACATGGGAGTGGACATATATGCTTGTTTTATGCAAATGTATGTATATATTTATTATTGGAAATCAATTAACAACAAAAAACAACGACAAATATTGTCCAGAAACCCTCACAGGTACTGCATTTAGCATGAAAAATATGCTCAAATCATAACATGGCAAACTGCAGCCCAAAACGCAACAACAGCTGTCAGTGTGTCAGTGTGCTGACTTGACTATGACTTGCCCCAAACTGCGTGTGATTAACATAAAGTGGGCATGTCTGTAAAGGGGAGACTCGTGGGTACCCATAGAACCCCTTTGAAAATGGCCATGACCGTTTTTCCCCGCCAAAATTTCGCGAAAGTTTGGAGCGTTATTTAGCCTCCTTCTCAACAAACTAGTATGACATGGTTGGTACCAATAGATTCCTTTGGTGCTCTAGTTTCATATGATGCCAGTATCTTCACTAGCTTTAAAACTGAGCCGGCTACAACGTCCGAAAAATCGATTACTTTAATATGTTAAAGAAATTAGTGGCGTTAAACAACTCAAACTTATAACAGTGCAAACTGAAGACTGGCTCATGGTCAGAGAGTGTACTGTATGATGGACCAATTGGAACAAAGTTTAAGAAAAGGGAAAGGGAGTGATGATGGATGAACCTTACTGATTCATCATCTGATGCCGCTTGAAGCAAATATAGAAGCAGAATACGCAAAGAAGAATTCAGTGACGTTATAAAAGTCTGATGAAACCGATACAGAAGAGACCAGCCCATCTCGCTCCCACAAACAAACTCACCCAAACACAGATGAACGGGGTGTCCCCTCCAACTCTCTGGCACAGCGCAGACAGGGACTTTCCCCGCCTGCAGCGCAGCACAGACACACACACACACACACACACACACATTCCCAGTGACACACAGAGAAAAAGGTCACCCCTGGTTGACACACACGCAGTGGGCAGATTCATGGCTGATCTGACAGGGCCGCGACAAACATTCATACATCCATACGCAGACACACAAACACACACGGGGCCACGGTCAGCGGAAACCAGTGCCAGCTAAATCTCCTCAGCAGAGCGGTGACGAGGCCGCAATCTGTGATCATGACACCGCCTTGACACACACTGTCTGGACTTCTTCACACACACAAACACACAAAGACACGAGCATAAAGAGTGAGCCGACAGTATCAGCTGAGCCTCTATTTCATGGTCGTTTGTCTTGGATCTATCGCTGCTTTTTCGTCATCGCAGCCGAGCACGCCGCGGGATAGTTTTCCACTGACACGCCACAACATAGAAACACAGAAATTCAACAGTCAAATTCATTTCCAAGCAAAGTTTTTAGATGAGCAGTCAAAGTTCTCAAGATAGAAACAAGTGACTGTGCAGAGGAGAAGTGGCGAGGACTATGTTCAGAAAGATTCAGTATGTTTGCATCCCAGCTTCCACACCGGTGGCGGCTGGTGACTCCAAAAATTGGGGAGCGTAGGAGGGAAACCAACACACGGCCTCGTGTTATTTTACTGTAGTTGGCTACTTGTCTCTACTTTCTTATGTTCAACGAAAAATTAAGCAGTAAAACAATGGCTTAAAAGGATTCCTAAAGGCTCTGACACACCAAACCAACGGTCGGCCGTCAGATAGTTTGGGGCCGTTGGTGAGCGTCCGTTGGCCGAGTACTAGAAGGGGAAGAAAACTCGAATTACCACCCCGCGGTCGTATGCCTCTGCCAACCAGTCAAGTTGCGGTTTACATCCATGTCTGTTAATGTCATCACTTCACCATTTTATCCTGATAGACATTTGTGTGAAATTGTCATAATTAGCATGTGAATTCTTGAGTTATTGCCAGGGCGGAGGCATATTAAGGGAAAGCTGAAAAAAAAGTAAATTTGGACTCTGTTGAAAAGGCCTAAATAAAATGTAATTTTTTAGTGATATGTTTAAAAGTAGATTGCAATTTGAACAATATAATTTCTTTTCTAATATGCAACTGTAAGTGAATCTATCAATGGCTTTACCACCAGTTTGTCACACTCACGTATAATACACCAAGGCAACAGTACTATCGTCATACTGTTTGTATTTACTATGATGGATTTATCTTTACCTGTATGATTACGGACCGTCAGTACAAAGAAAAAGGGAAAAAATATGTGTGAAAAAAATACCCTTCCAGAAAAAAGGTATGTACGTAAGGGTTTAGCTGTCTTTGAGTAGCTTATTGTTAATAAGAGTAACTGTAACACTGCAGTAACTCCGGCAGACTGATGGATGGAACCGTCTGTGTATGAAACACACACTGAAAGGAGAAATAGGAGATCAGTTGGAGCTCTTACCTGTAACTTGACGGAACAACCTGAAGAGAAAAATGTCCCGAAGTAATCAGTTCCTCTGTTCACTGGTCGCCCTCACACCTGGACACAAAGCAGAATAAAAAAACAGTTAATTATTAGTACTAAATGCAGATAATCAGATGTGCATTACTGTGGGGTTAGAAATATGGATGTCACGAGAACCGTAGCGGGCTCAATTTTAAAGCTAGAGTGGAGGGTTAGGGTCGGGATACTGGTGTCATATGAAACTAAAAAACCTAATGAATCCATTGGTACCAACCATGTCATACTAGCTTGTCGAGAAGGAGGCTAAATAACGCTCTAAACTTACATTACATTTTTGCGAGGAAAAACTGGCATGGCCATTTTCAAAGGGGTCCCTTGACCTCTGACCTTCCAGATATGTGAATGAAAATGGGTTCTCTGGGTACCCACGAGTCTCCCCTTTACAGACATGCCCACTTTATGATAATCACATGCAGTTTTGGGCAAGTCATAGTCAAGTCAGCACACTGACACACTGACAGCTGTTGTTGTCTGTTGGGCTGCAGTTTGAAATATATACATACATTTCCTTAAATATTTGGTCACTCCCATATTAATAAGAGTATTAAATACTTGACAAAACTCCCTTTAAGTACATTTTGAACAGATACAAAATGTGTGATTTGTGTGTGATTAATCGCGATTTAACTATGGACAATCATGCGATTAATCGAATTAAATATCTTAATTGACTGACAGACGTAAAATATATATTTATTTTTTGGAAGCCATTCTGATCTTTAGTCACTCTTAAGGATTTTGTCATCAAAGTTCAGTAGAGTTACTCACTAATCAATGGGCTTCCATTTTACAAATCTTCCGTTTGCCTGGATATCTGAGTGTGTGTTGGTCGGGTGTGTTGCGTGTCAAACGCCCTTGTGCAGGAAATTATGAGCTAAGAGTGAAAGAGGAGGGTGAAAGGAGATAAAAAGATAAAAAAGTGAAAAGGAGTGACAGAATTCAACAGCTGAGGGTCGATTAACTCATTCTAGTTCACTGATCCTCTCCTCCTTTTCCTCCTCCTCATCCCTTCATTCCTCCTCCTCTTCCTCTCCTTCACCCCCTCTTGCTCCCTACATTCTTCCTACCATCACCCCTCCTTCATATACCAGAATTCTTCCATCTATAAATATCAACAAGAGAGACTATAGAAGTACACACACACACACATTGAAAACACACACACCAGTTTAAACCAATGAGCACAGTGGCGTATTGTGCCAGCAGAGCCAATACACACTTCCACGGCCATTACTCCCCATGGAAACAGGCGAGCGCATTCGCACACACATGTGATGTTGACGTTGTACCCGCACAGTGGCTGCCTTAGACAATAAGCTATTTCAGGGCCAAATCGCTGACAAAAATCCATTTTTCCACCCCGCTAAAAAAGATCAGGGAATGAGGGAGGGAGAAAAAAGAGCAGGATGGAGAGAAAAGCTGAAATCAAATAAACAGTGGCGTACATCTCTCTTAAGCTGGATTTATCTCTGTATTTTGTCATCATTCTAATTTATTCCCCAACCTGCTTACAATTACTGCCTTTTCAAAACTCATATCGCCGGCTTGTTGTTGTTCTCGGAGAGATTGCGTGGTATCTAGCGAATGAATGAGCGGGGGACTTGCATAAGGTGGAAAAGCTCCTAGTGTACTTTTGTAGATTATCCACTTGATACCGATTCATTTTCTCTCTCACTTGTCACAGTTTTGTAAAGGAGGCGATGTAGGACAAACATGCAAACACACACACGCACGCACGCAGACACACACACACACAGCGCTGTAGAGTGTAGAGGAAGGGAGTGGGCTCATCATCTTTAGTTGTGATTACAACACTTGGCAAGCTCTCCCCTGCCTGTTTGCCTGCCTATTGCCTTACAAATGGATTAGTAAGCCCTGTTCCATTTGTGTGTGTAGCTTCTCTGAGATTTAGGCTGACTTACAAATAACACCAATCAGATTTGGGAGCAGCCGTTGTGTAGTCTTTTTTCCAGGGGAATATTGGGCGATGCGATTTGGGGACAGTTCTGCTGCTTGTATGCACTTAGTTTTGGAAAACCTTGGGACTGTGTGAGTCTGTGTGTTGGGAAGATTTTACACGTTTCATGATAAGGAAGTCTGAGTGCAACTTTTGGAGTCGGTCGGCGGTTAATCCATGGGAGGCCTGCTCGCTCATCCCTAGTTTACACGTAATACAGAAGAGGACAACACTGATCTGAGGAGAGAGAAATAGAGGTATTTAGACGGGGAAAGAACGGTATAAGATGATGAGTGTGTTATAGGGGGAAAAGATCTCTATAACTATGAAAGAACTGCAATAAACAATGCCACTGGCCCCATTTTTACTCATCATTTCAAGAAGGGTTGGGCGGTATGATGGTATATAACGTGTGACGGTAAAAATCTCTCCATTGGTAGAGATTTGGCAATACCGTTTCCACCGCGGTTGCTATTCTCATGTTGTTTCGTGATCTCGCAAATCAAGCTGCCTGGCAGCGATATTATGAATCCTACTATAGCGAAGGCATAGACTGCCTTACTCAGCCTCACTCTCACTCCTCATGCCTCATGCCTAAACCTAACCAATCCAACCAGTGAAGGCAGCGAGTACTAGCCAATCAGAGGCAGAGTAGGGCGGGTCATGACTTCACTGTAGCAGGATTTGTAATTTAGCTGCCTGATGAAGGTAACGTGATTTGGGCAGACATGGAGGAGGAGAGTGAAGTAGAGGAGGAGGCATCCCAACCAACCCAAGATGAGGAAGAACTCATGTCTCAGGTGAGGCAGTTGTTTTGTTTTGTATGGAAGTTCCAAATAAAAGAAGAAAATAATCAAACTGAATTTGCAGAACAATTACTGTTATATACCGTTAGATATAAAATTACATATAACGTCATAAATGATTTTGACCATATCCCCCACCCCTAATTTCAAGTCTCTTTTCTGGAATTAATCCAAATGAGATTTAAGACACTTTCATTTACATGTAGCCACATATATGCGTCTCCATTGGCCAGATCACAAATCTGACAGTAATCCATCTTGGTTTTCCCGGGCCACATGCAAATTACGGTCAGCCTTACGCCAGCTCAGAGGGTGGTCATCATGATGCGTTCAAATGTTATCTTGTAAAATTTAGTTTTGGGCTAGAAATTTAATTTGAATAAATCCAGTTGTTTGAAGGAGATGTTTTGACATCAAGGTGAAATAGATAATAGAGAGGGAATTAAGACATTTGTTTAACTTCCTAACAAAAAACAGTATGCAAACGGTGATAAAGGAGTGGATATTGTAAAACGTTGATGTTTTGTTTTTTACCGTGGTATCGAATTGGTATCGAGAATCATGGAATTTCACTGGTATTGGTATCAACTTCTAAATTTCTAGCATCGTAACATCCCTAATTGAGAGCATGATACGTCTATGAAAATTCTTAGCCCTTCATGTACCATATGAACCTGAGCAGGAATAAAACAATATTACAAAAACGTGCAAATATAATAACACACTGAAGAATCTCCCCTTAAAAATAATTAGATTTTTATCTTTGTGCTTGGCATCAAGGAGCTGATCCAGGTCAGTCCATCAGCGATGATGGACTTCTTAACCCAGGCATTAACTACTGTACATGTGAGAAAATCATTTCTTGTTTTGTGATTTTAGTGTGAAATCAGTGTAATGTGCTTTAAGTGCCTTGCTCCAGAGCATCATGACTGGCAACCATCTGGTCACAAACTCTCCTCTCTATCATTTATACATTCTAAAATAACATTATAACACTGAGAACACCAATTTGAGCGTAGAAGAACATGGAGTGTTTGGTATATGAGAAAAGTGAGTGTGTGTGCCTTTGTGTGTGTGTGTGTGTGTGTGTGTGTGTGTACACATGTGTTTCTCCCGACCCCGAGAGTACAGTTTGTGTGAATAAAGCTCTAAGCTGAGCTTCCATTAAGCCTCTTTCAACACAATGCCTTTCTCTCTCAGAAACTCTGTCTGATGGAAATCTGCTTTTGTTGCCACAGTTCAATGTCCCTGCTATCTCCTGATGGAAGGAGAGAGAAAGGAAGTCCTGAATGGGCCTCTATAGTTTTATGTTCCAGACAGTTCACACACACACACACACACACACTCTATTTTGCCAAATCACACACACTCCTTGCTCCTCCACAATGAAATCAATGCTCTCAGTTTTCCTCTCTGCGCGCAGCATCTCACAGTGCCAAAGGCTTCTTGTGATCAAACACCACATCGTGTTCTGCAACTTCTGATACTGATGCTAACACAGTGCAGCTTTTGTACTTCGGTGTGGCTGTTCATTCACATTGTATTCAGGCGCAATAAAGGATGCCTTTTTTTGATGGGTGTTTTGATTATTATCATTATTCTTTTTTGGATGGAAATTTCTTATTTTCTAACGGTTGCCATGCTTTTTTTTTTTTTCTTACTGAGAGTTTTCTGATCACATCTCTCTCATATTTGCTGCCAGGTAGAATACGCCTGCACCTTGCATTGGCATTGTCTTTTCAAAATAAAATCAAACTATAAAGTCATGTATTGTATAACTCAAATCAGCAATGTAAAAGTTGTAATATGTTTTATTTAAAGAGACATTTCAACTTTAGATTTTGACTGCATGTTATGTTATGTGGTTCTATAATCTCTGCGCTGTCTGTGTGGGCATGTTTGTGTGTGTTGGGGTTGAGTGGGTTACACAAGTGAACATATGTCAGGAAATATGTGTTGTGGTTTGGTTTGGATGGGAGCGCTGAGCTGCTGCTCCCAGGGCTACCGTGGGACCAGGAGTGTCCGGGGATAAAGCCTGATTGTTGGGGAAGATAAAGACCGCTAACAGAGTGGACGGAGAGGGGAGGGACCACAGGACCGTCCCGCCAAAGGCTGCTACACACACACACACACACACACACACACACACACACACACTCATGAAGGCACAAAGATGTGAACTAAAACACGCACATAAGCATTATCTACAGTGGTTCTGCGTTAGTTTTCTACAGTAGTTTCGCATTAAAAACAAACAAATACAGTGTGAAAAGGGTATGTTGGCAATATGTTGGTGGGGAGATCATAGGACTGTTGGCTGGAAACAAGACTGTTCCGACATAATGATTGTCTCTGAGACAGTCAGAGTCAGACAAAGACAGATACAGAGAGAGGACAGAACATATAGATTGAAAGATATAGACAGTCAATACCGTGGGGATCATTTGCAAAAACATTTGTTTTAATTAAAGGTGTGTTTCTAATGTCAGCCACATGGAAGGCAGTAACAGGGACTCAAAATGAAAATAAGTTATGACCTCCATTGCCGGCCAATTGAAAGCTTGCGACTGGGTGAAATGGATTATAGACAGGATACGATGGAGACGGATAGGGAGGGCTGGGTCTGTAATATTGCTATTGTGTCCGCCTGCAGGTGACCGGGGTCAAAGACACCACTGGAGTAAAGACTGCTGGCAAACAAGAACAGATTGATAAATTCTTATTAATATGCCAGCATATTCTGGTTATGGTACTTTGTAAAAAAATATTAATACGGTTACTTTCATTATTGTATAATTAAATGCAACTCAGTGAATGACAGATTTTAAAAGGGTCTGTTCACCCAAATCACAAAAAAACGTTTTTCAGTAGATTGCCCATTATGCTGTCAACAGTTATCCAGGGACTATTTCTTTGGTAGAAAGTGGTTACCAAAACTGTACACAGCGAGGTCAGTGGATTATCTTAAGTAGGGATCTCACTAGAACCGATTTTTCAGTACCAAGTCGATGCCAAGATTCTGAAACATGACGGTACTCGTTTTTCCACAGTACCGTAGGTACTGTCAAGGCTTGAGACTAATGCCGTCCCGTCGTCCCGGGGCCGATAGAAAATGTGTTTGGGTCGCAGTAAACTTAAACATAAAATCTGTGTTGCAATCGGCAGGACAAGAGCTAGTTAGCATTAGCTGCTCCATGCAAGACTAGCTAACAGCTAACGTTACCTAGCTCTCGTCCTGCCGATTTCAACACAGGAGGTGCCATAGATTTACATTATGATACACTCAGGCTATAGTCAGTAAAAATTTGTATTTGGCGATAACGTTATCACGATGTGTTCAAGTGTAATCTTGTAAAATTAAGTTTTTGGTGAGAAACTTGAATAAATACAGTTGTTTGAAGGAGATGTTTGCACAGCAATATAAAATAGATAATAGAGAGGGAATTATGACCTGTTTAACTTCCTAACAAAAACCAATATGCAATAAAGGAGTGTATGTAGAAGTACATGGGATTTATTGTTTTACTTTTGCTTTTTACCGTGGTATCGAATTGGTATCGAGAATCGTGGAATTTCACTGGTATTGGTATTGTTAATTTCTGGTATTGTGATTTATCCTAAGTAACCGCGACACTGCTTTTAGAGATGTTGTTGTTGAATTGTTGCAGTTTTACAATTCTTTGAGCACTAAAAATTAAGATCTGTTCACCTTCATAGTGTTGAGGTTTGGAGAAGAATCTCAGAGACAGATATCTCAAAACCTCAGCAAATAAAACCCAAACTATCTGCATAGCTAGATATTATCCATCCATCCATCCATCCATTAGCTATACCCACTTATCCTTGAGGGTCGCGAGGGGGGGCTGGAGCCAATCCCAGCTGACATTAGGTGAGAAGAGGCGGGGATACACCCTGGACAGGTCGCCAGTCAATCACAGGGCATACCTCGATATCACTAGAGGTAATTGAGCAAACATGTCTTTATATTATTAGGGTGCATTAACCCTTTAAAGGGTGTAAAGTTAAGATTAACTCCAGGACGGAAAGAGCTATATAATGTACGCACAGAGAGTGTGTGTGTGTGTGTGTGTGTGTGTGTGTGAGCAGCAGCAGTTGGAGCATCTGTGAGGGTCACAATGTTGAAGTCCAATCTTGTTTTAACAAATTAATAAGCTCAGCATTCCTCCATGCACACGCACACACACACACACACACACACACACACAAACACACAAACACACACACACACAGTTGCATCGCATCTTCACCACTTAATCACGGTACTCACATCCTGTCGCAGCACAACACACTCCACACTGACCACACACACCTACTCCAGCACACGTACACACACTGTTGATACACAGCTCATACATAAAAAGTATACAGCTGCAAGTAGGGACATAAGCACATATACACTCAACACACTTATTATAAGGTAAAGGTCAAAGGGTGAACATGTCATTGAGGAGCATCTCTTCAAGTATCTGTTGCTCATTGTCTAACACTGACCGTTATATAAACTCATAAATGTTGATTTTCTCTAATTGTCTCTTGAAGGCACAATTCACCATTCAAAAAGCATCTCCAGTAAAGGACTTGCATTGTGCTATACGCTATACTTTTCCCATCTTCAATTCAATCCATGTGGACAACAACATCGCTGAAGCAATTTCATTTCTTCCTTCATTCATTTTAAATGGATTATCCCATGAGCAAATTAATAGCCTAGTGCATTATATGAAAAGAAGGCATGGTCTAATACCACACAAACAATGCACCATTGGGTCAAAAGATGTCACCGTGAAGCACAACTTAGTGGAACAAATGTGCTTAGCAATTATGCGTCTGTGACATCGGGGTATTTGTGTTGTTTGTTGTATGGACAAGGACGCATCTCGGTACCTTGACCCCTTCTCAGAGCAGCCCAACAGCTATTCAAACTAAGGGTTCCTTTTGAAATACAACATCACTACTTTCTTTTACCAAGTCCAAATCAACACGGGTAATTAGAATTATATAAACAAGGAAGAATGAGGCCTTTTCTGTTCCGCCTTTGTGAGACAGAATGGGTAGATTGCATTTTCTGATGGATGTCAATAGGAACACCAGATACACGGTTGTGAGACCTTGTACAGACCTTGTACAGACCTTGAAACAAACACACAAACATGTTACGGAGGCAAACATCCTACTGCCATTATGTCCTTTTCTCTCGGGCTCTCAAACCAAAAAATCTACAGCAGTGTCTTGTCTTGCCTGCTCGGTCCTGTCTGGTGTAGCAGCCTGTTCAAATCTGGCCTCATGTGGGCAGTTTATACCAAATGACTGGTCCTTATTAAACCTATTACATCGCTTTCATGTTGTGTAGATAAGGAAAATCTGTCCTGGGATCAATAAGGCCTTGTTCAGACTGCCAGCCCAAATCCGTTTTTTGGCATATCCAGATTGTATCCAGATTGATTTTAGAAAAGTCTGGAAGCATAAAACCACATGAAATGCGATTTTTTTGTCAAATCGGATCCAAACCACAATTGGAGGTGGTTTGAAATGCGATTCCAATCGGAGCTCTACAGATGCGTCTCCGTCTGGACGCTCTGGCCGCTACAATGATTTTAAAGCGTCTTTTTGAGTATCGCAACATCTCCAACAAGTGTGGAGATAGATCTTGCTAGGCTGGACTACTCGCAATGCGACACACACATACAAACACATCTCTCAAAAATCTGTCAAGTGCAACTAAATATTTTTATTGGTCGCACCGGTGCGCCTGACATTTAGCAGGTGTGTCTCTGTGTTTATGAGTGAAACCGTGCTCTGTACTCCCTCCTGGAATGACAGCAACCCCCGGTGAGATTATCCTGACCCAACATCGATAAAACGGCCAACATTATGCATTGCATTTATTGCAAAGAGTGCAGCCAAAGCATGGCTGGGAACAGTGCTTTTGCTGTCGGAAGCATCAACGTTCCAAATTGATATAATAGACTGTATATAAGAAGTGGACGTAGTCCCCGTGACGTCACCTATAGGTTTGTGGACTTTGAAGCCTTGAATTTGTCATTTTGTCCGTCGCCGTCTTGTTTTTTTAATCTCAAGTTTACAATATTTACTGAGGTAATAAATCAAGTGAGAAGTAGGCTCATTTTCTCATAGACTTCTATACAATCAGACTTCTTTTTGCAACCAGAGGAGTCGCCCCCTGCTGGCTGTCAGAGAGAATGCAAGTTTAAGGCACTTCCACATTGGCTTCACTTCTCAGACCCTGAAGTTGCCCACTGATTGCAAAAAGAAACACGTCATGTGCCGTGACAGATGAATGGGCGTCAGAACAGCCCCCTCCACTCGGCGGTTCAGCGCCAGGCAGCAGCATTAATTTAATTACATGTTTATTATCGAGGTTGTAGTTTCCAGTGGTGTTGAACTCTACTGCATTATATTGAGAGGGGTAACGTTTTTTATTAAGGTTTTGTAATAAGCATTTGTTAATAGGTTATAAGGCCCTTATAAGTCCTGATAAGATGTTTATCAACATTTATATATGTGTTAATAAGACTATATAAGTGTAAATAAGAGCATTATAAACTTTCATTTATAAGCACTTAATAAGAAACTTATTAAGAGTTTATAGACTACTTAAGAATGTTAATAAAAGCCATATGAGTTTCTTATAATTGTTTGTAATAGCACTACATACTCATTTATTTAGTTTAACTAATTTTTGCTTTTTGTAAGATTAATACATACTTTATTAAGCATTTATTAACAGTTAACTATGCTTTTTTGCAGGTACCGTCTCTGAAGCGAGTACAATGCTTATTAAGGGTAATAAACCATTTATTATGCACTAATTAACAGTTCCTTTTAAGATTATTTTTGGGCATTTTTCTGCTTTTATTAGATACACCTAATTATGACATGCAGGCCGAAGCCTTAGTACATCAATACATTTAGTTTGTGTTTACACTTCTCACTGCCATTTTCTCTCCTTTATTAATCTATTAAAGAGCTCCAACATAAACAAGAAAAATGTGGAATTTTTTTATTTCTAAGATGTCATTTGGGGGACTTGAGCATCTTTCTGACATGGTTTATAATATGCAAATGCTTTGCTAATATTTTTATGTAAAAGTTACTCTGCCAATATACCTACTTTGGACACCACCACTCTCTGCATGGCTCTCAGCTGCCATATTACAAATAGTGACCCGATTATCAAATCCTTACATATACTGTAATATTTTTGCACTTTACTTGCAATCATTTGTCTTGTGAATGTTATGTTTTGTTTGTATGTATACTGCTTTTACTTCACAGCATGATGCAGTAAACCAGCCCTAACCTGATGCATTATCCTGAATGTGATGTCATGTAGGATGGATGCCAAATAATGTGGGAGCATTGCATCTCTATCTGTAACGGTCATGTTTGAACGAGTAAACACGGACAGCCAAAAAGCTATTCAACTACTTTAACAGCAGGACAAACCCAGTAATGTTTGATAATGGCAGAGATTGTAGCATTATAGGTGATACTGTAGGTAACATCCTGATGGACAGAGGTAATGAAAGATTAGGAGAAAAGGCCAAAGTGAAATGCTCAGGCTTGTTTTCCTCTATTCTCTCTCTCTCTCTCTCTCTCTCTCTCTGACAGTTGCTGTACCATTAACACCGCCTCCACAATTAGTGTCTTCTCACCGGCTACACACTCACGCACACACACAGACGCACAAACACACACACACACACACACACACACACACACACACACACACGCGGTGACACCCCAGGGCCCTGCACAACCCAAACAGCATAATTAGACATCCCCTAAACAAAGCACACACTCTGTAATTACTCTGTAATGTTACATAGCACAGGGGACGCAACAAAAGCCATTTTCCCCTGGATCAACCGGTGGCACACACACACACACACACACACAAACACACACACACACTATACTCTTGTCCCACGTGTCTGTGACTGTGTACATTTCTATTGATTTCACCAGACAGAGAATTCCCACTGGCTGTTGTCTGGCTTGTGAGGATATGGTAAGTGTGTGTGTGTGTGCGTGTGTGTGTGTGTGTGTGTGTGTGTGTGTGTGTGTGTGTGTGTGTGTGTGTGTGTGTGTGTGTGTGTGTGTGTGTGTGTGTGTGTGTGTGTGTGCAGCAAGTACTGTATCTATCGGTATGTGTGTGTGTGGTTGCTTACATAAATGCATGTGTGTGTGTGTGTGTCCCTGCACTCGACAGCACATGAAAAGGCAGAGCAATTGAACGTCTTCATCTTGTGTTGCTCAGTCCAGAGAGGCAGCCATGCTAAGCACAGAAGGTGCGCTCACACACACACACGCACACACACACACACACACACACTCTCTCTGTCTCGTTGCTTCCTCGTCTCCAGGACGGGACATGACTAATTTCTCCAAACAGAGCGACAGCGTAAACACACTGCGCTGATACCGCTGTTGACAGGGCTCCCCTCAGCTCCAACAATCTCCCGTACCACCACCACCACCCCCCAAAACACACCCACTCTCCTCCTCATCCTCCTCCTCTTCCTCCTCCTCCTCCTCCTCACCCTCCATCCTCCCCTTTTTTCCGCCTCTGTGCCCCTAAGTCAGTGCAGATATTGCTCCAAGTCCAGCGGCAGTAAATTAAATCTCTGTGCCAAGCCAAGTAGTGTGAAATCACATTAGATCTTAATCAGGGACTATTGTGTTTGCCTTGTTGGTTGTTTTTTTTCCTATTATTATGGGTGTTATCTTTTGTTGTGTGCAGTTTTATTTCACAATGTGTAAGCCATCACAGGGGGAAATATCTGTGAGTAACTTTAAGTTCTGACTTCTTGCTAAGTGTCCTTAAAGGGGACATATCCTGCTCATTTTCAGGTTCATATTTGTGTTTTGGGGTTTCTACCAGAACATGTTTATATGTCTTAGTCAGGGCTTTCAAAGTTAACGCAGTAATAACGTGTTAATGCTAAAGTGACTTGCGTCATATGAAACTAGAAAACCTAATGAATCCATTGGTACCAACCATGTCATACTAGTTTGTCGCGAAGGAGGTTAAATAACGCTCCAAACGTACGCTAAATTTTGGCGAGGAAAAACTGCCATGACCTTTCAAAGGGGTCCCTTGACCTCTGACCTCAAGATATGTGAATGAAAATGGGTTCTCTGGGTACCCACGAGTCTCCCCTTTACAGACATGCCCACTTTATGATAATCACATGCAGTTTGGGGGCAACTCATAGTCAAGTCAGCACACTGACACACTGACAGCTGTTGTTGCCTGTTGGGCTGCAGTTTACCATGTTATGATTTGAGCATATTTTTTATGCTAAATGCATCCTGTGAGGGTTTCTGGACAATATTTGCCATTGTTTTGTGTTATTAATTGATTTCCAATAATAAATATATACATATATTTGCAAAAAGCAGCATATTTGGCCACTCCCATGTTGATAAGAGTATTAAATACTTGACAAATCACCCTTTAATGTACATTTGGAACAGATAAAAAATGTGTGATTAATTTGGAGTTATTCACGATTAACTATGGACAATCATGCGATTAATCTAGATTAAATATTTTAATCAACTGACAGCCTTAGTTTTAATGTTCAAAAAACACATTTTTCCTCACACACTGTCTGAATATATATGTATTCACCCTCTGTCTGAAACTTTCAGTTTTACTGTGTTGTCCACTGTGTTTCCACAAAGAGAGCTCTGCATGATCAATAAAGTCACTTTTCATCACTGTTATTTCTCCTTTGAAGTTCAGGTGTGTGATGTCAAATTATGAGTGACTTGACTAGATAACAAGAGCCCGTGAAGGATGAGCGTGACACCATGAATGCTCTCCACGTTATGAGCTCCCTTTAATGAGCTGCACCACACTTTACAACAAATAAAAATGAACTCTCTCCCTCTAATGATGTCTGTTCAGCTTAAAGACCTTCCTCTTCTTCCTTATCTCACTCTGAGCCAATCAGCGCAACTTAACAAGTCTTCTTCATCACCAAGTTAACAATCATAGGCATTACTCAACTAGTCAAAGACATAGACGGAACGATAAGACATACTGTAGAACAGTGATTCCCAACCAGGGGTACTAGAGTTACTTCTGCAGTTGCCAGGGAGGTATGTGTAAAGATGTGGAGGACAAATTTGAAAAAAAAGAAAAGAAATTATGATTTGATTTAAAAAATATTGAGCTGTAATTCCTCAACACCACATGTTGCAATTGAGAGAGCATGAAAACTAGTTAGCAAGCCAGCTGAGAAGTCTAAATCGTGAGCTTAAAGGTGCTAAATGCGAGATTGGGAGCATTACTATTGCCTCCACTGAGGAGTCTCTAACGCAGCTGTAATACTCTGCTCGTGAAGCTTGTGAAGCTTGTTTCTCGCCTCAAATGTTTTCAGAAACATACTTCAGTGTACTGTTTAGCTGTAAAATGACCCGTTGTGACCCGGCAGCTATGTTGAAGACAGTCAATCCAAAACCAAGCACGCGGCCTTATCAACCAGGTCAACCTGCTGCCTCCACTTTCATCTTATAGTCCTGCAGCTCCTAACTGTCATCATATTTTCATTGTTGGTATGACAAAAGTCAATGTAATTTTTATTTTTTTGTAGCTTTTAGCTGAAATGACAGTTGACACTGACCTGAACTATTTCATAGCATCCCTTTAGGATATTTTAAAGGTGTTTTCAAAAATTGATGGTTGCCAACAAGAAAATGAGCATGCTCTTTTTCATTTCCTGAGATGTGTTCCTGAGATCTGTCTGGAGCTGTCAAAAGCTCGGTTCATGTCGTACAACCTGCTAAAAGTTCTACTGAACAAAATTATAAAAAATAAACTTCTATGCAACTGGAACATCGATTCTTCTCCATTTGTTTTTGATCATTTCCTCCATCTCTGACTGAAGGCCACGAGCATATACACGATGTTATATGATACATTAGCACATAATGGTTAGGTGACCTAAGACCTCCCTAACACGACCTTCAGAGAAGCATTGTCTGTGCACACAATCTGGACGGGCTGACAGGACATTGAGCTGTCAAGAGTATTCATGCGGAGGCTCTGGCAATAATGAACACGTCTGACCATCACACCGGAGCCTTGACTGCATTGTTGATGGTCACACTGAAGCCCGACTCTTTAAAAACACACATTCTGTTATGTTGACACCTGAATGTTCGAGCAGTTATACAATACAGATGCAAAATCAAGGCCTGGAGTAATGACGACATTCAACGGCACAAAGGAGAGAAGAATTCTTCAAACTCTTTTTTTTTATATAACAAGGATTT
The DNA here is from genome assembly GCF_015220745.1 of Sebastes umbrosus. Lineage (NCBI taxonomy): Eukaryota > Metazoa > Chordata > Actinopteri > Perciformes > Sebastidae > Sebastes > Sebastes umbrosus. Next base: position 5,675,367 of record NC_051291.1, read on the forward strand.
AGAAACAACTTTCACTGAAGTTATAGTCGATGTTAGACAATCAAGTAAGGTGTGAGTTATGGTGAGGTAAAGAAAATACAAGAAAACACGTGTTTACAATGAAAAGGTCACAAAAACATTTCAGGGGTTGGGAATTGAACTCGGGGTCAGTGGAGATGAAAGAAAAATCTATACGTCCGTCCACCGCCGTGACCCCATGAGCATCCGCTTTCCTCTGCTCGACTTCAATGTCACACTGCTGCATCTTTCTATTTGTGTTTCCCGCACGTAAATGCAACCCCGATGGAGGAGAAGCAGAGCACATAGTAACAAAGAAAAAGCTCCCACGGACAAACTAGTTAAACGTGTGATTTCTCCTCCATAAATGTATAGAGCTCATCTTGCCCGCTGACGTCCTGCTATATGTGGACACAGCGTGCGTCTTTATGTGCTTTTATGTGTTGTACTGTATATGTGTGTGACCTCGTGTGCCCGCCCGCATTAGCACATTTGTGTGAGTCAGTAGCTGCTGCGTGTCTTGTCAACACACTTTCCCCGACTGAACAGATAGTGCTGTTATCATTTATTGTATTACAGTTTTACAGCTCTGCATCAAAATGACCACAAGGTGCAAAAAGAAAGTTTAAAGTGTTTTTCTTAAAGGTACAGTGTGTAGGATTTGGTGTTATCTAGTAGTGTGGTTGCAGATTGCAACCAACTGAGTACCCCTCAGCTCACTCCTCCCTTTCGAAGACTGCGGTAACGTGAGCCGCCTAGAGACAGTGTTTGGTTTGTCCGTTCTGGGCTACTCAATCCCCCAGGAAGTGTGCTGGGCTTTGAAGCAAATTTTAGATAGTGGCCAAATGGTAGAATTACAACTTCGGGGTCGTTCAAGTGATGCCATTGGGCCCAAAAATACTTTTTCCCATAGACTCACATTGGGAAAGAGACAAAATGTTACACACTGTTCCTTTAAATATTTGGCCGAGCAAAGCTGGCTACTCTGAATATGGCAAATCTCATTTAACCTTCTTCTTATTTCAGGTTACTGTGCTAATATGAGCTATTGGGGCAACATGGTGAATTATGGGAAGTGTTACACTGCATCTCCTAAATAAATAATTTCATTGAAAGCTACAAATTTTGATGTGCAATCTTACAAATTTGGCAAATCGGAGTGAAAGAGAGAGCGAGAGTGACAGACTTGGTGTAAGGAGGGGAAAAGCCTCTTTTCCAGCCCTCTGCTCTGACATGGCTTACCTAACATGCTTTAGCTGATCACATTGCAGCAGAACAGTACATGAAAACATGAAAAGAAGAACTACGCACGTTCAAGAGCGGCGAGCCAGCCTTGATACACAAACACACACACACACACATCCGAACAAAAACACTGACAGAATAAAAACCTGTGCGTACTTATGTGCGAGTGAAGGCCTGTTGACAAAGTGTGCGTTTGTCTCAGTATGGAGGCCATGCATTACTTTTCATACAATGCAGATGTGGCAATCCTCTGCTCCTTTCCTAGCTGCCTTCCTCTTCCTCTCTCAACCTCTCCGTCTTCCTATTATCTCCTGTTTTGTCTCACTCTTCTTCCCCTTTTCTCTCAGAAACAAGGGACACTCCATCAATTTTCATAGTTCTCCCTCGTCCTGCCAATGCCATCGGAGCAGAGAACCGCAAACAGACAAAAGGACACTAAAAAAAAGTGAAATTATTGATTTGATGTCAGTGTCAATTAGAGGGAAGAGAGGAGAAGAGCAGCACAGAGAGATCAAGGAGAGAGAGGAGAGAGACTGAAAGTGAACTGTTGGCATCACACAGGTAAAGCTAACGGAGGCGTGGAAAAATACAGATGTAGACCGCTGAAGAAATGTCTAAAAAAAGCTCAAAATATTTACTCTATATGAATGTTAATATGCTTGCAAAGACAGTATATAGGTGTATGTGTATGCACATTGGTGTGTGAAAGAGCTTGTCACTGCTAGTGGCGATGAACACATCACTTCTGTACCAATGCACACTGGGAATAGCAGCAACAGCATCATACAAACACAGAAATGCGAAAACATGCCAGAGTATGGCCATCAGCTATAAGGGGATTCACAGATTTTGTTTATAATCTTATTTTTGATTTGTAATTCCCCTTCCTGTTGTTTTTTATTTTTTATTTTGAAAGTCTTTATGGAGGATGGTATGCAAGGCGGAGGCCTAAAAAAGACATGGAAATCTCACTCTTTACAATTTGGGACCTGAAGTTGGTCCAGGTAGAGATAGAATTATCTTATGACATTATAATCCTGCTAGTCTTGCTTAAGGACACTTCAGCAGACCAAAGATGTTTGCCATTACGGGGACTTGCAAGCAAACCAGGGCGAGCTTTAGCCGAGCATGACATGCATGCATGCATAATAAAAGATCTGCTTGATGAAATTGTGAGTGACAGATGTTGTGGAAAGGAGACACTGTATTGATCTCCTCCACAACATCAGAGGTAGAGGAGGAGGAGAGAGGAAGGAAGAGGAGTATGGATGAATAACTAACCTGTGATAAAACATCAGAATCTAATGCTTTTACTCAACCTTAAATCGACTGGATCTCAAAAGGGTCAGTTCACCCAAATTACAAAAAAACATATTTTCACTTAACTCTAGTGGCATCTGGAGATTTTGAGATACAGTATCTGTCTCCCCACTACGATAAAGGTGAATGGATTTTTGTTTGTGGTGCTTACAGTATAGAAAATCCGAATCTAAAAAAAATAGACAGCAACATTTCATACCAGAAAGAAGGTCCTGTTAATGTGGATCACACAAAGAACAGAACAGAAAGTAGGTCAGATGAAAACTGAATGCGATTCCATTCACGTGTCAATTTACGCTTCAAAATAAACTTCCTTCTTCACAGGAAACAACTTGGTTAGGTTAACGTAACAAAACTATTTATTTAGGTTTAGGAAAATATCGTGGTTTGGGTTAAAATAACTCCGGAAGTGGCGTTAGTTAAGTACAGAAGTTTCGTGACAAACAAGTCAATGTTTGGGTTAAAATAACTCCGGAAGTAGCGTAACCAAAAAACGGATGTTACGCCACAAAAAGTCAAAGTTTGGGTTAAATTAACTCCAAAAGTGGCGTTACTTAAGTAACAAATAAGTCAGAGTTGACTTCTGGTTTCATACGGGGTACAAACAGCGGTCTCATTGGCGAAAGTCTGGTGTTTTTTGACCCACCCATCCACCCCGACCGCCTCCCTACATGGCTGCCAGCCTGACTGACCCTTTAACATTAACCTTTCCCCAAACTTTCACTGAATCCTTTTACTAAAGCTCACATCCAAAGTAAACCACTTCAAGTTGTGCAGACCAATTGAAAAACCCTGCAAGATAATGCCACATGTATGCATGTACAGTGTACGCATTCTATGTCTAGTAAGGATGGGTGGCATAACATGTCCGATGAGGAGCAGAGAGAGGGGGAGGTTCGATGGGGGAAGGGAGGGAGGGAGAATGGTCAGGATCTGTGTTTGCCATCTGACTCCAGACTAGATACAGCTAGTGGAATGGTAAGTGTGTGTATTTATGCATGTGTTTGCATTTGTGCACATGTGTAGGAGATGGAAGGGCAGGGTGAGGATACTGTTATTTTTCAGAGGACATGATGTCTCATTGAACATCACACACACACACACACGTAGAGTCAGACAAACGCACACACGCCGCGTGTCACTGCGCATTACTGTTGCTTTCTGTGGGCGCCGCGTCCAGACAATGACAAGCAGGCAGGAGCCACAGCATAATGAGAGAGAGCAGGGGCCTTCGCTTACACACACACACACACACACACACTTCCACGCGCACACACACACGAACACAGAGGGCAGTCGGCTTCACTCCGTCCCCTAGCCTCTCAATTACCCAGCAGGCTTTTAGTGCCACTCCGCTCCACTACAGCAAATTACCCAGGGCCCTGTCTCACTTAGAGACCTGTGACTGTGTGTGAGTGTGTGTGTGTGTGAGTGTGTTTTGGTGGGTGTGGGTGCTTGACAGAGGTAGAGCAAAAAGCGAGACTGTGTGTGTGTGTGTGTGTGTGTGTGTGTGTGTGTGTGTGTGTGTGTGTGTCGTGCGTGCTAAAGCGAGTGGCTCTGAAACAGTGGCTGGAGCCCAGCAGAGGCACGTGAAAAGCTAATAAAAGTGTTTGAATGCAACTGCCATTAGGCTAATACCTCTCCACAACTATGACACACACACAGACACACACACACACACACACACAGTATGAGAGAGGAGAGAAGAGGCGACAGGGTCAGCTGCGGTGCCCTCTCTTAGATCAAATGTAGCTCTCCGGCTGGCTGAGAGTGCTGGCTTTTATTGAATGAGATATTAAAGAGTTGTTAGCTCAAGAATACTGATACAAATGGCTACTGATGGCTATTTAATTGTATCGCAATTTGGTGCAACTTCAGAAAAATCGACACCCCCCCCCCTCCTTGCCATGATGCACACATTTTTGGACCGTCTGTGTTTGGGTAATTTCACAACCGTGTCAAAAGCCTGCTGGTTTAAGTGTAACACATATAATTTCCTACTGGACAGAAAATAATGCATAGAGCGTTGATTTTTAAGGTTCTCACTGGCCAGAAAAAACAACACATACCCTTCTAAATCATCATATTGCTGGACATCACACATTTACTGACAGCAATTACAAATTTGCAGTGAAGAAGAGGAGGAAGCAACGTCACATGAACGTCACACGATGAGAATATTTGCCAACTCAATAACTCATCACCCATCATTATGTGGCTAGCACGACACGGGAACTGGGCTTTGGTCTTGAGGAGTTGTACAGTAGCATTTATTCGCCAACAAATAAACTGCACACATGTTTAGAGCTATAACTTTACTGCTACTGCTAACTTCAGACTCACCGTCACACACACACTCTCCATCTCTCTCTCCACTGAACGCTCGCTAACATTAAGCACACGACCCAGAGTTATTCCTTAAAGGAGTTTGCTATTTGTATAACACATTTTAGTTTAAAAAATCGTATAAATACATAATCCCCGGATGCTTAGGCACGGAGAGGAGTCAATTTAGGCCCATCGGGGCCGCCAGCTTGCAATGTACTGGAAAAGTTAAGGGAACACCTAAGTTACTACAATTCATCCTTAAGGGGACATGAATGTATGTACTAAATTTCATGGCAATCCAATTTATAGTTGCTGAGACATTTCAGTCTGGACCAAAGTGGTGGACAGACCGACATTGCTAAAAATGTTATGTTTGAACTTGATGTGGGTGTTCCAAACTAGATCAGGAGAACAGGACGGCAGCTACTGGGGACTCTCTCCTAACAACACTGGCATTGCACCATTTTCACTGTCTGAGGTGTCTAATCTCGTCATAATACCTGGTAATGAATGCAGGCCTTCGGTAACTTGAACACACAGTACTTGCTTGCTCAACAGCAATCTCAAAAGCTACACGGTCTAATTTATTTCTGCCTTGAGGTTCAATTTGAATGGCCTAACACGTTATACTGTGTTATATTAGCATTGGTTCGCTTCAGTCACTGGCACGAGGCCAGTAGCCAAGTGTTGAACTACAGCACTCGGCCTTTTGTGAATTCATAAATTCATAAAACTAATTGTGCTAAGCGGAGAGTAGTATTATTTATTTCTCCTTTTCCACACTGCCACATATCAATATCTTACTTTCACTCTCTAAACAGTTGCTGCTGGTGTTGTAGGTGTCACTTTTACTTTCAAGAAGTTGGTCTAAACAGTTGTTACCATTGTTTGGCCTCTTATATTAGCTGCTGAGAGACATAAAATAAATAACACACAAAGTCTCTGACACACGCACCACAATTTCACTTAAATTGACAACACGACATGAAATCAAATAACATTGCCAAGGAGACGATTTGTGCCAGAATAAGATAAAGATAAGTTCAATTGGTTAGAGTGAGTCAGACAGAGGAGGCAGTGTGTGTTTGTGTCTGTGAGCCGTTGCGAGTACACACACATTTTTCTTTTTTTTTCGCCTTGTTAGCTGTGTTTGTGTCCAAGTTCATGTGCACTCGAAAATGTTTGTGTGTTAGCATGTACATGTATGTGTGCCTGTGCTCTGTGCTGTACATGCCTTTACTGGGTGTGTGTGTGTGTGTGTGTATTAAGAGATGTATTAATTAAGCAGCAGTTCGGCCCTGGTGCTGGGGTGAGAGACGCAGAGGGAGGCCAACAGAGAGACAGACCAGGAGAGAGAGAGAAAGAGAGGATCAAAGCAGGGGTCTGTGGCCAGGGGGCCCCCTCTGTGCTTAGATGAAATGCGGCGGCTGCAAGCTTTAAAGACTTCCTGCCATTAGCCTGGACCTTGTCCCCTCGCAGGCCTGGACCTCCTCCTGCTACTCCCCCCCAAAACAATGACAGAGAAAGAGAGAAAGAGCGAGAGTGAGAGAGAGAGAGAGAGAGAGATAGGGAGACAAAGTACAATGACCATAATGACAGTTATATAAGTGAAAAAGACCCACAGACAAAGCACACTGCTATTACCACAAACACAGCACAGCTTATAAATAGATAATTGATTGAGAGCCCACACTAGGATACATTTCAACAGCATCTTTTTCTCTGCATTTTGGCCCTCGGCCCACACGATGCCAACATTTTTCACACCTGAAAATATAGCTTTCTGAATTCTGAAACACGGACATGGAAAATTGAGCTTTTGGAAAACGTTGCGGATGATGGACGACATAAGCCTCGTAGAGCTAAAAAGATAAGTCGATTAGCTGATTTGTCGATCAACAGAAGAATAATCCGCAACAACATTTTTATCATCAATGAATTGTTGAAGTCATTTCTTAAAAGTGTACTGGTTCCAGCCTCTTAGGGCGCGTTCGGTTGAGCCGAACCCTAGAGCGTTTACCTCCTTTGTTTGGGTTGGTGTGAGCACCGGACCTCGAACTCTGGTGCGAAACCAAACAACCGCTCTCTGGTCTGCCTGGAAGGGGTGGCCTTGGATCACTGTTAAGTGAACTCTGGTGCGGTTAATTTCTGGTGTGAACACCATTCGAACCATGAAGTGTACCTTTTATGTGTCAGTTTTGCTTTTCCTGTTTTGGTGATTGGTGAACTAGTAGCCTATTTGCGTGTTTGCTATCACTAAATATGATGAATTTACTGTTTATCAGACCACAAATGAGACAATAATTTGCTAGCTAGCGCAGATATCACAAGAATGGGACGGACGTGAGGTCAAGTGACCTTGACCTAAATCCAATCGGTTCATCCTCGCATCTAGATGGATGTTTGTGCCAAATTTGAAGAAATTCCCTCAAGGCATTCCAGAGATATCATGTTCACGAGGATGGACCGGACGTAGGGACGGACAGAATGATGTAGACAACCCGAAAACATGATGCCTCTGGCCACAGCGGTCATCGTCACGGACGCATAAAAATAAGTGATTGAGAGTTCAAAAAGTTTGATCAAAAAGTAGAGTAGCTGGGATGTGTCTGTCCAACTCTTCACCATCAAACCAACAGGTTGTGATGCACAGTTTTGTTTGCTGACAAACGAGGACAAAAGAAGAATTAGATTTAGATTTATTCCATATTTTTTTTGTTGCTTTTGTTGCTGAAGATCTTTACGAAAATGTCCTGAAAACATCAATTTTCACGCATAAACTATGTTTTCAGATCTAGCCATCTTAGTGTGGACGTGGTCTGTAAAGGCATAAATAATGAAAGTATATTTTCACATACTTTATTCGAATTTGCATTCTCGCATAACCTGAACATTCATACTTGAGCGTGTGTGTGTAGTTTTTGTGGAAGTCTGGCCCCCTTAGAGCAAGCACCTCCACCTGGGCTGCATTAGGGAGAGGAAGTGTCTTTACTGTCCTTTTGCCAGGGCACACACACACACACACACACAAACACACACACAAATACATGAACACACACACACCTGACAGAGCCAGGGGCGCGATCTGACCATCTCTCTGGGCGGCGGCGAGCAGAGGAAGCTCACCAAGGGCTAACGAGGGAGGATCAAAGAGCGCATTACCATGCCTCCCCTCTTCCTCTCTCTCTCTCCGTCTCCATTCCTCTCTCCGCCGTTCACAAGCAATAAGAGGCCCGCCGGCCGCCTGTCCTTGTGCTTGTTAGGCGGTGACAATAGGACGTGCCCTGAGCCAAAGGAAATGAATTATTTACCCCGCTCCCTCTTGTACTCTTGAAGAAGGGAGAGAAAAAAAAAATCCCTTTTCTTGTATTACCATTGAACTCATAGTCCTTGTATTACTCGCACGCCTTGTTCTGCGGCCTTAGATGTTAAACGCTCGGAATAATTCTGTTCCCCGCTGTCGGCGGAGATATCCGTCCCCGGCTCGCCTGCGCACACACAGAACGGAAAAAGGACGCATTACTTGAAGAGATATGTACATGTATTTTGTATAGACAAGGATACTTCGATGCACACACGCTCAATCTTTACACAGCTTTTCAGGGTGAACACACGAAGGGCAAGAGAGGGCGCCGGGACACGGCGAGGGCGATGCAGTGGAGGTTGGAGGGTAGGTGTTGTGGGTTGTGTGTGTGTGTGTGTGTGTGGGAGGCTGCTCCTGACAAGCATACGTCTGCTAATTAATCTGATTATAAAGAGACAATTAAATTCACGACGAGACTTCATATCCCATGACCCCCGGCAGCGTGGCGAGACCGTCACAAGCTAACGCTGCCCTCGCCCAAGAGCTGACAAGAGTTGACATTGGCTGACACGAGTGCATCCGTACAATGTGTGTGTACTTTCTGCGCAGTACAATATGCCCTTGGTGAAGTGGCTTCCGTAATTATTTCACTTATATTCCCACACGTCCTCTCTTTCTCTCTCCACCTCTCTCCCTTCCCCAATCACACTTTTTTCCTCATCGTAATTCTTCATCACACCCCTCTTCTTCTTCTTCTTCTTCTTCTTCGCCTCTCCTTTCTCATCCGTCCGCCCCTCCTTATTTTCTGTCTCCGCTTATCTGTCTTCCTCCCCTGTCCTCCGTCCTGGCCCTTCCTCTGTTCTTAGGAGCCGTAATGACTGTCTTTGAAACAAGGGGGAGTAATGGTCACCTTGATAATGATGATGGTCGTGTTGCGATACGAGAGGGGAGGCGGAGCGTAGCCTGTCAGCGCCGGCTCACCTCGCTTGCTCTCTTGTCCCGACGTCAGAGCGGGAGCGGAAACTAGCGAGCAGTAATACTGGAGATTGTTCTTTTTTCTTTTCTTTCTTTCTCCGTTCTCCTCGTTAGATCAATACTCAGAGACCTGGGGCCGACACAATGTGCTGCGGGCTACGCTGGGGCCTGTGCGGGCCCCAGACAATCTATCTCTATGCACTTCTACTGGTGGGGAGGGGGGTAAGGACATGAAAGCGCCTTCATTAGCTGCGCCAAAAGACTCATATATTTCTCACAGGGCATAAAAGGCCATTGTAAAAACGCCCTCTGTTCCCTTTCAAACATAAAACGTGTCAGACGGGCACAAAAGGATTCCAGTCGTCACAGAGAGCGAGGATCATTACCGAACGAGTCGGCAGAGCGGGCCGTGCAAGGCGAGCACAGGCAGCGCCGGCAATGAGAGGAAATCATGATTACAGGAATACAGAGAGGGGGAATGGGGTAAGAGATTTGACGAGTAGCCTAAAAGAGGAGATGCAAAACAGAAGGAGGATGAATGGCCTTGAGGAGAGGATATACATCCACATGGCGGAACATTTCCAGGTAGTCCTTTATGCTTCAGGCAGCTCTGTGTCTTTCTCTCTCTGACTTCCTGTGTGTACAAACCTTGAGTTAGGGGAGCATCTGCTCTAAAAGCTCCTTTCTGGAGTCCTTGGACGGATAATGACTGCACCGCTGGTCTATTATCAAGCACACAGGCCTTGCATGCCGTTGTTCCAGCCTCTCCCAAACAGAGCTTTCACAATAGAGCCAGCTTTCTGGATTTCAATGGTCCCTTACCCCCCCATCCCCTCCTTTTCTCGGCACCCGACTGCAGGGAAACTGACCTCACGCATGACAGGCGAAGGAACTCAATTACTGGTAGAGTGCCATGGTCAAAGCGATCTCAGTTCCGCGATGCCCAAACTGGCATAGTTGAGGTAGCAAATCACGGCGCTTGTAGGGAGGGTTGTCCCTCGTGAAATATAACTGGAATTCGGTGGTTCCGCGGAGACAAAGGAGGAGAAATATTACGCTTTGGATATCAGTGCTGCTGAGACCCCTGACAAAAGAGGCTGATTGAGATTGACCTCTGCTATATGGCGTACAGCAGACAATGTTGTATCCGTTACGAAAGCTTCCTTTATGCGATGAATCCCGGACAGCAATGACCTTCCGATCTGCGCCATTATCCCCCCCCAGAATTCTTTTCAGCTTTTAACGTAAAAGAGTTCGCAGCCATGGCCAAAATCAACAATATTTTACGAGAGAAAAAAAATCCTGGAACATAGAAAATAAAATAGAAGAGGTGGAATGACAAGGCTAGAAAGAAGCAGATATGTGTCTGTATAAAAACTATTGCATTCTGATTTCCCTTAGCGTCGGATCCAAGTCGTTTTGTTCTTATTCTTTATTTTTTTTTGTAAAAACAAAAACTGCTTTTATCGGCACTTTGTGGTTTGGAGAGGGTTCTCATTGATCCAAATGAGAACGGAATTAAAAGACACAGATGTTCCGTATTTGATTATTTCAAGGTAGTGGTCTTGTATCAAAACTGTAGTTTATTTGCTCCTGACTGTCAGGTCACATGTGTGACTTCTGAATACAAAATTCAGAGTGTTCCTTTCTCCCCTAATTGTTTTTTGGTGTAAGACATTTTAGGAAAATGGTCAAACTTGAATAAAAGTAGCTCTGATTATCTGTTGAATTCTTTCTTGTGTTGTGCCTCCTGTGCTTCACTTCAGATATTTGCAACTGTGATGCCATTTCTTTGGATTGACCTATTTAGAAATTAGTGCGCTGATAAGACAACAAAAAACAACACTTTGAGAAGGAGGGGAAGGGAAGGAGAGGGGGACGGGGAGGGGAGGTCATGTAATGAAAAAAGTTCCCATATTTGTAACGGAGCGGATCAACTTGTCTGCGCGGCTTAAAAGACTCATTACATTATTAAGCCACAGTGCGGTGATTTGTTTTCGAGTACAACAAGGCTCTCGCAGTGCTCAACATTAACCACCCGTGTTGAGCTGTGTGTGTGTATGTGTGTGTGTGTGGGGAAAGAGGAGGAGAAGGAAGAGGAGGAGGAGGCTGGAAAGGACACCAACTATCTCAGCAGACATGTTCAAGATGGAAAGCCACTGGTGACCTGCGTAGGGAAGGACTGCAGTATTAGTCCAACAGCAAAGATTACATGGTACTTACAGGAGGTCAGGCTCCAGAGAGAGTACAGGGGAAGGAAACAGGAGGGAGGGAGGGGGTGTACAGCATGAGAGGAAGTAAATACAAGAAGATAGTGGAACTGCTTCAGTGTGTCTTAACAATCACTTCAGAGCTACTAAAAACCTTAAAAGAAAGGGGTAAGAGTGGACATAAAATAAAACCCATCAGGTAGGGAGCAGCAGGTGTTCCTGCATTATCGAGCCTTTAACATAATACGTAAAGCAACCCTATTTATTTAATGGGTGGCGTTGAAAAAGCCTTTTGGAACTGTTAGATGGTTGGTCATCTTGCTGTACTATTCTCAATTGTGTTGTTGTTGTTACTAATGTCTTTATATCTCTATTTTCGGTTGTTATTCCATCAATAGGGATTGTGTGCAGCACAGTTACAAGGACATGTGATGGAAAGACACGCCGCATCACGTGTCCCACAGCCTTGACCAAGAAAAATTGCATTCCAACCATTTAAAAATGCCCCTCAGCTTTTTTTATTATGTTGCACTTATGTGCGGTCATGTGCCTCTTTACATCACTTGAATGCACACATTGTGAAGACCTCATAGCATGAAATTCACATGTTAATCTGTTGTGCTGGGCGACATTAGTTCTGACATTTGTTCGAGTTAATCTGATAATGCCCCAACAAGCGTTATATTAAGTTCACTTCAATCTTAAATACACTGTTAGGGTGCTTAAGCACATTAAGGGCAGCTTGACCGATGTGACTGTGACTGCAGTTTTATGTAAAGTGAGTCCAAGTGTATCTGAGTACTATGTTCAAAGTGCAGAGAGGCGCAGCTGATGGAGATAACTTATCTGTGCCGGTCGGCAAGGGAACGCTTCTGTCACTTGGCTGGAGCATACGATTGCAGGTGTATGCAGATTCTATCGGTGGCCGGGTGAGCGGCGAGTACGCAAGGCTTATCAGGAGTTTGCAGGAGCCGGCTCTCCTACAGTGGGATCCGCAAACACCTGTTGAAAAGGAGCGCGGGAGCGGCTGAACTCAACACGATAACGACAAACGCACCGCTCGCGCCGAAGAGCGGGATGTTCGGAGAGATGTTGATCGCAAACAAACGGGCGTAAAAAAAAAAAAAAAGGATGGCAGAAGTTGTCATCTGATGTTCCTTTGCTCCGAGGAAACACACACAGGAGCCTTGACGATTTTTTTGATGTACCATATGTGCTTCCTTTTTTTATGTCCATTGTTTTAAACGGGGGGTGAAATGTTGAAAACCTGGCCACGCTGAATCTTTGTGAAGATTAGCGAGCGGAAAGCACATGTGCTCTGAGGGAGGTTCACCGCGATAATTACCAAGCGCTCCCGGTTGCATCTGCCTCATGCTAACTGGTGGCAGGCCAACCGACAACATGCACCGAAAACAACAGTCCCTCTCTGCTGGCACTGCTGCCGCTCGCTCGCTGCTTCTTCTTTTCTTTTTTCTTCTTTTTTAAAGCTCTCTCTGCCTTTTTCTCTCCCTCTCTCTGGCCCCATCTGTCTCTCCTCCTCTTTCATCTCTTCGTCTTCTGCATCTTTATCACATTTCCTTTTTTTTTTTTTTTCTCCTTCCCTTTTTGCTCCTGAGCTTTCTCTCCCCTCCTACTCTCGTTCCCACTCTCCTCCTCTCTCCGTTCTCTCGCTCCTCTCTGCACCCGGAGGCCATGTGGTCCAGGCGAGGTAGCAGGGTGACAGAAGCCGGACCCTTTGGTGTCGCGAGTTCCTTATCTCGCTTACGAGGTGCTGCCGTGCATGCGCGCCGAGTGTTTGTGCGAGTGTGTGTGTGTGTGTGTGTGAGCGGGGCGCTGTTCTCGAGGGCAAAGTGAGGTGTGAGAGGATGATGCACTTGATACACTGTGAGGAGAGGAGGAAGAAGTGAGGGAGAGGAGTGGAGGGAGAGACTTCCAGAGGGAGGGAGGGAGGAAGGGAGGGAGGTGGAGGCCAGGACTGAGCTGCTTGCGCTGAGTACGCCTCCTACTGGACCTTAGTTTAGTCATCAGAAAGCCATGCGCTTCACGCTGTAAGAAAATAATTACATGCATTCAACACATCGATTCTCCCCTTTTTCCGATCATCTTCACGACATTATGATATCTGTGTTTTAAGAAAAGTATTTAAATGGGTGAAACTTTAATTCCAGATTAAACAATACACCCTATTTTGGCAGATTGTTTTCTCATTAATAAGAAAACAAGACTTCGAAATTACTTGTTGAAACATTTTACAGTATAATTCCAAGTGTTAGTAACCACCTGGTTTTAATAAAAGCTACTCCTGATATATAGTTGCATCTAATCTAGTGAGGGAGATTAAAACTTTGAATGGTGGCTAATATCATTACAAATCTCTTCAAAATCTAGGCTTTTTTTCTTGCAAGATGTTTCTTTACTTCTACGTAATCACATCAGCTTAAAGTGTCTTATTTTTTAAACATTCTTATCATGCAGTTTCTGCTTTTTGGGATATTTTGATGTACAACAGATGGGAGAGGGAACTCTAGATCCATCAGTGTCGCTGAGGGGAGCCTTGAGCAAGACTCTTAACCTTCAAGTGCCCCACGGGTGTCAAAGAAGTTGGCGAAGAAGTCTAAAGGCCTTGACACACCGTGCGTCGGTCGGCCGTCGGACTATTTCGGGCCGTCAGTGAGCGTCTGTCGCCCTGGTGTTTGCGGTTTGTCCCGGAACCTTTGGCTCTAGTCTAGTGTCGGAGGCTTATTGGTCGATTGAGCGTGTTGTCGTCCTCGGTCTTCCAGTTTCCCTTTTTTGAATGACGAATACAGACTACCGCTACCTGCTGGTGTGGAGAGTTATTTCCTCTCACGCAGGCGCAGAACGTACGTGGTAGCTGGCAGTCGGCTGTAGTCTTTGCGGTGTGTTCGAGTGCAACTTTTTGGCCAAAACAGAGGCGACGTGAGCCACAACAGTCAACCTTCGTCACCACTAGTAATTTGATGTCGGGCCTTAAAAATGTCAGTATGCTTCATCCGAAAAAATGCCAGTATGCTTCATCCGAAGTGCTAGTTGGATGGTCGAACAGGACAAGCGCTGACACACAGTGATCTGGAGTAAAGCTGCATTCCACATGACCAGGAGGAGAGTACATTGGCGAATCTCTGTTGTTTCGGAGTATCAATGTCGATGATGAACTCCTCCGAGATGATGTGAAAATGCTAGTGTAGACTTTCCAACGGCATTTCAAATCTACCCTCATTAGTGCGGACATAGCCTTCGAGCGCGGAGCGGCGTTTTGCGGATGAAGAGAGATGAAGAGCCTCCCTGGGTAAACACACGGAAGTTGAGAGGCAGAGGTCTTCGACTGCTTGTGCCTCTCTGCAGCCTGTAGCCGACAGACAGAGCAGAATGGCTTGACTTTTGGATCGCGGCCCTTTTTGTGTGTGGCACAGACGCCGAGCAGACATTGCACAGCCGTTGCGTGGACGTGGAGGCCTCGGGTCGCCGCTACGCTGTTATTAAAAACAGTGTGATAGCATGTGGGCTGTTCCCTCTCCTCTCCCTGTTTCTTCTCTCTCGGTTCTCTTCCTCGAGCACAATCAATCGCTCCTCTCTTGCCCTCTTTTCAGTAATAGAACGACCGCCGTCCTCCTGTGTTTACCAGTGAGGCATTTTTTACCAGAGCAGTCTCAGAGGCCCACAGCCTCACTGTTTATCTCATATACTTCTCCTATCATCTTTCCCTCACCTTTTCTTGCCATTTTTCCATTCCTAAACTTCCCTCTATACTCTTCTCGGTGTGTTCAAAATCACTGCCTTGTTGTGAGTCTTCTCCAGCTGACTGGAGCACCCACCCACCCACCCCCAATTGGGAGACAAGTGTTTTTCAAAGACGCTCTCTTGGAGGTCCTTGAAGAAGATGGCGACAATTCTCTGAGTTTTCAAGTAAACCGTGGGCAAAAAAAATAAAAAAACACATCCCATCATTCAGTGCTACTAAGTGAAATGGCAAGCATTTGGAACCAAAGGGCTTTTTTTCTATATCAGTCTGTCTGTCTGCTCTTTGAAGTGAAAGGTTTTTAAAAAATCGTCGCTGTTTTGGACCTTTTGAAAATGTCACAGTGAATTTTTTATGCAGGTTACACTCTTCATCCAGTGTGGAGAATGCACATATACACACAATATAGAAATATATATATACAGTAAATTGTTTTTAACTGGAATATTATGTTGATTTGCTGATATGTGCTACAATAATGCATTGGCCGAGGTCTCGACTGACTCGCACGTAGGAGCCAACCATCGCCTATCTGCAGAAGAGATATGATGGCTTACTCTAACAGAGGCAAAGATCCTCATTTCCCTCTCATTTCCTTCTCATTTCCCCCGTTCACTTTCCCCTGAGAGCGCTGTAAAATGGGTTCTATTACAATACCCATCACAAGCCCCCTTTTTAAAAAGTGGATACAGATGCACACACACAGGTATTCAGGAGCCAAAAAACATTCACATTACAAAGACTCGGCAGAAATGTGTGCGCTCGGGTGTGAAGACTCATATGCATAGGCAAATTGCATGCAAAAAGTCAGTCCCAAAGATCTTTAGACCAAACAAAGTCACAAACACACACACACAGTAACCGAGTGGAGCGGTCAAGGATATGGTCAGTGGCTCAGAACAGTAAGTACATCAGTCAGTCAGTTTAGGCCTGACTGTCAGTTACCCAATTTAGGTCAACAGGATGGAGTCGAGGTCAACGTTCTTTTCTGGCGATTGAGTAGGTCGGTCAGGTAGCCATCAGACTTACACCAAGCTACCTGACGCCTCAGTATGCTTCAAACAAAGAGCTTATCAGATCATCTAACAGAATCTGGAATTCCCTGGAAATGAGGGGAGGCTGCATCTATCTTGGAAACTTTCCAAAACCGACAATCTGACGATCTCTGCAACTTTACACCAGCGACTGGCCGCGTGTGTGCAGAGGTGTGAAAGTAAACCAGGTTTGTTCTCTCTTTCTCCATTATTGACTTAACTACTTGTCACTTTTCATGTGTGCAAACGTGTGCAACACCATGAATACTTTTGAGAAGAGACTGTGTGGAAGTGTGCCTCAAATGTGGTGATTGGGAACAGGTGTAGACACTTTCGGTCGGAGAAGTCGGACAACCACGTCTAGGGGCAAAAGTGCATATTGAAGCATCATGTAGCCGGTCAGTCATCAAGTCAATGGGTCAGTTTCATTCTCATCTACTCAGTCCCCTCGGTTTGGCGTTTGGCGGGGAGTCAGGTAGTCAAGCACTCAGTCAGCCAATCAGCTAGTCAATCAGTCAGAAACAGGAAGGCAGACAGGCAGGCATTATTCCTGGCCGCGGTCTTGAGCTGATTCCCCCCGGCCCGGCCCGCTCGGCTCCAGAGACGGCCGAAAGAGGTGGAGCCAGGAGGCCTATCAAAGGTCCATCCACAACGGACCTCATTACGGCTTCAAGAGGCGCAGTCACACCCCGCTCCAGCCATCCCACCACCCGTCCCCGGAAACCACTTCTGCTATCCTCCTCCTCCGTCTCTCTCTTGTTCTGTTTTCTGATGCTCGTTCATCCTCGCTCACCCTCGCCCATTCTCTCTCTCCGTTTCCCTCTCTCTCATCTGTCTTTCCTAGAAGGGGCACGTCAGATGTAAACAAAGCCCAACGCCAGCCACTAATTAAATAGATGAGCGGTATTAACATAACCTGAAAGCCCCAGCCAATTGTACCCCCCCCCTCCACTTCCCTTTAATATCCCTCCTCCTCATCCCTCCATCCATTTTTTGAATTTTTTTTTCCCTTGTTGTTGTGATCCGAGCAGTGAGCGCCAATTGTGGGCAGTGTAATTACCATTAGGACAGAAAGCCTAGCATGTCTTTGATATGGTAATGATGCTTCATGTACACCCTGTACACCCTCCAACCCCCATTCCTAACCAGCACACACACACCCGTTCCATCACCTCCCTCTCCTGTAACCCCCCCGACACACACACACACACTTCCAAATAATCTCACCCATGAATATCAAGTAGGGCAACTCGTCAACACCTGATAGTGACGGCTGCAGTTTTGCATGAGCTGCTCAAAGGGTGACGGGAGGGGTGAGAGAGCAAGAGCGATAGAATGGGGGGGAAAGAAAGAGCGGATGGGCGACGGATAAAGCGACGGAGGGCAGGGTTGGGGGCAGGGGTGTGGTACGAACATAAGTGCCAAAATTACACAGACAGACAGAGAGGGGGAGGGAGTGATAAGAGGAGAGGAAAGTGAAAAGATGACTAAATTGTGACTAAAGAGGAGAGAAGGTGGAAGGGCAGGAGAGTAGGCTTGTCAAGGGAGTGTAACCTCAGTTATCGTCGCATGCTAGCTGCATGACCGTCGGCTCCTGCTTTAATTATTAATTGCACTTGTCAGGCGTCATTAAGTCCTCTTTAGCATCTCAGTGTTGGTCTGATCGGACAAGAACACCCCCCTGCTATTAGCATTGTTCTAGTGACATTTTCTTCTTCACCCTTTCTCTTCATCTCCTCATAACCCTTCCTGCCTCGGTCACAAAGACCCCCATGTCTCCTTCGTTCCAACACCCCCCACCTCTTTCTCTATCTCTTTCTACTTGCATCCGCCCTGTCCTCTGACTCCTGCTCCCTTTCTTTCCATCATCTCTCATCCTCGGTGTCCAGGCTCTGGCCTCCAGCCCGAGGATGGAACGGGAACAAACCCGACTGCCCAGCTCCCTGCTGCCTCCCTCTCATCCCGACTACACACACCATCCCTCCGATGCCTCCGTCGGTCCAAATCCCGCAGCCTTTCCCCCCTCAACACCACGTGGCCCTGGCCGGCCCCACAAAATAGCCATGGACCTGGATCCCATGAACAAGAGAGTGTGACAAGTCTCATGGGGCACACAATGCACAATGTCAGCTGCACACAGTGTCCTGTACATTCAGCGTCTCGCCTTTGTGGTGGTAAAAAAGCCGATGCCATTGGCTCTGCAACGTGAAGCTCATGCCAGCTGAAGGAAAAATTGGATTCAACACATAAAAAATCACCCAATTAAACTTCAAAACAGATACAGTATAAGCAGCATGTAATCACATGTGAACTTGTGCTGTACACAAAAAAAAAAACAGCCAAATTGTTCACTGGAGAATGGATATACATGTACGGTGCACTTATACTGCAGGTACTGTATGCTGGCAGTGGCCTCAGGCATTGTGTGCCACATTTGGTTCAAATGCTGGCAAAAGGTGGCATTGTCAGTGTCCATACATTGTGTGCAATTTGGATACAATTTTTTGAATATGTGAAATATGCTTTGGAGGAAGCACAATTACTGCCTGTAGGAATGTGGTCGGGTAGACGGTGGGCCTACAAGGTGCAGCACTTTGTAACCATATTCCAGAGTTCACATGTTTCATCCTGTAAGTAATTAAGTTTAGGCTACTAAAACACTTTGGTTGAAGTTAAAGAGTACATCGATTTAGCATCCCATTCCTGTAACATTGTCGGACTCACAATGCACATTTTTTTGATCGAAACCGATGCAGCAGAACCAAAGAAATTGTCGTTTTTATTCCTTGCATTCTTCTTCCTTGTCAATATACTATAAAACAACTAACATACAACTTTTCCTAATGTGCATTAGAACTCCCCAAGGTGTTCCCCTTTCACAAAGATTGTTGTTTTGTTGAAATATCAAAAATTCAGACTGTCATTCAATTAAAATATTTAATTGCGATTTATCACTATTGTCTATAGTTAACCACGATTAATCGCAAATTAATCATACATTTTTTATCTGTTCAAAATGTACCTTAAAGGGAGATTTGTCAAGTATTTAATACTCTTATCAACATGGGAGTGGGTAAATATGCTTGCTTTATACAAATGTATGTATATATTTATTAGTGGAAATCAATTAACAACACAAAACAATGACAAATACTGTCCAGAAACCCTCACAGGTACTGCATTTAGCATAAAAAATAAAAAATATGCTCAAATCAAGTCAAGATGTTTATAGAAGATGAAAAAATGTAAGTGATTTTATATTTTGTTTTATATAATTTGAGGTCAAAATGAGGCAATAAATATTAAATAAAAATTAAACTATGTAAGTCAGCAAAGGTCGTTAACAGGGAGTCAGTTCTACTCTATATTGACTTTAAGATAAAACAACATTTTAATATTCATAACAACATTTCTATAACGCTAAGGTGCAGTAACAGAGTTGGTGGAGGTGAGAGAGGCTGAAGGTAGGCAGACCTCGCTTCTCTGCGTCTCCGTCGTCCCGCCGGCTCCCCAGTGGGCCTCGGAGAGCAGAGGGAGCCCCGGCCCGATCAGAGGGGAGCCCAGATGGACTGACACGCACGCACACAAACACACACGTACACACACATGCATACACACACTCACTCAGTCACTCACATGTCATATGTTATCCCATCTGCACTGTCACCAAGCTGCCTGTAACCCCAGGGCCTTGTGGGGGATACACACACACACATACGCACGCGCAAACACAGTCAAACAGTCACACACAAAGGTTACAGAAACGTGTGATTGTGTGCACACACGTACACACACAGCGGAGGTGTTCCCTGTGTGTAATTGGAGGTGAAGATAACTGCAGCCTCTCTTGTTCGCTTGAGTGGGCACCCGCGTTGTAGCAGCCGTGCACACACAAACACACACACACACACACACTCCTCAAATATGAGTCTTTTCACATGAGTGACAAAGACTGTCAGTAAACAGTGTGGTAAGATCTACCATGTGTATTTTGTCCTATGGAAGACACTTTTTTTATGCCTCGTGTGGACGGTGCACACACGCCTCTGTCTGCGCTCAGCGTCTCCTCTCCTCGTCCCTCTGTGTGTTCGAGTGTAGACGTATCTCAAAGTCACGTTTGCAGGCCCTCTCCCGCTAAACGGAGGCGTTTTGAGGCAGATGTCTCCGGGCATTACACACCCGCCTGCAAGCCCGTGCGTAGTGCAGCCTCTGTAAGGGTTCTGTTATTCTACAGTGTTGTTGTTTGTATTGTTATTGAATAAAAAACATTTTCCAAAAGGTTTGGTGTGTTATATGCATGTTTGTAATCCTGAGGGGATTAAAAAAGAAATCTAGAATTACCTACTCGTGGTTGTATGCCTCCGCCAACCAGTCAAGTTGCAGTTTGAAATTGTCATAATTAACGTATGAATTCTTGAGTTATGGCCAAAAACGTGTTTTGTGAGGTCACGGTGACCTTGACCTTTGACCACCAAATTCTAATTGTTCATCGTCCAAGTGGTTGATTGTGCCAAATTTGAAGAAATTCTCTCAAGGCGTTCCTGAGATATTATGTTCACGAGAAAGGTACGTACAGACGGACAAACCGAAAACATAGTGCCTACAGCTGCGGCTGTCGCCGGAACAGAGTCATTAAGAAAACAAATATCGGAATACCAAAATTCACCTTCCCAACAAACGAATAATCACACTTCTTTTTGCAACCAGAGGAGTCACCCCCTGCTGGCTAGTAGAAAGAATTCAGGTACTTCAGCATTGGCTTCACTTTTCAGACCCAGAGGTTGCCCACTGGTTTTGCTTCAAAACACGCTTTTTCAATTAACAAAAAAAGCCAAGTCTCAACTGTTAAATCTTATCTCAACACGAGCGGCTTCCTTAAATAAAATACAATCTAAAATTGGCAAAATACAAAAGATCTGACCAGGGTTCTTGATACTTGCTACTGTCAGTTGGTACCAAAGGTGTACTGAGGTTTCGATACCCAACCCTAGCGATGTTGCCATGTTTCCACATCTCAGCAATTCACTTGGTGAGTAAAATGTTATGATGACTGAAAGGAATGATGGTCAAAACCATGAAAATAAAGCCTGTGTTGTAAAAAAAAAGAAGGAGTCATGCGTTAGCAATTGAAACATAACCCAAATGAAATGGTACACAGACGATAAAACTGGATATGAAAATTAATCTCTATTGTCTGCACACACACACACTGAACTCCGACCTGCTTATTTATCATCAGTCACATAAGAGAATGAGCTAAAGGGCCTAAATGTAAAAATTGACATGCCTGAAACAACAAATGCACTCACACACACGCAGGCCTTTGTCTAACAGAATGAGACCAGTAATCTTTCCTCCACTTATCTTGGACGTGTCAGCTAAATGGGAAGTGAAAAGTCAAATATGAGATGTCACATTTAGTTTACCTCCCTGCCTACTCCCTCCATCTCTCCATCTCTCCCTCTCTCCCTCCCTCCTCCTCTCCCTCCATCCTTCGCCCTGTTTTATTCTGCACATCTCTATTTGATTGCATCTCCCTCCGCCTCAACATGACGCTCACACAATGCACACTCGGCTCCCATCTGGGTGATGGTTGTGTATCGGCATGTTGTTGAGTTAATGGATTTTATGCGGAGCATGGCGTGTTTAGTCTGAGCGCGGAGTAAGGGGGTCTTAAGGAACTGACAAAGAAAGAGACGGAGATAGAGAGGGACGAGGAAGAAGACAAAAGGAGATGCAGATTTAATCCTTCCAGCTACCCCATGTTGCCCTAATCATTACTTTTTCTCTGCTGCCACATAGGTGGAAAAGCACTTTTCTTCATATCACACCTGGAAACCACACTGCCACATCTACAAGAGCCAAATTCAACCGGGTACTTGTGTGAAAATTTCACTCACACTTTTCATCTCCAGTAATCCTCTTTGGCTGCAACTGACTTTCAGGGCTGTTATACAACTTTGTGTGGTGGCTTGTATCAGCTGCTGATACAGTGATGTATTGTGAAAGAACCACTGCAATCAATGAGCCAGAATTAAACGACTACCGTGTGATGTTGCAGAATTTCCCACTGTTAAAGTAAGGACCTTTTCACACTTGAAAGTCCGAACCAAGGTCAGAGTTTTTGTCACATTGTATACATTTAAACCGGTTAGTTTTGGTTTCACATTGCAATTATGTGAGCGTAAGAACTCATGACTTACCTACCGTCGTCATCACCTACAGTACGTGAGCTGTGTCTCCGGGCTCTCCCGTCCCTCTCTCTGTCATCCTCGGAAAATAATTTGAGTTTTCTCCAACTGGCTCTTTGTTAAGTCCTCTCCCTGTGTGCTACTGTGGCTCATTTTGTCTTGTTGCCTTTGTCCGGTTCTTAACCGTTCCTGCTAAAGCTTCCAGATTGTGGTGGGGAAGCGCAGGAGAGACTTTGTTTATGCCTTCAGGGCCGACGTTGATGCCAACCGCCTTCACTTTATCCAGCAGCTGAGAAGCAAGACATGGGACCTTTACCTGGGTCCTGGAGAGCTGCAGTTTGTATTCAGAGACAAACTGAAACCTACACTGCAAATTTACTACCACTCAACAACTTGACTGTTAATTTCTTCTCACTTTACGGCCCCACTGACGTGTGTTCTGTTGACACCATAACCATAACTAACAACAATTGCCATTTTCTTTTGTAGTAGTCAAATGACCATGACAAAACTAAGGTCTACGGTCCGAATCCGTCCAAAAATTCTAAGTGACCAGGCAAATCATATCACGCTGTATTCTCCATATACTGCTGCAACTAACGATTATTTTCTCGATTAATCGATTAGTTGGTCAATAAAATGTCAGAAAATGGTAGAACAATATAGATCAGTGTTTCCCAAAGCCCAAGAAGACTTCCTCAAATGTCTACAATTGGTCCACAATACAAAGATATTCAGTTTACTGTCATAGAAGAAACCAGAAAATATTCACATGTAAGAAACTGGAATAAAATAATTTTTACTTTTTTCAACTATCAAAATATTTGGCGATTAATTCAATTGTTGACAACTAATTGATTAATCGATTAATCATTGCAGCTCTACCTCCACAGCAGATACGAAGGAAGCCGATCACCTCTGGAGCCATAGAGCTATAA
The DNA here is from genome assembly GCF_015220745.1 of Sebastes umbrosus. Classification (NCBI taxonomy): domain Eukaryota; kingdom Metazoa; phylum Chordata; class Actinopteri; order Perciformes; family Sebastidae; genus Sebastes; species Sebastes umbrosus. Next base: position 5,698,666 of record NC_051291.1, read on the forward strand.
TCACATTGAAATGAGCTGATAAAGGTTAATGTGTCATCCCCACATCCATCACAAGACTCAACAGAGTCTTGTTTAAAAGCTGTAAAGTTGTGTCTCTTCCCTGCACCTCTGAGGAAATTGTCTTAAACCTGGTTAATTACATAACAGGCCACTTTGCAGGTGTAAAAATCACTGCAGTGCATTGGAAAGTCCCTCTGGAGACTCCAACCAACAGGAAATTGCAGTAAAGAGTTTAATTGTAGAATTGAGAACACTGGGAGGTATAAATTCTTTCACCGGCACTCTGGAGAGCGTTTTCTTTGTTCCTGTCGGTGGGAGAGATAACAATTCCTCCCACCGTTAACTACCTGCCTGCCTGCCGACCGGGTTTTGTTGTGTTTTGTTGTTGCTAATAGGCCTAATTGGCCATAACCCAGGCACCCAGAGAGAGAGAGAGAGAGAGGGCGGGGGTAATGAAACTACCTGCTCTCTCTCGCTCTCTCTCTCTCCTTCGCCTCGGTTCTCTATCGCACTTTTTTCTTTCTCTTCACAGAAAGACAATTCCACAGAGAAACAGAAAGCGCATTAAGACAATCTATGAGGCCCGTAGCTCTTTGCACACAGGTAAAGAGGGCATGAGAGCGCCAGAAAGAGCGATAGGGGAAAAGAGAAAGGAAGGCGTGGACGTCTGTGTGGTTTCCCCGCTAGCGGAGAACAAAGCCAGGTAATGTTTATGGATGATGATCTTTAAAGGGCCTGCTGGCGTTCGCTGAGCAGCACTTTGATACTAAAAAACACCCTTGATTATCACCGGGTCAGGCTATAGAATGCACGCTCTTGATGTTTAATTGATGCGGCTATTTTGTGACAGTTAAATACGTCACGCTGGCGTTTTGATCTCCCCACTATGCCGTATCTTATAGCAGCAGAAAAGCCATTGATGTGAGATTCATTTGTTCTGCGCCGCAAGTAGTGATCCCCTATTTGATGTGAACGCACGTGGTTAATCTTTAACTGTAACACTGTGCGTGTCAAACGCTCCTGCTCATCAGCATGTAATTCTACTTTTCTACCACGAACAAAGCAGACAAACTATGATGAATTGGCGTTAAATAAGTAGTATGTTCTGGCTGTATAAATGAAAAAAAACAACACTACAGTGTCCCTGTGTCGAAATGTTGTGAATCATGGTGTGTTGTATTAATATTCCTCAGAGATAAAGGCAGTGAAACCGCCCTGCCCGCACTCTGAGGGAATACTATGAGAACAGTATGTCAGTGGGCAGATTGTTTGTTTGTATGTGTGTGTGTGAGTGTGTGTGAGTGTGTGTTTGGAGCAATGGGACCTGAAGGAACACCGCGAGGACAATCTGTCGCCCCTCCGCCTGGGCCCTGGGTGACAGATGATGTGCTCCCACTGCTGAGCAGTGTGTGTGTATGTATGTGTGTGTTTGAGGGGGGGTTGACCGTATGGAGACAGCTTGCAACAATAACAATAGCTTTATTTCAGCCATGTCGTCAAAGGTTTCAGATGTTCCAGCCAAAAATAATACAGAGATCATCCTTGTCCCCGTGTCAACGAGCTTCCGCGCTGCTGAAGTGTCTTTAAGCACTGAATCTCTACCGGCTCCGCGTCTGCTGAGCGCTGACATTCAAGAGATAATTCATCTTCATCATGAGGTAAAGGTACCCCGTGGAAACACAATAACTAACGAACAAACACGCAACTATTGGAAAATACACATTAGGTGACATACATTTACAATGTGAGGAAATGTTCAAACAATACTACTAGGGCTGTCAAAGTTAATGCGATAACAACGCGCTAACGCAAATTTGTTTTAACTCCACTAATTTCTTTAACGCATTAACACAAATTGTTATTTTTAGATTGTAGCGAGCTCGGTTTTAAATCTAGAGTGAAGATACTGGCACCATATGAAACTAGAAAACCTAAGATATCCCTTGGTAACAACCATGTCATACTAGCTCGTTGTGAAGGAGGTTTAAATAAATTACAAAACCAATTTAATTTTGAAGTCAAAAACAGTTTACATGCTTAAGGCCTCTACACACCAGGGGCGTGACGACTAAACAACACAAAAATGCGGAAAAACTCATCTGCGAATATTATATGTCTAGGGCTTTTATTGTGAAAGGTAAGGACGGAAGGAGTGGATCTGGTCTTCGCTGCCTTTGTCATGGTTGAAAGAGTAATAAAGTTTGCCATCTTGGTTCGGACTATGGAGCCTCCGGGTTGTTATTTCATTAATATGCCTTTATTTGCAGTGCGAAAGCTCCGAAAAATCAACTTCATTCCGAACAAAAGTATGTTGCATAATATTCAAGTTCTGTGTGAAAGTATTCATGACAAAAACAACAGTTCTAAAAAAATGTATTGACGTGCGAATTAAACCGCACAAGAAAACCGTCCCTGTGTAAAGGCCTTTAAAGACGACGTGTGGTCAAACACTACACGATATAGCGTGACAATACTGAACATTGGTTTTGTGGCACAATGCATAGGAAACCAGATGGATAATTGTCCTGCACAAAAGGGGAACCAGTACTTTTTCACAACTTTATTCCAGTTCCTCTGTTGACTTTATAATATCAGCTACGTGTTAGAACACAAACTGGAAGTTCCTTGGGAATCAATAAAGTCTGCTATCAAGGCCCTTACAGTATGTTTGCTCTTCCTCTAGTTCTTCCCTAAAACAACTGAACATGGAGCAACGCCAGGGAGGGGAAAGTAATAGATTTATGGGAATATGGTTTCAACTTTGAGAAACCCAAAATGCTACACACAGCACCTTTAAAAGGCCAGACAGTCCCTTTGAAATCCCACGTATTCTCAGCCACTATCTCTCAGCTGTGCGTGGCTGCAGTGACCACAGGCTGGTCTTCTTAGCATTACTCACCATTGTATTTACAGTGGATCCCAGGGATAAACTCACCCTTTGTTACCAAGCACTTAAGACCTGACGTGTGCTGTATACACACTGCAGAGTGGGGGTGGCGTGTGTACGTGTGCGTCTCATGCTTGTGTGTGTATTTCGGACAGCCGTTTGTCTCTTAAAACTCAAACAAAAGAGCGCACATCCTCCATCACAGCTTTATCTGTTTATGCCATCAGCTCCTCAGCACCCACATGCCTGTAAACACACCAACCCACCCACTCTGCGTCTCAAACACACACACACACACACACACACACATTAGAAAAAGCAAGCACCCAGGTGGGGGCCAATACCCTACGTCTATGAAACGGATTAGTCCCGGTGGAAGTGAAGAGTTCACGCATGTGTCATGTGCGTTACGGTGTGTGCGTGATTCCAGCGGTCACAAGATTTATGGAATATTATGGAAAATTATCCAACTCTCTAAAGAGAAGTCATAGAATATCACATACAGTACATACACACAAAGCTATGAAAGTAAATGTGCATGTTGAGTTACAGAGAGATCACTTTTTCAACCACCTCAAACTTCTTTTAATAGTCATTTTAATGATGAACGGCTGCACTAAAAATGTTTTATAAGAGAACTTTGTTTGTTTTTTAATAATCTTTGCATGTATTTATTCTCTATTTATCTATTAGAAATGTGCAAACTCTACATTTTCCAAAGACAAACAAGGTGTAGGGCACTCACATGCAAAAAAACTTACAGTACAGGTGCTGGATCAAACTAGATTACTAAATTACCGCCGCACGATTGATTGCCTCCGCCAACAAGTCAAGTTGCAGTATACGTCCTTGTCTGACCAAAATGTCATCACTTCATAACTTTATCCTGTAAGATATTTGTGTGAAATTGTCATAAATAGCATATGAATTCTTGAGTTATGGCCAAAAGCGTGTTTTGTGAGGTCACAGTGACCTTGATCTATGACCTCTGGCCTCCAAATTCTAATCAGTTCATCCTTGAGTCCAAGTGGACGTTTGTGCCAGATTTGAAGAAATTCCCTCAAGGAGATTCTGAGATATCGCGTTCACGAAAACGGGACGGAAGGACGGACAACCCGAAAACATAATGCTCTGACTTTAACTATGCTGCAAGTTTCCTTGAATGCGTCACCAAAAGTCCCTGCTTGCTTCTGCATTGTTACTCAACATCAACTACAAAATGAGGGTAAAAGAAAGTTATATAAGTCTCTGTAGATTCATGAATGGAAAGCAAATGAAAGAGTGTAATTTAGGGGCAACAGCATGTAGGTGAGCTATTCACAGAAAGTGTGTCTGTCACATTGACTCATGGTCGCAACCTGCTCTCCAGACCTCCTACGCTGACCCAGAAGTCGAACGGGGGAACCAACACACACACAACAAAGTGACCCAGCGCTGGGGCCGGTGACCCCGTTAGCGGAGCCCCGTCAGTACCCCAGTTTTCGCTCCGCGGACATTAAAGACGACCGGACTGGATGGAAACTGCATCGAACCCAAGGGCTCCATTCTGAGGCTGCCCGCTTGGCCTTGTTTCCTGGACGGAGCAGAGAGGAGCTAAACCCATATGTCAGACAATATAATGCCCTGTGAAGCATGCCACTTCAGTGAGTGTCTGACAGGAAGGAGAAAAAGAGCACACACACACACACGCACACACACACAATCTGATTTGAGGACAGGGCTTTCTGGATGGCCGCTCTGGCAGATGAAGAGACAGCAGTGACATAAAGTCTGTTTCAGTCAAAGTGTCAGTGTTGGTGAGCGTGTGCATGTGCTCAAGTCAATGTGTTTACATGCATTTGTTTGAAAGTTTGTGTTTGTGTCCAATAAGAATGTGCATATGCTTTTTTTGTATATGTCTACTGGGTGTGTTTGTGTGTCTCAGCGAGCCTGGCATTGTTACTGGGCCATACTTGCCCTCTCACACACTCGACTCATATCTCCCCACTCTTTGTCCCTTGTGCAGATGGCATGTGGGTCTTTGCTCTTCTATTCTGTCCTCGTGGTCCCTCAGTGCTGAGTCTCTGGGCTGGCGGGAGCCATATGTCCCGACTAAACTGACCTAACTCACACCTCACTGTCAATTTACCTGTGTGTGTCTCTCCACTTTTTCTTCCCACCTTCCGTCACTATAGTTCAAAAGCCACACTTTTCCTTGCGTCTATTTTCTTGTTTGTACTAAAAATCTTGACAAAGTAGAGGAACAATTTGACCACAGCGGTATTTCAAAAAAATAAATAAAGCAGGCTCTGTGTTGAAGCTCCATATGTCTCTTTTGTCTCAGCTGTCCTTTGCCGTCCCACGGCTTTCATTTCCCGAACAAACCATCCCATTCTCCCTACCCTCCATATGCTGTTCTCTGACCATCTACCTCTTTGGCCCTCTCACCCCTTTGCGCTCCAAGTGTCCCAGTTTACACTCTAGTTCAACTCCCAGTGTTGGAAAATGTGGGGAACGCAATGAAACAGGCCGAGCATCTGAGCAACGTAGCAGCAGAGGACACATGATTCCTACTAAGAGAACAGACAGCATGGGTGTTGGTTAAAGCTTTGTACGGTGCTGCACTTATGCATACATGAGTTGTGGCAAAGGTCAAGCTAACATTCACGAAACTCTACTTCATCCCAGTGCACCTGACACCAAAATAGCACATTCTATTTCAAAATCCTTCTTAAAATCCCTGTTTTTCTTGCTTTTTCTGTGTATATAATGTTTTTTTTGTGTGAAGCAACTTGACAAACCTAAAGAAGCACCGATTGGATTGTTAAATATTTGGAGTTTAACATGACTGCTTCCTGTCTCATCTGCGAGGAGTAAGTTGCTGTTACTCTACTGAAAACATAAGAGTAGTATGCAGAAGTTGGAAGGAGGAAAGTTGTTCAGTCTGTGAGTGTACACGGTAGAAAGTTGGAGAAAAATAAACACTGGTCATGTTGCTCTCTCTCTCCCTCAGGAGATGTCAAGTCCAATGAGGGGATTTGGTTCCTTTAGTATTTACTTGTGTATCTGGGTTGTTCGTCTCAGTCCCCCAGGAGTTTCCTACACTGCTTTTGTGAAACCCCCATTTCTCAAGAGGACGAGAGTTTCCTGGCATGCTTTGCATAGTGTTGCTACTGTATTTTGTATACTATTCATAGAGAGGAATCAGTCTGGAACTTATGCGTCACAAAACTTCGGACTGAATTTGGACATTAGCCTCAGTATAAAGAAAATTACTATATCAACTCTTCTATATTAAAGAATAATACATGAGGATATATTGCATTATTAAATTATTCTTTTTTCATCAGTGAACCTCACAAGATACATTAGACGCCTCTGTACTAACCACCCCTCCTTCACACAAACACCCTCCTCCCCCCTTTACCCTCCATGTCAGATGTACAGATATGATGCTTACTGGCTGCCCACTGGCCCCATAGAGGCCAGCTGAGAATGCCGATTGGCTGGATGCTGACTGTGTAGTCATGGAAACTGACTTGAGCCCTGTGTGTGACCTCGCGAAGGCCACATAAAAGCTGGGTTACAGAGAGAGGGAGAGGGGGGGGGAAAGGGTCCATGTGTGTGTTATGAAAGAGAGGGAGCGAGCATGACGGACAGCATCACCCAGTTCAACGAGTGTTTGTTTGCCATAGTTTTAAAAGCAGCGTCCCTTGAGCACTTACATATTTAAATACAGAATGTCTGTGTGTGTGTGTGTGTGTGTGTGTGTGTGTGTGTGTGTGGGGCGTATGAAAATAGCAGCTGACCTACAAGCATCCCAGGAGAGGTGGCTCTGCTGAAGAGTGGATGCCCATCGGAGACGCGACCGACCCTGGTAAAGACAAACAGAGAGAGATTTAGATGGATTTCACACTCAGAGACACGGCCAGGTTGACAATAACATGGCAACACACACACAGAGATAAAACACCGCTACAGAGATGTTACGGTGGTGAGAGGAGAAAAAAGAGGACAAATGAAGTGTGGAGCAGATCATCAGAGAGATTGAAGGAGAGTGGAGAGCAAAGCAGAGAGGAACAAACTGGGGAAAATCAATGACTATAAGAGGAGACTGAAAAAAGAGAGACGGGAACTCTCAAAGATGAGAAAGAAGAACATGAGGAATAAAGAGCAGAAAAGAAGGTAGAACTACAGTAGAAGAAGAAGAAACAAAGTGTAAAGGGGAAGATCTAGATATAAAACAATAAACTAATACCGTATGTGTAGGCCAGTAACTCAACACTTTGAACAACAGAACACACTGTTTGAAAAGTGTTTGTTCTTGTAATATCTTTTGTGTTAAATATGCAGAGCAGAATGAGTCCTTCCTCTCCTCCAGGGACTCGATTCAACACCGGAGCTCCCATTTTTTTAAGAGGCTGTTTAATAATCTTCCAAATTTGGAAATTGCACTAGTTAATTGTTTTGCTGTTGCGGTTTGCTTTCATTGTTTCAATTCATTGTGGACTCATCCTGGAGTCAAAACTCCAGGAAGTCACTGCACACAGCCAAGAAATAGTCTGGCTCATAACCCACCATGAAACCACAAATTGACGTTTTTAAACTAGCATGTTAATGAATGAGCTTTAGAGGTACAGGTAGGGGGGGGTTGTTTACTTCAGAGAGAGCCAAGCTAGCTGTTCCTCACTGTTTCTGATCTTTGCACTAAGATAAGCTAAGCCAAGTGGCTGTAGCTTCATATTTATTCCACAGACGTGAAAGTGGTATCGATCGGCAAGCATCTTCAGTAATTACGGTATTTCTGCTCGGGATGCTCCGATACCGGATCGGATATCGGGCCGATACTGACTCAAATAGCTGGATCAGGTATCGGTGACAACGGGGCCGATCTATTGAAGACAATTCTGTTTATATACCATATAAGTTATAGACTGTCATTTTAATTCCTGTTTAACTTTTGACCAATTTGTTGCTGCATTAAAAAAGTTTACACTTGGATTTTAACTACTGTTAATTTGAAGACTTCTTTAGTTACTGGTGTACAAATTATTATTTTAAAAATAAATAACAATTCAGTACATTTATATCAATGTATTTGTTACATTTCGTTTTACAAAGTTAAGAAAGCAATGTTTAAGTCAAGCCTGATGTTGCCTTACACCTAAAAGAATGATCCCAGTCACTTCCACACAGTGAGGCATACAGCTTATTAATAAAACACTGGTATCAGATCGGTACTCGGTATCGGCCGATATCCAAAGACCAGATATCGCTATCGGAGCTAAAAAAGTTGTATCGGTGCAGCCCTAATTTCTGCACAGTGTCAGATAAAGATCAGGCTCCACTAATATTATTATAATCGTATTATACTGTTAGTAGAATTAGATTCCTGTGGTGACTGCGTAGGATTGTTTCTGTCTCGAGTGATCCAAACATTTCCAATAACTGCAGAGCGTTGTAAAGTCCAAAGTCAACATTTATTGAGAAATGAGATATGTAATCATTTCCAAAATATACAACATGTTTTTATCTAATGAAATATTCTGCTTCAATCCATATTTGTTGGGGTTTAGCCTTTCAATAACTACATTTTCACTGCGGTCAAAAACCTGTTTGCTCTCCCGCTTGCCGCACACAAAGGGAGGCACGCACCTGGGGGGGTTCAGCTTTCCTTAGATATAAATAAGGGGGGCTTCAAGGAAAACAGGCTTTGAACCACTGCAGTGGGCTACAGTCCAGTCCTGACCAATGTAGTAGAGTCCAGTTTGTCCTATTCCATCCCAGTCTGGTCCATTCAGTCCTGATTCAACCCTATCTCTTCAAACCTAGCCAGTCTTGCTTGAGATCCAATGGCAAAAGCCAAGATGTTACTTATAACTGAATATAAAGTGGGTGAGTATCTTATTGTAGAGTGTTAAAGGGTGTGGTTCACCTGCAGAGCGAGTCAGGTGCTCATAACTCCTTACTACTTACACACACTTCTTCACATGTGTAGATGGAAAAAAAAAACATGCTCACTGATACACTTGTGTGCAAACAAATCATCCTCACACTCTCAAAGGCACATCCAGTACGGACACTGTGAACATGGACACAGCTAATGAAGCCGGGGGACAAAGACAGCTCATTACCTGTGTGAAATACAAACTGTGGGTAAACATCCAGATCAGTGGATCTCCTCTTGGCAGGCCTCGGCTGCCTTTCTGCCACGTCCAGCCACAAAAACCGCCAGCCTCCTCCCCTTGTTCCGACCCAACACCTCCCTCTTAAACATCAGCCATTAGATAAACACTCACACACACGCACACACACACACACACACACACACACACACACACAACCCCCGTTCCATTTATTACTCTTTAAAAAGGTCACTGTTTTCTCTGGCTAAGCGCCCCGCGCTATTGATAATTTTATGCATAAACAAATGGCAAATTTGTGCCACATAAATATGTATTAGCAATTAATAATGGTGGTGTGTGTGTGTGAGGGGACGCCAGGTGCATGCCGAGTGGGGCTGGCTGGCTGGCTCGCTGGCTGGCTGGCTGGTGGAGCCACAGAAGAGCTGGACTGGTGGCTTTATGTTGCTAGCTGGTCTCCCTCTCCTCCACTGTGTCTGCACAATGGCCACTTAGGCACACACCAGCAAAGTGACACACACACAAAAACACCTCAAACACACACACATGCAGTACACCCAAACACCCTATAAAACCACCAAAGACACACACAGGCATATAGCTACACAACACACACATAGGGTATATTACACCTGAGTTAAATTTCAACTTCAACACATTTGCATGTAAATACACAGGTGGACAGGCACACACACACACACACACTAAGACAGGACAGCATTTGTGCACAGAGGCAGGCTTGAGGGAGTGATGGCACAGCGGGCTTAATGTCCTCTTTCTCTCTCTCTCTCTCCCACCTGGAGAACAATGCATCCATTACATTTCACACACCACTGGGAGCAAACACAGGCTTCAGTCGCCTAGGTGCATGTCTGCTTCACATTTTGAGTCCTTCTCCGGGTGCATCGTATTTTTATCGAGCAGCTTACTTCACGTACAGATGATATTGCTTCAGTTGTTGGCCAGTTTAACAGTTACAATGAGTCAAAGGTAGCCCTGTTTCAGACTGCCTCATCCACTGTGTTCCAGTTTATTTCCTGTCGCAGTGTATGTGAGTGACATAAGCTGACAAGAAGTTAACGTGGACCCAAGATGCTGTCTATATGGGAACCATCTGGGACTGTCTCCCACGCAGGGGATGAAACAGTCCTGCATGGGGGCTAAGCTAAAGGATGTGTTAGAAATGTATCCATTGACATTTAATTAGTAAGTGAAAAACGTACAAAAAAAGTTATTACAGCACGAGAATCTGGAAAAAGTGAGAAAAAGCAAAGAAGAGACTGCATAATCCCAACCTATTGCACCCTATATTTTCCCTGTGTAAGTTTCATGAAATCCTGGTGTGGCATTAGTGCAATATGACTGCTAAGTTATTGAGGGGCAAAACACCATCATTTGACACCGATAGCACACACCAGACACTTCGTACCGACAGAAGTAGTCAACATACAGAAGCCTGTAGGTGCCAAATGTTATGAAATCGCCTTTTCTGGACTATTAATGTGTGCTAAATCTTGGAGATAGGACACTATTAATTAGGATGCGGCGATGTGGAGGGTTAAGTTGACTTATAAGAGCAGGATATCACATCATAGCATGGTAACCTATTGCACTGTGTGACTTTTTAAAGGTTCCCACTGGAGTTTTTGACCTCTAGCAGCACTGTGGAGCTGTTTTTCTATGAGTGAGTTTTGTCAATCGCGTGCACATATTCCTGCCAATGGTTTAAACACTATTCCACTGATCAACAGGTGGCGGTAACATACCAAGATATGCAGCAGTACACTTGCAAAGGCAGTGAAGAAGACTGCAAGTGAGTAAGCACGGATGTAAACAATGATGCATTTAAAATACTTTCAAAAATGGGCTTTGCAAATGTTTTATGGAGGAAGGAAATGCACTCGACAACTTTGTCAGACCTCAAAGATCCAATGTGTGCCAGTCACACAACGGTAATTAGGTCAAAGAACAGATAGGTAGCCGCATTTCAGTAGCTACTGCAGTGAGAAGACGAAAATGATTAAAATACAGTGTAAACCTGATGAATACATTTGACCTCAGTTGATTTTTAGGACAACAAAACCAGCAAGGGATATCTAAAAAATGTATATATATATAGTGCAGGAGTTGCAGCGGCTGTGTGTGTGTCCATCCGCGTATGTGTGTGTGTTATGTTGTCCGTCTGGCGTGGTGAGAGCAGGCTGGCTCCCCCGTAGAGCACTATCACTCTGCTTGGCTAAACACAATCACACAACCTCAACCCGACTCAAACGGCCCACTGAGAGACGGAGAGAGAGAGAGAGAGAGAGAGAGAGAGAGAGAGAGAGAGAGAGAGAGAGAGAGAGAGAGAGAGAGAGAGCGGGGAGCCTACATGGATATATATAAATATATATATGTGTGTGTGTGTGTGTGTGTGTGTGTGTGTGTGTGTGTGTCCTATGTGCACTTGTAGGACAAAAGGCAGCCCCATCTGTTCCATTGTCACAGGGTCTTTAATACGGATCAGATAAACATGACATTTGGGATGAGTGGCCAAGCTCACGTCATAAACCCTGACATCAGACCCTACTCTGTGTGTGTGTGTGTGTGTGTGTGTGTGTGTGTGTGTGTGTGTGTGTGTGTGTGTGTGTGTGTGTGAATGTGTGTGTGTGTGTTTTAAGGCGAATGCATTTGTGTCCTCCTGTTTCTATCAACCTGAAAAAGCAGTGCAAATTTACCAGTATGTATTCTGTGTGTTATTTTCAATCTTACCACTATTTCAATCATCTGTCTGAGTGTTTGTCCTTTCTGTGTGTGCACTGCTGTTGTGTGCACCTTTAAGTGTGTGTCTGTGTGTGTGTGTGTGTGTGTGTGTGTGTGTGTGTGTGTGTGTGTGTATGTATTAGTTGTATAACCTGCTCCCATTCTCAGAGGTGCAGGGCAGGGCTGACACACTGGATGTGTGGCGGCTGTGGGAGGATTAGCGGCCCATTGGCCTAATCAGAGGAGGTAATCAGACTATTCTCTATCATGACAACAATCAGCCGAGAGAGACACACATCTGCCTATTGAGCTCAGCTCTAATGCCATAATAGTGATGAAACATCTGGTCATTTGGGGCTCAATGCAATCAAGAAGAGGGATTGGGACAGTTGCAGATGGCAAACCTATAGTAATTATCTGTTTTAGGCAACAGAGGGATACGCACAGCGCTCAGGTTCACAGGCCACCCTGCTGCAGGAACAATGAGCTCACACTGACAGAAACATGTCAGTGGTGCTGAAGAGAGAACACATTTGATTTCCATCATTCAAAGCACCTTTCTGAACTTTGAATTTGAAAGATAAAGACACAAATAGAAATAAATGATAAGAATACCAGTGAAATTTCACAATTCTCGATACCAATTCAATACTACGGTAAAAAACAAAAGTAAAACGATTAGGGCTGTCAATCAATTAAAATATTTAATTCATATTGATCGCGATTAATCGCAAATGAATTGCAGATTTTTTATCTGTTGAAAATTTACTTTAAAAGAGAGATTTGTCCAGTATTTCTCCTTCATACAACTGTATTTAAGTGTAACTGTATATAACTGTCTCGCCAAAAACTATATTTTACAAGATTACATTTGATCACATCATGATAGTTTTACTTCGCCCAATACTCTTTTACTGAATGAAGCCTAAATCCATCATAATGTACAGACAGTTAACGTTACCCGTTAGTTGGTAAGCAACATAGTCCTGCACGGAGATAACAGCTTACGTTAACCCCCTTTTGTCCTGCCGATTTCAATACGGATTTGTTTTTCACAATATAGTATTATTAGGTAGTGAGTTTACTGTGTCCCAAACACATTTTCTATTGTTCCAGGGATTATGGGATTACAGGACACCATTAGTCCCGAGCCCTGACGGTACGAGTACCGTGATGTTTTCAGAATTTTGCCATTGACTTGGTACCGAAATCAGTTCTCGTGACATCCCTTCACACAACAGCCTATTTCTTTTTCTGTATAATTTTCTGACCATTATCTGTAACTGCTTTTTGTCAAAGTGTTCATGCTTAAAATGGTCTGACAGGAGGATGACATCTTCATTTTAATGATGACTTTAAAAAAAAAAAAAAAAGAAAGCAGAGTAAAAGTTCAAGTCTCAGAAAATTCATTTACAACACTTTTGATATTGATTAATTGTATTTTTCAAGTCATTTATGAAGCGAAAATGCCAACATTAGTTGGTTTCGACAACTGAGTCTTGATTTTCATACTGACATGAACTAAATCCAACGGCTGCCTGGTGTAATGGTCTAAAACCTCCAAAATCATCAGTGTGGTTTTCAAAGCCACTAAGAGGCAACAAACAACACATGATTTAATATATTAAAACTGAGCATCAATGTTCAGTAGTTTTGTTTCATAACTAAATGTGAACTCTTCACCCCTGAGTTTCACACAACTCAGTCTCTCTGTCCATGGAGCAGCAGAGAATTTCATTTGTCAACATCCCACATGAGACTCAGGGCTGTCGTACAAACACCAACATCATCGTCTGTACAGGTGGATTTGAGGTGATGATCCACAGGCAAAAATACATCAAGCAGTGTTTGGCCATGGATAGCTTTGTTCCTCAGAGCTCGCTGTGTTATACACATTAATACTTTCCCATTTTCCCATCTGCTGGAGGAAATGCTGCCAACATCGGCGTTACCCTGAGAATATTTCATGGCAGCCGGGGGTGGAGATAATTTGAGTTTTGAGACCTCGGTTGTCTTTTGTTCTTCACTTCTCATACCGAACCCAGTACAGTTTTTTTAGTCATTTTTATATTTGGAGGGATTAGATGTGCTATAATTACCCATTATAAAACGGGTAGCTCAAATCAAGCAATCTGAATGGTTCATAGGCGTGATATAATTCCCACATATCACTGCTATGACGTGTCTAACCTTTGCACTTTCAGTATCACTGAGAAAAAAATGTTGAAGGGCACTGTTTTACAAATAAAAGCCTTATTAAACTCTGTTTAATAGGTGATATCAGAATCAGAAATAATTTATTGATCCCCGGGGGGGATTTACAGTTGTTCCATTTTAGAATAAAAATATATATATAAACATAGAGATGTTATAAGAAAAACAGAAATAAGAATAGAGATGACATGTTAATATGTGAACATTATCATTTTATAAATGCAATATAAAATGAACTATCAAAGAAATCACATAAACTTAAGTATCAGGGACATCAGATTACTGAATACCATTTATTTTTTTTAATGAAAATATTTTTACGTTTTTAATTAATAAAAAAAAAAAAATTTAAGTTCCATGATCCGTCATCTATTATTTCATTACTTTTCCTGATTTATTTTAGATTTTTTAGTATCGGTATCGAGATATTTAGGCAGGGTATCGTATCGAAGTCATGATTTTGGTATCGTGAAAACACTAGTTAGTTTTGTGCAGAAACAAGTGATTTGACATTGTTCTCACACATTGTATTAACCTAATATCTAAAAGATGTCATAACATAAAGTGAACCAAACACTGGAGTTTCAAGAAAGGATTCGGCTACTACAGAGGTTTTCCCCCGGTTTGTTTTGCTTTGCCCAGCCCACTCAAACCAAAAGTGTAACCAACTACCGCCACCACATTCCACAGTGTCTGAAGCTGCAGCCGAGTGGGCCAAATTACCTGACTAACTACACAATCACACAGAGAAACACACATGCGTCTCTAGTCTAAGGGGAAACTGACCCCCTACGGGATACCCCCAAAGAGTTACCGAATTAATGCGTGCCCGTTTGTGTGAAGCCTCGTGTGTGTATGTGTGTTTCCTGTCTGGCTCTGTGTGTGTGTGTGTGGCTGCTCTGAGACACAGAGTCCAGTCAAACGCTCCAGTGGAATAAAAGAGCCATTGTTCACCAAGGTGGTCCCTGTTGGACCTCCAATCCTACCCCTTTTACACACACACACACACACACACACACACACACGCAGACAGAGACATATACATACATATACAGTACACTCACACAGTTTGTAGGCCGCCACACAAACACACATAATACACACTCCCCTCTGCCTAATCACAGCTTTGTGCTGGAGGGTGCCTGTTGCACAGAGGTAAATATTTGGGTGTGGGATGTAAATGCTGGTCTGTGTAAATCACACACACACTCATGGTAGTCTGTGCAATTCAGACAGAGCTACTTCCTTCCTGTGGGGTGATGATGTTTAGTCTCACTACACCGCAAATCTGATTGGTGCGTTTGATCTCGTCCACTTCCTGTTTAGGAGCACCGTGACCCGTCCTGGGTCTAAGATCTGGAATCAGCCTTCACCGGGTAGATTCATGCGCACCACATGTGGGAGGGTTGATAGCTAGTCTGAGATCAGATCTGTCTGCCCGACGGCTGATTCATCCCAATTGTCTGCGTCATCTGGCAAATGGGATGAAACTGGATGAATGAACCGGCTGAAAACTGTTGCATCATCTCAAGACTTGTTTTTTTGCCACGGGGATCATGTGCAGTAGGAAACATTGTTTGTGGTGATGCCATTTTTTTTTTACTTCCAAGATGCTTGTGATTCTTGTTCAGGCTCAGTCCAGCCTGAGCATTATCACAACTATCAAATGGACCCTAAACATAACCAGACACACAAAAGACAGTGTGAACAATCTATAACTGAAAGCATACACTACACACACCCCTAAAATGTTTCTCAGTTTGCATGTGTGTATGTATGGTGTGAGTGTGTCGAAGGCTGCAGGGCATAAAGGGGAACATGAGACTAACAACTTTATATGCAGTATAAGCGTTTTGACAGCTTGCTTTTAGTGCATTCATACACTAGTTATTTACAGCATTTAGGGAAGGAAGTGAATGAGATCTATTCAGTGGCATTCTGTGATAACCCATTGTATGGTCAACTCAAGTTTGTGGGAATTTGCTATAATATGTTGCTTTCATTGAATAGTCACATAGCCATTCACTATTATAACAGTATAACAGTAGTTAATGAGTGTACATCCTATTTTACTGAAGAGGTGAATCCAAGTAATACTTAAATGTAATCTACACTAGCACAATTACACCACACCAAATTCTGTTCTCAAATTTAACACTTAAAAGTGTCTTCAAGGTATCTTTAAATATGTATTTTTCAATGTAGCATTTAAAAGTCTATTTTTTTTAAATGGAGTCCAGCACAGTGCTCATTCCACATAAACCGCACCAGGGTTACATTACATCGTATGAAACTACAAAACCTAAGGAACCAACCATGACATACCAGCTTGTCTATGGCGAAGAAAACCTGTCTTTCAAAGGGGTCCCTTGACCTCTGACCTCAAGATATATTAATGTAAATGGGTTCAATGGGTACCCACGAGCCTCCCCTTTACAGACATGCCCACTTTATGATAATCACATGAAGTTTTGGGCAAGTCATAGTCAAGTCAGCACACTGACACACTGACAGCTGTTGTTGCCTGTTGGGCTGCAGTTTGCCATGTTATGATTTGAGCATATTTTTTATGCTAAATGCAGTACCTGTGAGGGTTTCTGGACAATATTTGTCATTGTTTTGTGTTGTCAATTGATTTCCAATAATAAATATATACATACATTTGCATAAAGAAAGCATATTTGCCCACTCCCATGTTGATAAGAGTATTAAATACTTGACAAATCTCCCTTCAGGGTACATTTTGAACAGATAAACAAATAAATCAATATTTTAATTGATTGACAGCCCTACTAAAAACACAAAAACATCCGTCACCACGCTAGCGTGTCTTTCACTACCGATCCTGTTTGTAACTGGTACCGACAATTATCTTCACTTCACTTGTTCAACTGACTTTAGTAGTTTAGATTGCAGACACTTGACTGTCCTGCTGTTATTACAGACTGGTGGGGTTTCCTAATGGCGACCCGCCAGGCCTGAAATACTGAAATTATTTGTTATTGTGATGCAATAAGTACTTTAATGTTAAATAAACAGTAAATAAATAGAAAGATAACAAAATATGTCTATGACAGTGCCTGTTATGACTCAGCCAACAAGAACTGTGGACTGGCACTATCTTTCTCATAATACAAGAGTGCAACCACCAACCAGCACATTCATGGTGGATTCTTTTAACCGTCTGTCAATCTGATGAAACACAGCAGTAAACCTCTTGATGTCCAGACCAAACAAAAGCCTTTGTGCAGGCAAAGGCTTGCAACCACTTCAATACAAACTGCACACTGGACAGCTTACTCATCTAACTGAGGCCCTGGCCCCAGGAAAGGAAAAAAAAAAAAAACAGATCACATGGTTGAGACAGTTGCTGGTTAAATGCTGAATGCCCTTTTATCTGAGATATGAGGAGCAGAAAATCTAGATTACACAGCAGAGTTTATCTTTAGTCAGAAATGAATGAAAGCTATTGTACTCAATGTCAGATAATAAAATCAGGAGATAATTTAAGCGTGATTTATTAAGGGAAGCTCAAGGGTCATGTGACACAAGTGCATACCTGCCTACACCCTTTTCGCCCGTATTTCAAGGCCATAACGCAACCTGGCAACCCACAACCAGCTGTTAGCTTAGCTGTTGTCAAAATGGCTGGGCAGGACGGCGTTCCGCCTAAAAAATATAAATACACCTGCAAATAAGTGGACAGAACAGTTTATACCTAGGGCTGCAACTAACGATTATTTTCATTATTGAACAATCTGCTGATAATTTTCTAGATTCATCGATTACTCGGTTGGCTATAAAAAGTCAGAAAATAGTAAAGAATTTCCATCCCAGTTCCTCAAAGTCCAAGTTGAAATCTTAAATGTCTTGTTTTGTCAGTCCAAAACCCAAAGATATTCAGTTTAATATGATATAAAACAGGGTTGCACCGATACCAACACTGGATCGTATATCAGACCAATACTGACTCAAATAGCTGGTTCGGATATCGGTGACAACGGGGCCAAAATCTCCATATTTGTGAGACTGAAAAAAGCATTCTCTGTCATTTTTGCATGAAAAAGTTCTCAAAGCCCTCAATGTATGGAAATATAATCTAATGTGTCATTAAGTGGATTCAGTGGTTTGACTTATTGGTAAGAGGTGGTCATTTATGAGAACAATGTAAAAGCAGTAGTTAAAAAACACCATAAAAATCGCACCTCCCGCCCCTTATCACCACTCTCTGCTCCGTTGTCCTAAAATAAAAGATGTTAAGAGTGAGACACCTCTTTCAGAAGAAAAGGGAAGCAAAAAGGGACGTGTCACAAAGAAAAGCCTTGAAAAGAAGAGGAAGGAATTGAAGACGAATGTGATTTTTTGCTTCTGAGAAATGACACAGAATGTCACAGAAACAAAGACAGTCACATTCACACCAGTGATCTTGTGATGCTCTCTTTAACAGACAAACACAGACCCCAAAGCATGACACAATTGCTGAAATATAACATCTTCTTTTTGATACAGTAAACCAGGAGTTTAAGACACGCCGCTTGAAAGGGAACACCTTTAAATTTCAACGTTGAATTCTGAGGTTTCTATACAGTTTGGTCTGCAAGAAACAGGAGAGAGAACTTCCTTATGTACCAAAATTACAATAAACAAATATAGAAAGAAAAAGCCACTGCCTTTGCTCATTTATTAATTTTCAGTGACGCAAAGTGTCACATATTTGTCACACCTATTTGCAAAACTGGTGTAATTTCTTCATATGATTCAACAGGTTTCAGATATTGTGCTCTAATGTAATTTCCCTATCAACAAATGATTGAACTTGTCTGTTAAAACTGCAACCGGTGGCATACAGAGTAAACTGCAGTTACTAGAAATGTAGGGAATGTCTGTGTAATGCGCTTTCATTTGTTTACAAGAGTTATACGAAATCCTCAAGTTTGTGCAACGTAGAGACATACAGTTAACTTCTCCGCATAAAGTCTAAAAATTACACACATACGCAATATTTCAAAGACATTTGGTAAAAGCAAAATAAAAGCGTGTGACATGTGTTGAGCAACTAATATGCCACCAGAGCTCCAGTCTTATATCTTTGATATAAACTAGACAGTCACCGTGGAGGAGGTCAATTGTGGGAAGCACTTGTTTGTACTCGCTAGACTTGACTGTTTGTATTCAAGTTTGCTTTTGACAGCTGTGGGCTGACACACACACACTTACTGCAGGGTTCAGTGAGAGCTCTACGGACCAAGCGTGAACTATGGATTTGTGGAGGCCGGGATCCATTGCAGATTTGCCCTTTTGACCAAATCATTGAGAGTTATATATAATATATTATTTTGTACAACAACTTCTGCAATATCTGCTTTACGTAAAGAGGAAGAGGGAAAAAAGAGGAGAATAGAAGAGGAGAGTTCCAGAGTTTCCACAGTCACACAACCGTCTAGTCAAAATTTCTCACTATGTCCAGCACTTTGGTTTCAGGACGAGGGAACTTAAAAAACTGACTGCTAGATAAGCTCAAATTGTCCAAATGGAACTTACACTGAACGTTCAAGCTGAACTGACTATACTGAATCACCATTGTCACTGCCTGAATCTGTAGCTTTTAGCAGTGGAGCTCCACTTACTGGTGACTCAGAGCAGTGAAAGAGCACCTGTGTCAGCTCAGCTGTGATACTTCCTCGTTAAAAGCTTAATAAAAGGCCACAAAAGCCACAGAAGCAACGTTGAAGTGATCAGGCTGTTGCCAACAGCTGGCTGCTGAGCTACTAACGTCATGTGCAGTGCTTGTGTAGATATTTGGAACCAGCAACAGGCTGAACGTCTGAAGAGAATCATGCGTCACGGTGTTATGGAGAATGATGATTTGTCCAGTGATGCTCTGGACAGTCTGGATTGCTCATTTTCTCTCCTGAGATCTGGCAACCCAGAAGCGAGATTGGGAAGGAAACATCAACGAGACAAAACGAAGTAAAGGACGTACTAATGTTGTGCGCGCTCTGCTCCTACCGCCTACCTGTTGCACGTTTCCCTTTTGGCAGTCGCTAGACACACATGGACACTTTACCCCACAGAGCGGTGACAGGGAGAAGAAAGGAGGAGGAAGGTTGATAAAAACACTTAGGGCTGTCTCGGGTTTGACAGGGTGAGTTAAACACACCAAGCACAGATCCCTCCTCGTGTCCACACAAACACACACACACTGATGTCTCTATTCATTTAGACTGTCACACTCACACACCCCCAAGAGATCTCACTTCCTCTGTCAGCCCGGCTAAATTACAGCTCTCCTTCTTCCTGTCTATCTCTCTTTTCCTTTCTTTCTGTCTCTCTAACCTCCGTCTGAGAGACAGACAGCGACAAAGACACATGCTTGGCATGTTGTCTCTCCGGCTCTAACACAACAACCGGTGTCGGAAGACGTCTGAGAGGACCAGATGCGCCGCTTAATGTTTTAATGTGATTAAATGTTCCGAGTGAAACAACGACATTAGGGAGAGAAATATCATTTGTGAGGGGGTTGTGTGGGTCAGTGCCCTGGTCTGCCCTCTGAAGGAGGACAAGGGCTGTCTCATGGTTCTGCTGGCTCACACCAAGACAGCTCAGCTGGTTACACTGCTGAACTTATCAATGTGGACAATCCGAACAGAACTCACCTGACTGTCAGCCAAACGAATTAGCCAAAACGGCAACAACAACAACTTCGGCTTCTATGCCAAATACATTCAAGGCATTTAATTGTGTCATTAGGGAGAGAGAACATATTGGAAACTTGTGAAATTATTCGTACATGCATGTGGTACTAAATGATAAGGTGCAAGTTACATTTTCATGTCTTTGTCAACATGCCATCATGTCAACAATGAGTTACTATTTAACAAGATTAAGGGCGCTTTCACAAGCCAACATTTAGTCCGTTTTAATCGAACTCTGGTGCGGTTCGTTTGGGCAGTTGTGAACGCAGTAATCGTACTCTGGTGCGGACAAAAACAAACAGTCTAAGATCGCTTTCGAGAGGTGATCTTGGACCGTTTCCAAGGGAACCAAAACGCAGGCTGCCTGTGTGGGCATTTGTTGAGATGGACACAGGTAAACAACAGGATAACATGACATTTGGCCCGAAGAGGACATGCAGAATATGCTAATTAAAGTCCACAAAAATAGTGACACTTATAAAGTCCTTGGAGATAAACTGGAGGAGAAGGGAGTAGATCAGTGCCGAGTCAAAGTGAAACGACTTCGACAGCAGTATATCAAAGTCTGTGATTCCCTGCACAGAAGTAGCAGCTTTAAAGATGAAAAAGATAAATTTGCTCCTTCGTACGCTCCCCTCAGCAACTTATTTTTTTATTTGGTGCGTTTTAATTTGTGCACTGTAAAACTGAACCAGACTAAATAGAAAACAAATGAAAAGTATCAGTTTCACTCTGATTCGGCCCAGCCAAACGGACTGTGGCATGTGAAAGCGCCCTAAAGGCTCTTGCACACCAGCAGCGCACGTCAATATATTTTTTCACAATCCGAATCATTGGGGAAATTTAAATTTTAACATCACAGTAGCATTAGATTTGTAACATACATGTATGCACAAGGTCTAGATGCACTGTGTTTTAGTGTTTGTAGCTAAATGCTACTTTACAACATCTGTCCACAGGAGGAGAATAACTCACATTCTGTCATCTGACACATTTCAGCTGCGTTTTTTCCATCAATCTGCAGTTTGTCTGACTGTACAGATATGCTTTATTAATTTGAATCAATACTGCTGTCTACACCGGTCACGATACAGTCTACAGATAGAGTTTTCTTAAGCTTTGTCTTTCGTTTTTTCCGTCACTTATGCAAAAGTGCTTCTGAGTGCAGAGCAGAACTGTGACCGGACAGATCCAGGAGCTGCTGTGCTGTTTTCAATATGCAAACTTAAGCTTAAAGCTATACTTCATAATAGCTCACGATAGTTTATAATAGAAAAAATAAGCCAGTTTATGTACACTGATGTAGAAAAAACAGCAAATGAAGTGAATAAAGTCAAACCAGATCTTATTAATGCCATAGGTAACTGAGAAATATAAAAGCCGGAGCTAAGTGGACCTGAGTCATGCTGAGAATCAAAGCTATGGGACAAACTCAGATAAACTGACAGATCAACCTAGTTAAAATGAAATGCATTTAACTGATTCAAACATAAACAGATGTCTACAGATTAACAGGACAGTCATTCCTAAAGGAAACAGACCGTTTGTGTGATCTGTTATGGGAAAATTTCTCCCAAAAATAAAACGTACTGAATTTCTAAAGGGTAGAAATACTTCAACTGCACATATATGTCTCATTCACACATACACACACATGTACATCACACCCAGAAGTGGAACAAGAGCCTTAATTCTATCTCAGCGTGGTAACAAACGCTATTCAAAAGAGATTAATTCCACAAGAGGATTATTCTCCACATTAGAGATAATAGGAAGTAGGGTGGGGGGATGGTGGACAACATTTGATCTCACAAACATCTAGCTAATCCCAGGTGTAACACATGTTGATGTTCAAAAGGCAGCCACATGTGTGCGTGTGCATGCTTCGAGTTTATGCCTTTGTATTCTGTGTGAGTTACGTGTGTGTGTTTTCCTACCTGCTCTACTTTAAGTGTGTGTGTGTGTTTGCTGTGGGTGTGCGGATGCTGATACATTCCCGTAGGCCAAAAACAGCAGCTGTGCCCCCCGGCCTCCTCCTTACAGTGATAACATTGATGTCAGTTTTGCTGCCATTTATCGTTGACTGACATATCCAGTTCATGAAAGAGCTTACAGTCGCTGTTCTGAACGTGCCGTGTCAGGCTGGAAAAGTCCTCCGTCGCAAAAGGAAGTGATGTGATTTACATTTCTGATAGAAGCCACAGCGATTTGTTTCAAGTTAAAAGAAAAGGAGCTTGGTAGTAAGCATGGGAGAGTAGGAAAGAGCGCCAACTACAGAAAGTTCATCCGAAAATCCCAGAAATAGGGCGCAGCAGTCCCGCCCATACTGTTTGATTGACAGGTGAACTCTGGGAAGCACAGCATAGAAACTAGGGGAGTAACGATACGTTTCTACGATACGATACGCATCACTTTCCATTGTTCCGATACAATTCAATGACGATATTTGGCTCATCTAGAGCGATACAATACAATACGATACGATACGATACGATACGATATGATACGATACGATACGATTCAATGACTTAAAATCGATACAGTAACTTTTTTTTGCAAAGAATTCAATCAGTGTGTCTGTGAAATAAATAGCTGATACTGGACAGTGCAGGTCAGGATTCCTCAAAGTTTTTCTTGAAAGGGAATCAGGGATAGATTAATTATGGATATAAACAAGTAAACAATGATTAATGGCAAATACATACACCTTTTATTTGAAAATAATAAAAAAGTGCAACTTTAGGACCCGCTGCGTCAGTTCTTAAGATACAAGGGAGTGCAATATTTAACAAAAAATAAAATAAACCAACTTCTATTCAAGTTAAATTAACAGTGGTTTAACCTTCTGCTTCTGTCCTCATTTCCAATATAAATGATAGAGCAGGGGTCTCCAACACGTCGCTCGCTCGCGACCAGTAGCTCGCGATCAGTAGCTCGCGACCAGTAGCTTGCGACCCGTTTCTGAGTCGCTCGCCAAAGGTTCAAAGAATATGTAAACAAATTTGATGAGACAAAGTCACTTGAAATATAAGCCTAATGAATGTGACTAGAGTTGCAGCTAGTGATTATTTCATTATCGAACATTTTACTGACTACTTTCTTGATTAACATGTGACTTAAACGCCCACTGAAGTGAAGAAAACATCAGATAAGGAGACTGTATCGTTCCTGAAAATATGACATGACACAAACATAAATAATATTCTGATATTCGCATGACGGTCATTCAGGCTTTAAGATAGAGACACACAAACACATGCTGACTCATGTTAAGTGTGTTTCAACACAAACGTGCAAAATATTGCCTCTCTGTATGTGTCTCTCTCTCTCTCACACACAGACAAATTCTCTGGAGCCCACTTAACATGAATGGCCTCTGTCTTGATCAGCTCATCCCTGAGACTAAAACACACACACACGACCTCACATGCATGCACACACACACAAAGAGAAACAAATAAGACTTCTCATCACTTGAACTGCATTGTCTGTCTAGGCAGAAGTAATCAAATCAAGGATGTCTCCCTCCTTTTTTCACACTCTGGCTCTCTCTCTAGTTCTCTCTTTGTTTCTGTCCCTATCTTCCTTTCTCCATCTCTACCTCTAATGAGAAGCTGGCTGCCACTCTGTGTGGCTGTTTGGTGCTCATTTCAAATGCTTCCCCACTCTAATGAGGGTCAGGCAGCTTGAGTTCCTCCAGGTTAATGTTGAACTACAGCAATGAAACTTGCATTTTACACCCAAAATAAAGTCTTATACGATTTATAACAGATTTAAAACAACTGTAATGGATTGGGGTGGGGAGGGGGAAATAGAGTTTGGCGGAGGTAGAAGGAAGTTACCGCGTTTATTGGTGTAGTCAGAGTGACGTGATGTCTTATCCGCTTCAATAACCAAAACAAAGCCGCTGTGAGCCGAAGCGAGAAAGCAGGGTCCAAGGGGATATAGCCTGAACCCTCACATTTTAAGTCCAAAATGGTAAACACTACACATACAGTAAAGTATGGAAACACTTTGGGTTTAACACATTGCCAGGAAAAGCAGAGCTAGACATCACGGCTAAAGCTGCATGCTAACTCTGTCATGAACAGGAAACGTTATCGTATCGTAACGTGCGGTCAAGCTGGCCGTCACTCTCATCTCTGTGGTCAAATCAGCTGACGCTACAACTGTAGAGCACCCACACACTGACATTTATGTTAAATGCATTCAAACGGCCCCGATGGAGCTGACCATGGATGCATAAAGAGAACGGAGCTAACGGGAGAGCTAGAGACGGACTTGGCGAAGTTAGCGGAAGTAAACACGTGACTATATCCGTTTTTTAAAAAAGGCATTAACAAACTCTCATGTGTTGATTTAGTCTCTTAGAGCAGAAAATTAAATGCTGAGAAAATTAATATCTATATTTAATTGTTCACCAAGTGCTAGCATGTGTCTGAGTGATGCTTTTCTATTTTGTTTGTTTTCTACTGTAACAAGAGAATATATCCAGTAGTTGCATGCCACCAGTAAAGCAGGAACGGAGGTGTAACACTTTACCTTAAAAAGCACAAAAATGACAATTTTACCACATGCACTGTTTCAAAAGGTGGTGGTTAGTACCTGAAGGCACCTTTGTCAGCTCAAACAGGAGGAAGGCACAAGGAAGAAGCCTGCACTGTAATGCAAAAAATAATTTTCCAAAATGACATGTGAACACGGCTGCGAAAAACACACACCTTCGCGTAAACACGAGGTGGCGAGATGTTTGGACGGGCCGACTGCGCGCTCCTCCCTCCGCCTGCACAGAACTCGCAGCGCCGCCTAATCATCGTCATTACAGCTGTTTGAAAAACTGTTTCCAAACAGGCAATCAAAGCCTGTCTGGATAATTAGCAGAGGGGAAGACGTCTTTGTGAGCGAACGGCTCCTCTCCCTCCTCCCATTGCCACCAATCTGAGAACACAAAATCAGATCTGTCTCCTATGAGAAACACACAAAAAAAAACCTGCACATGTGTTTTTTGCATGTGTGACTCTTAGTGTGTTTGTGTGTGCGTGCGTGCGCGCACCGGTTGCACTTATTGTGCTGCCGAGACAGCTTGACTGAAAACAAACTGACAAAAAACATTTGAAGCAGAAAAAAACGAAGAAAAAAAAAAGAAACACGCACACACAACAACCTGTCAAGAGCGAAATGCCTCTAATTTTTCTGTCATCTGCCAGCCGTTTAACAAGACGAGAGCGCTCTGCCCCCACACTCCTTCTCCGAGCCACGAGAGACAGAGATGGAGGGAGGAGGAGAGGGAAAAGACGAAGGTGGGAAAGAGACAGGAAAAAGACATATCTGATGCTCTGTATGTCTCAAATCATTCGACTCACTTAACCTTTCCTTTCTCTTCAGGTTGTGGTCTTTTTCTCTTTCTCTTAATCGCCCCCTCTTCTCTACCTCAGACAGTGGAAGAACAAAGTGTATATTTGTAACTATCAGGGGAGGCAGGGTAATAAGCACTTAGCCATTGGCCCCGTCTCTCTAAGACCAAACCTCCAGCTCTCTGCCTCCAGCGCTCTCTCTAAGGGGGAATGGTGTTTATAGTAAAGGTCCTGTTCACTTTAATATGGCACATTATGCTGATGCTGCTGTCAGCTTACATGAGGGCGCAGGCGGTGTGTGTGTGTGTGTGTGTGTGTGTGTGTGTGTGTGTGTGTGTGCGTGTGTGCGTGTGTGCGTGTGCGTGTGTGTGTGTGTGTGTCTCAGCATGTCTATTTCTGTGTATGCTGGCTTGTAAATTCATTTGTGTGCATGCATGTGTACATTTACAGCAAGTGTGTATGTGTGTGTATGTGTGTGTGTGTGTGTGTGTGTGCGCGAGTGTGTGTGTGTGTGTGTGTGTGTGTGTGTGTGTGTGTGTGTGTGTGTGTGCGTGCGCTGTCAGCTTGCCTCCTCTTGCTCCTCCAGCGGAGCTGAGGATCTGTGGAGACAGGCGGATAGATGAAATATTTAACTGTCGTGTGTTTAAAAGAACAACAGATGCTTTGTTCTGCTAATTAGCACTTAGCACAGAGAGCAGAGCTACAGTACGGTTGTGTGTGCGTGTGTGTGTGTGTGTGCGTGTGTGTGTGTGTGTGTGGATGGGATTGTTATCCTAACTCAGCTGGGGCTTTAAGCAGCCCCACTCGACTTGCCAAGTCCAATCGTGTTCGCTCTCCACCGAACCTGGTGTTACAAGCAGGTATCCAGCGGAACAAAAGGTGGTAGAGAAAGACCTCCAGCCAAAGATCAGCACGAGGCAAACAACGCGTTTATATATCGCAAAATTTGTTTTGATTCCATAAAAACAAACATACACCACTAAAGGTGGTGATTTGAGGTGGGTGGGTGGGTATAGGTTGGTCATTCTTACAGTCTGCCCCACACTTTGGTACAGACCAAGGTAACTTGATCATTTCTGTCAAGATTACCATTACATGATATGCGCTGCTTGCACGCAGACACGACGTCGGGGTACACTCGCTGCATTTTTTTAGATGGGACGATTAGTCGCATAAACTATTAGATTTTTTATAACTTAACGACTATTTGAAAAATCTAAAATCATGACCCATCCCTAGTTAACCACAGACATTATTTCAGTCATCTAAATAAAAACCCATTAAAAAAACCCATTGACTTCCAGACGGGGGAGTGGGAAGTGCTAAAATGCTAACTCATTTCTGGGTTTTAGGACTCATTCCTTTTGCACTCTCTAGTACACTTCCATAGATATGATTGGATGCAACAAGTCAGCTGGTAGCCAAACAGGTGAGCCAGTGATAGTGAATATATGTGGAAACCATTGCAATTTTGGCATCAACAGAACTGCTGAATCCTCCACCCGTGACCCAGTGGAAACTACAGTGTACATCTTTGACATTTTGCTCGAGTTTCTATCACTCTATAGTGACTTATGAGGAGAGCATTAGTGCATTAACCTTAAATTCCGGAGTCATCAAAGTTCACAGGAGAGCTACCAAAGCAGAAGTACAATACCGGTATTAGTCAGCCTAAAATGATAAGACATAAGCAAGTAAATGCAAGGAAAAGAAAGAGATGTAGGAAGGATTTTCTCACTAGTACTCTGGAATGCAGTTTGGCTTGAGGTAAAGTAGACAAGCAGTTGTGGAAAGACTGCAATCCATTAGCCCAGCACAGCACAGCTCAGCTCAGCCCAGTCCAGTAGTTTTGTCCTTATATAGGGCAGGCTAGCGGACGGTCGTATAACACCCGAGTCAGACTCAGCCACAGCAAAACATAAATTAAGACGGAGACAACGGGGGCTAGTCCGAGAAAAAACACAAGGCTAAGACTGTCTGCTCCGATTCTGTCACACAAAATAAAAAGAGAAAGAGAGCGAGCATGGGGCAATGTCATACTGTACACAATATGGGTCATTATTACAAACACACTTTCATTTCCTTTTGTTTGTGGCTTTTTTCAGTAGCCAAGATGTCGCTCTCTATAACGGTGACAGGAGAGGAGGGGCTCTGTGTGTGTGTGTGTGTGTGTGTAAGTGTGTGTGTGTGTGACAGGTTGTTGTAGTGCCGTGCCCCCTCCTGTCCCTCCTCTGCCCAGAGATGCTTGTCTCCTCTCCTCTCCTCTCATCTGACACTTAATCAATGCACTGGAAGTAGCCTTTCACACACAATCTAATTATATGGAAATGAAGGGAAACCAGGGGGCTCTATGCTAAGTGCGCTAACGCACACACGTACACTTGCACAGCGGCAAGTACTCACTGTGACAGAGAGAGACGGAGAGCTGTAGGAAAGTAAAGAGAGGCAAGGTTACAGGCAAATGGGGTCTACGTTAAGTGCTACTCATATCAACAATACGGTCGTAACTGTAGTAGGTAAAGAGACTGTGCGGCCAGCACACACACACACATGAACACACGCTGCTATCTCTCCAACATAAGCCTACATATCATCTGTATTGTCTTGTTATCGGTCCCTATCGTGCTTCGTTTCTGTCCATTTATCAGGCCCTGACACGTGCGCGGAGTTGTAATCTTGTGCGTGTGTGTGTGTGTGTGCAGTGGTGAAGGTGACGCTGTGAGGTAGAGTAGGGTCAGGGTTAACTCGTATAATAAATCAGGCTTGTGCAGCCATTAAAGCCGGGATACTGCTCAGGCGATTGCCAAGGGAATCATCCATAAACTGTGACTGCTCAGCTCTGAATGCCTACCCATACTGCACTGTCACAGCTCCCTCTTCTCACTGTTGGCTTTAGGAGTCACCGCATGAGGATACATACTGTTATACTGTTAACGTTGGAGAGATATCATGACACAGTGCCAGGCGAAATTTGGTGGTAACCGTTGCATCCTTATTGGCAAATGTGGGGATTTTGCGCAATTCAAATGGGATAAAAGAAATATTTCTCTCTTGACTGTTGACTACCGTACATATTATTTCCAAAATAAGATCCAATGGACTTTGCCTCTCTATTGCCCGACATCTGCCATAGTGTATTTTTTGACACTACTGCTACTATTCACCAAGGTAGGACATTTTCAAATAGACTAATAAAGGCATATATTTTTATGTAAATATTTATTTGTACGTAATATATATGAAAGTGCACACACAAACTACAGACACTTAAACGCAGCCATTTCTGTGTTCAAACAATGTTGCCATGGATGTATACTGTGCATTTATCAGTCCAATTGGCAGTTGTGATCATAACCCGCAGCACAGTCGGTGTCACAGTGAAAACAGTTCACAGAAAGCAATGATAACTGATACATTAATGAACTTCATACTTATAATATTAATTCTTAATCCATTATATAATGAACATGAATGTTTCGCCAAAAGGTCTCTACATCACTGGATACTGTATCTTGGTCATTTCAGTGTGTGTGTGTGTGTGTGTGTGTGTGTGTGTGTGTGTGTGTGTGTGTGTGTGTGCACGTGTCAGAATATGTGAAAGAAAGCGAGACGGAGAGATGATGATTGAGTCAAGTAACCTGACAGCTGTCAGTTGAACCTATTTCAGCTCACACACACAAACATGTCAATTAGGAGGCATGGTGAGCTGAGCAGTTGTGAGCTGATTGGGTCACATCTTTACTCCCTGCAGCCACTGTCAACAACAGACCAACAATACAGTGGACATCACCTGACACACAGACAAAGAAACACACACATACACACAGATATGCACACATATGCACACATACAGCATATGAAGTATACAGTCAGGAGTGTGAGAGCATCTGGCGAAATAAACAAAGCATATATAACTACAGGTGCACACAGACAGACGGATACAAACACACCTGCACTCAGACATCCACCCCTGTCACCCTACAGCTCCAGCTGTGTGCCAAGCAATGCTGTCGGCTGAGAGTGGTAGCAGGAGGCGAGAAGGAATAAGAAACAACCGATGATGAAGTCTGCAAGTTTCAGGCATAATATAAGAGACTTTTGGGAAGAACTCTACCGTGCCAAAAAGCTGCAGAGCTTTTAAATTAAGAGTGTTTTGAGTGCTTTTTATTCCGTCAGAGTTACCGCTAACAACACATTGACGCCAATTCATTTTAACGCCATTAACTTCTTTAACACATTAACACAACTTGCGATTTTTTTAGGTTGTAGTGGGGTCAGTTTATGAAATAAACTAAGAATATATATGAAACTAGAAAACCTAAGGAATCCATTGGTACCAACCATGTCATACTAGCTTACTAATGAAGGAAGTTAAATAACGCTCCAAACTAATGCTACATTTTGGTGAGGAATAATTGTCATGGCCATTTTCAAAGGGGTCCCTTGACCTCTGACCTCAAGATATGTGAATGAAAATGGGTTCTATGGGAACCCACGAGTCTCCCCTTTACAGGCATGCCCACTTTATGATAATCACATGCAGTTTGGGAGAAGTCATAGTCAAGTCAGCACACTGACACACTGACAGCTGTTGTTGCCTGTTGGGCTGCAGTTTGCCATGATTTCCAGTAATAAATATATACATACATTTGCATAAAGAAAGCATATTTGTCCATTCCCACATTGATAAGAGTATTAAATACTTGACTAATCTCCCTTTAAGGTACACTTTGGACGGATAAAAAATGTGCAATTCATTTGCGATTTATCATGATTAAACATTTTAATAGATTGACAGCCCTGTACTTCATATACACACATGATCTTTACTCCAAATACATGTCTTTTGTCATCCCCGGCAGATCATACCGACATGGGATAAGGGTTGCATTTTAGTATAGATATGAAGTGTCATTACACAAACTGATCAGCAATTTGGAAAGTGAATCCAGTCAAAGAGGAAGACAGAGGACACTAATTCATGTCCAGCAGTGAGCCATGCTGGGCCACGTCATCAAAACAACACAGATCAGAGACAGAAAGGACAAAAGAAGAAGAAAGGAGCGACACAGCAAGAATTAAGAGGATGTGGGCAGGAGAAAGGAATGGTCATGGTAACAATACAACAAAAAGAGTTTAAGAGAGGACAAGCGATAGATGGAGACAAAGTGATAAAGTGCGTGCGTGTGTTCATTATAAAAGTGTTCTGATTGTCTTGGCGTCCTATCAGGTGGCATCAAACCCGTGTGCGATCTGGAGGGGGAACTACAAAGTGGATCCTGGGGCCTGCAGAAAGAAGCCTTTTTGATCGCGCTAATTAAAAGCCATTTTGTTTAAAACAAACAGACACAAGTCTAATTGGCTCTTTTCCATAAGAAAGGGATGGATGTTGAAAGTGGAAGAAGAAGACATGGAGGAGGGAGTGTGTGTCTGTGTGTGTGAGGTGGTGGTGGTGTTGGATCAGAGGGAAGCTGTGCTCAACCTGGCACGTGCACCGCTGCAGACACACACATGTAAACACATACACATTGTATTACTGTGACCCACTATCAGGGATACCCTTTAACAATCTGAGCACACAGTAAAAAGCCAGTGGAAGTATGTGAAGAGAGAACAGGTGGAGAAGAGAGACAAGAAAACAAACACACAAATTCACACAGGCATAAAAATTCAAAGAAAACTGCTGTTATGTTGAGCATATGGTGGAGTTAAACGGCCCCTAACTGTTTATTATTCTCTTTTTCTAGAGGAGACAACGTTATGTCAACTTTGAGTCCTTTTTGTCTTCAAAAGCAGAGGGCAGTCAACTGGCCTTTAATATTTTTTGTTCTTATGGTAACCACTCTGCAGAACCTATACTAACTATACTCAGCTAGTGTTGTGCAGAAACTCCACAGGCTCTAAATCAAGCTGTGTGTTCCAGAAATAGTTTGTTCTGCACAACCTGGGCAATTTCTCAGCATTTAGTTTTTAACTATCCAAAATATTGGGAGATATTAGAAATGAACGGTGGTAAAGAAATTCTGCAGATTTATTGTTTTGTTTTTACCGTGGTATTGAATTTCACTGGTATTGGTATCGACCACTAAATTTCTGGTGTCGTGACATCCTTACTCTCCACATAAATCACAAAGGATGCATTCAACAAAGTCAATAATATAACAAATATAAATAAATCATAACGTTTGTTTAGTTTTGTTTATCACAGTGCATCAAATCCTTGAGGAGCATTTTGCAGTAATACACACACACTGCACGTGTGTCATATGTACACACTCACACACTCACACTCACACATGCACACCTGGGGCTGAACAGGGAACAGATTGTCTCCTTCCATCTCTGAGTCATCACATCACGGCCTGCAGCTCCTCCGGCTGAGTTCACACTGTTCCGCTAAAACTGACTGAAGTAAACTGAGCCGAGCTGGATCAGAGTGGCGGGGGGACAAGTCTGAACTGTACTGGACTGGACTGGACTGGACTGGACTGGAGAGGGGTTAACTAGCCCAGTAAAGAGATATAATCCAGGGCTGTGTATTTCAGTGATGCTACAGTCCACAGGATGCTACGGGAGCGTGTGTGTAAGTGGGAGGAAGGAGGATTTTGAGAGATAAGTGGTGTATTCCTGTTTCTCTCTCACACACACCACCACACACACACACACATACACATACACACACTACAGAAGTGGAACCAAAAGGCTATTTGAGCTATGAGAGCTGTAGGGGATTTTTTCTCTTGCCTAAACTCACTTTATCACTGTCAAAGAAATTCTCCTGTAGATACAAACACACACTTTTGCACACTTTGCACTAGGGGTGACCCCGAATAGTTGAATAGTTAACTATTCAACAATTCAACAATTTGATCTAAGGAGCCTGACTGCCAATCTCACAGTCAAATCGTCACAATGGTGGTAAAATTTGGTTATATTGGGGATGCTGAATGTCTGATTTTACATAGAATTGATTGGTTTCTCCCAATAAATCATGATATATAGCCTGTTTTTGTATAAATATCCGCCTATTAATAATGCTGTTAATAAAATCAATCTCCTTAGTGTGTGTGTGAATAAATCACTATCAATTTTGCGCGACCATCAGAGCAGCATCTGGCGATAGCCTCAGAGAGACTAGATAACAACATAAGGCTACTGTTTAAAAAATCAAAGAATACATTTATTAATCAAAGCACTCACATAAGAACACTATCAGAACGCTGAATATATTTTGAATTTATGAACAATTTTCCTTCAAAATTATCTGGGGTAGGCGCGTAGAAACAGCTGTTTGCGGTGTATATAACAGCTGTTTGCTGCTTGAGGCGCTCTCGCGCTTTCTCTCATTGACTGTCCCCTTCGTTTCCCTGTTGTTTCCCTGTTGTTTCCCTTTTATCTGTGGATTGCTACAATGGGGGGGAAATGGAAATAGGGCCGAAAGTTCTATTTACAACCACAAACAGCAAGCAGGCTAAGAAACCGTGTTCTGTCTGTCTACGATCTCCGCTTCGTTTCAGTTCTACGGACAGTGCCGCACCTACACACACCCTCAGCCTACACTCAACAAGCAGCGCTGTCCTGAAACAACAGCTAAGCGATAGTCTTTGTTTGGTACAGATCCTCATAAAAATCACACCATAATCATTTAAATATGTTTTTCAATGAAAAAGAGAATAATGATGTAAAAATGATCATCCGCAAATCATATTTTAATTGCAATATCTGTCAAAATAAACGCAATTAGATATTTCTTTCCAAATTGTGCAGCCCTAGGCAAGACTTGACCAGATCAGATCTGACTATGTAACTTCTTAGTCGGGGTCACCCTTACTTTGTACACTAAGCGTGCAATGACACACAATGTTGAATGTTCTGTACAATGTTGTGTAAACCAACATTTTTTTCTTCATCTTAACCTTGAAATAACATCCAGAATACAGTGCTACCACCTGTGGTTCCACAATCACTCAC
This sequence comes from Sebastes umbrosus, assembly GCF_015220745.1. Taxonomy (NCBI): domain Eukaryota; kingdom Metazoa; phylum Chordata; class Actinopteri; order Perciformes; family Sebastidae; genus Sebastes; species Sebastes umbrosus. The sequence continues at coordinate 5,732,651 of NC_051291.1, forward strand.
ACACACACTCCAGACTCATGCTGTACCCATGTAAAGACGCACTCATAATGTACACAGTCACATGCGAAATGGCCCACTTCCCATCAAAAACCAAGTTATTGAGAAAAACACAAAAACGCGGAAATCATCTTTTCCTCACACACACACAAGGCCCCAAAAAAACTCACAATCTTCAGTGATTGTGTTTACAACTATGATAGAGTAGCGGGCGTCGTGAATGGCAGAGGCGACAGGGGGCAATTTTAACAACGTACACAATACACTACATTAGAGTCGCGCTTCCCCCGTCTTGACGCAACAGAACATTCACTTATCTATATGATAATGGGAGGGCGCAGAACTCAACGTGACAACAAGAGGAGAGACGCAACACAATGCAGAGCGGCGCCTGCAGACAGAGTGATCCGAGATGTAATCTGCTCCGAAGAGAACAAGAGGGAGAGGAGAGAGAAAGGAAGAGGGAGATGCACGTCTTTATGTGACACACAATTTGGAGTTGGGTGGATTGACAATGAAGCTGTCAACAACAAAGCGCAGACATCAGCCTATTGTTAGGGAACATATCTTTAGAGGAGATACTGATGCTGAAAAGGGGATGAAATACAGGAAACGGTGTGATACAGGAAGTACTGACAGACATTACAATTGCAGCTGGTGAGTGTAAGTGGAGTATGATTATAGACAGTTTGGATAAATTACAGTGTTTCGCTCTAATGTTTAATGTATGTTTGAACAAACGGGACCCACTCTAAGTGGAGCAAAAAGTAGCAGAACCGTGTGAAAGTGGATGTTTGCACCTGCTGTGAGTGGGTTTTCATGTCTGTGTGTGAAAGCCTGAATGTGTGTGTATGACAAGCCTATTGAACTTTAATGGAATATTTCGGGGAAATATGCTTATTTGCTTTCTTTTTGAAGAGTGAGATGGAAAGATCAATATCAAGCTCGTGTTCTGTGCATGATGTAAGGAGCCGGGAGTCAGGACGGGTTTAGCTTAGCTTAGCATAAAGACTGAGGGCAGGGGGAAACAGCTATCCTGGCTCTGTCCAAAGTTCAAACACCTGAAAAATGTGGTATGTAGCTTGTGTAATGCACATACAGTATAAACAGAAATGTAAAAATTATAATATGTGGTATCAGGGCGACTTATATGCTGAAACAATTTTTTGCTGAACAACAGCCAGGCGCAGTGACTGTAGACTGTTGTCTGGGAGACAACACAATCGACCCCGACCTTCTTGCTAAAAAGAAAGCTTAGAGGTGTTGGTAGTAGGTCAATATGGCCGTTAATATTCTAATATATATATATATATATATATTCCAGAATTCCAGCCAAATAGAATAACTACCGGACATATGTTTTAAATATCCATATAGTAGCCCATATTTGACATAACTTGAAAATAAGTTAAAGACGCGGTCTAAAAAATAAAATAATAGGCTGGTCTGTCCGATTCAAAATAGTGTTGGGTGGCTTGTAGGGCTGTAGCCTAATGAACAGTTTGAAGCTTCATTCATAACTTTGACATTCAAATTATTATAAATACCTTACCTAAACTTTGCGTGCAGTCCATAAAACATAGATGTAATCATTATTTATATCATCATTATAGCGACTTGGTCCGAGCCACTTTGTTTGTTTCGCATTTAAACAGTCAGCTGGCTGTGTATGAAGTCCGGCTTTTTTTTTTCAGCACACACACAGAACAGAGGATTGTGATGAGGTTTTCACTGAATTTGAAAAAAAGCATATTGGACTAGAAGCACCGCTTTTATACTTTTGTGTAATATAAATTTATATTTAAGCTGTCTTGGTAACATCTTACAATTTTAGACTACTTAATATGCTATCAGTTAATTAATTCATTCATTTGGCATACTTCCTTGCAGACATTTTGGCCATTGATCATTTAATCTGCCAATCAACTACACATGATACCGTTAAAAAGCTGGCTAACGTAAACCCTGGTTGTTAGGAGAAACTGGGCTAGCTGTTTCTCCCTGCCCCTCAATGCTAAGCTATGCTAAATACGCCCTGACGTCCTAACTCCCATCTCCCTTAAAGCAGATTCATGTTTAGAATATTCCCCCAAAATATTGACCTTAACCTTTGACACTGGCATGCCGCCACAGGACAACAATAACCAGCGAAAGAAAGGACGAGAAAGAGCGAGCGAGGTAGAGGAGAAATCACAAAGGAATTGCACTTTCTCTTGGCTCATATGATCTATTATTAATCCAATTTTGCACGGACCCTTAAATTTTTGGGGGGGAGAAAAATCACATTGAGCAAATTAATGAGGTAAACGTAATGATCTGAGATGATCAAAGGATATCAGTGTTGGGCAAAGTATAGCCACCAATTAGTAAAACAAGCGCAGGAAAGGGACTAAAATATGCACCGCCGCGCCTGATGAAAAGACAGGGTCAGAGAGAATGGACTAATTTCACAAATGAAACGACGTGCACCAAGACATGCCCGCGTTTGTGTGTGTGCGTGTTCCAGGAAGACGGGGGGGTGTATGCGGGTCATGTTTAGATTCCCCCTGGGTCTACGAGCAGAGAGAGTCAGGGAGGTCCCATAAGAGCAGCAGGAGAGGAGCTGGCTTTACTTTGATAACAATAATAAGGTATTTCTCTCTCGCGCTCTCTCTCTCTCCGTCTCCTTTTTTTATCCCGCTTTGGCACAATGAGCACTGCCGCTCTCGTTTGATCCATGAAAGAAGCTTGTTATGTTTTTTTGAAGAGTTTGATGCACAAAGGAACAGGAGGAGAAAAAAAAGTTTGGAAATAGGCTGCATCTGTCCAACTTGGACTTTGGTTCATTAGGAAGGCCTCAAGGGGTGTATTTCTTTTGTCGGTTCTTGTGTTGATCTTTTTTGTTTGTTTTAAAAGGGGTGGGTGATGCTTGACCCGCTGATTGAGTACAAGGTTCTACCGTGTGTGTACTTGTATACGCAAAAAACGATCAGATTTCGGTCAGATTTCCACTGGAATGCTAAAATCATTCTACTGACCCTTTAGCATCCTGAGGCTCATTTAGACGCAGACAAAAATTGAAAATAATGAGATCTCTGAAATGACGAGGCAGCAGTTCATTTGGCTTTGTAGCTGAAAATGTCTCTGTGACGTGTGAGATTCTGTGAAGCCAGGGGATCAACTACATGAAAATATTTACAGCTGAGGTGTTCGTGATCTACAAACAGACCTACAGACTACTGACCAGTGTTCAGTAGTCTGTAGGTCTGTTTGTAGATCAGTGAGAAATCAAATATGACCCAGGAAGTCTAGTTTGAGGAACAGATCCATGAGTTTGAAGGGTTATCAAATGCTGCACAATGGTTTATAATACGTATTAACTCTGGAAAGCTATCACGTAGAAACTAGGGCTCCAGACTAACTTTTTGCATTGGTTGCACTGGTGCGCTTAACTTTTCATTCAGGTGCACCCAAACTTTTTCCCCGCGCCTTTTGGCGCCGCAATAATGCATTTTAAGCATTTTGTCGGTCCCTATAGGCCTATACTATGGATGTCACAATACCAGAAATTGAGAAGTCGATACCAATACCAGTGAAATTCTACGATTCTCAATACCAATTCAATACCACGGTAAAAAACAAAAGTAAAACAATAAATCCCATGTACTTCAACATCCACTCCTTTATTACCATTTGCATACTGTTTTTTGTAAGTTAAACAGGTCAGAATTCCCTCTATATTATCTATTTATTATTATTATTTATATTGCTGTGAAAACATCTCCTTCAAAGAGCTGGATTTATTCTTAAGTTTCTCGCCAAAAACTACATTTTAAAAGATTACATTTGAACACATCAAGAAATGTTTTTATCATGATAACGCAACAAATTAACCATAGCTCAATACTCATCTTTACTGAGCAGAGCCTGAATGCATAATGGCACCTCCCATTAAGGTCTCGTCCTGCCGATTTCAACACAGATTTGGTGTTCATAATGTGGCATTATCAGGGAAAAAATAGTCGCATATGCGACCAAAATGGAGCCCCGTTACTGTTACTTCTGCCCGACTTTTGGAAGTTTACCAAATTCTATCGAAAAGGTCAGTTACTGGAACGGGTGATGAAGTTTCATGCTCAACCCCATAGCCTTTCACACTGCAGACAGGATAAGCCTATACATAGTTAGCCACACTAAGTAAACAAATCATTCATTCATTCAACAATGGTTTTATTTATAGAACAGTCACCATTGAGTTTTGGTCCCAAGGCACACAACAATGTCCATGTGAGATCAAAAGTGACGTTTGACAGGTGTGTGTGTGTGTATTAAGCACTGAGTAAGACCTTAGATACAACTTCAATAACAGATATTTTTGAGTCACCTGTGAAGACAACTTGAAATATAATCTGAAAAATCTTAAACTCAATGGGAAACCTTCACACAAACACACTACAAGCTAAGTGCAAGCTAGCAAAGACCACAACTCATGCTAAGCTAAGTTACGTCACACATTACAAACAAGTCCCCTGACTCTTTTCTCCTTCAGCTATTCATCCCAACCAGCGTCTTCTCATCCTGCAACATGTACGGTAGTTCATCTGTCCCAGTTTCACTCTCAGTCTTTAAGGAGATTTGCCATCTTTTAAAGTCAAATATTGTAACAGCTCACTTACTAAAAGCCTCCGCAGGGAATGAAAGTGTGCGGCACATCTCTCAATTTAATAACAATGGATCACTTTGCGTTTACAACAGCACAGAGGAGACACAGGAGGAGGTGGGGGAGAGGAGAAGAAGAGAGAGAGAGAGAGGGGGGAAAGTTAACGGCTCCTTCTGATAAATTTTAATCCTGACCTCGAAAACAAACAAAAAAAGAGACAACTGAGAGGAGGGGGTTGGTATTTTGGTTTCATTCTAATTTTTTATTCTTGCTTTGTGTATTCTCCTAAGCCTCTGTGTCACTATGTGTTGACGGAGACAATGTTAGGACAAGCCACTTAAGCCCATTAGTCTAATAATTCATACGCCTTGGCAGCGCACTCCTCATCCTCGTCCAAAAGTCTGCAGAGAGATGCAGGGAAGGAGAGAAAGATAGATAGATCATTAGATAGATGGATAGACAGAGAGAAAGAACAAAACGGGGATACAGGCTACAAAGGAGGGAGAAAGACAAGGAGACTCACAAAGTGTGTACTTAAGTAGTACTTAAGCGTGCAGTGATGAGGTGAATCCAGGTAAAACTCTGAATTTATGACTTAATAAATGAGAGGTGGATTAAATAAAAATACTGAAAGACAAGTTACTGTATCTGTTTACAATATAGTGTTTCCATCAACTTGATTGTTACTGAATGTCTAAAAATGTCACATTAAAAAAGTGGTAAAAAATCTTTATTTATCTTATTATGTTTGTGAATTAATCATTTTAAAAATGTTCTGATTCCCACTTCTAAAAGGCTTGTGAGCCAATAGTAAAACGACGTTGGTATCACGTGGTATCTCTGGGTCGTCAGTTAGTTTGGAAAAAACGGATAAATGGCTGAGATTGACGGTAAGTGCCTGGCAATGACTTGTTGTGAAGTAAATGCAATGGAACGGGGAGGGAGAATGCGACATCTAGTGGCTGAATGTTATTAATGGTTTTAATTAGTTATTTGATGCTGTAAAAAGGGGTAAGACGTCATGATTGACAGCTGTGATTCTCTAATCACTAACAAGCTGCGGCCGTGCTCTGTTCACGATTGGCTCGGGGACTGGTGTTTGGGCGGGATCTCGGCTCCAGCTTCCCGATCACAACCGCGTAGACTCTGGCTCCAAATGACGTCAAAAAATCAAGGTTGCAGCTCCTGTGTCCGGGATATTTTGGCTTCACTTTTGTACAGTGTAAGGAAGTGGAGACGCGTTGGCCATTTTTATACACAGCAAGTGGAAATGAAATCCAAAACTATAACTGATAAGGTCATGGCGCCGAAAGAAGAAACAGCACGCGGACAGAAAAGACAGAGCAGCACAGCGCAACGGCAGCACCATAAAACACTGCGGTCAAGTGAGCCATCGTTTGCGAAAACCTTGTCAAGCCAGCTGGAGCTTGGATTTTGATGGGCTGTTGTGGTACCGGTGCTTGGAGAAGCCAAAAAGTATGAAGAAAGACTCTTATTATAGCAATAAGTTCTCACAGTTTACATACCAAATAAAAGTGTTTGCCAAGAAAGAAGTCCTAATTTGATCAAACAACTTCCATAATAGGTTTGCTGAGAATGAATTTCTGCTTAAAATGTTCATGACTATGACCATATACACAACTTAAAAGTAGTTTCATTGCCCTCACTGTACAGGGAAAGTCAGCTCAAAGGATAACACATTGATAATGTACTCATTTTTAAACTCATGAAATAAATAAACTACATTACAACATTCATAAATTCCTTCTTCAAAACAAATCCTTAATGGGTTTGCTGAAATTTTCCATGGAGTCCTCTTCAGAGTGACCATGACCATGTCAAATTTGAAGTTATTTCACTGTACTTTTTTTAATATTAAAGGGGAAATTATCTTAAAATTCACATAGAAACTCTTTTTTTCAACGTAATCCTGTTCAGGATGACCCTGACTACGGCCATTGTAAAATCTGAAGTAATTTTACTATCTCACTCAGCCCTGGTCGGACGACATGTTGTACTAAAAACACTTGGAGCGGCTGACCTGCAAACCAAAGGATGGGCGATATGGCTGAAATGGATATCACAATATTCTTCATATTTTTCTGTAACCGATAAATATCACAAAGTGGGAAATGTAGGCAAAATCACAAAGATTCCAAAACAAGCATATCCCGCAAAACAAGTGAAGGAAGTTATTGCACTGGGAGCTTTTCTGTGTGCAGTTTTGATTTTGGCAAAATAACATATGAATTGATCACACTGACGTCGCATGTAACAAACCATTCAAGAGATTTTGTAAAACAATAACACGATTTGAAAGTATCGTTCTAATACAATTTCATTAAAAGACGAGAGACTAGGATCTAGAAATATGGACAGCCCTTCATAAATTATACACTCACAGTTCATTTTAGAGGTCATGTTGGATTAAATATTATTTCACAAGTGACAAAAACATCCAAAACCACTTCTCAATTGTTTATCAGGTTGATTTTCTAAGCCTATTATATCATTCAAAAAATCTGTTTTTGATTGCTGTTTATTGCACTATTTCTTTCACCAAAACAAACTCCATTTCAAGTGCACTAACATCTCTGCAACACCGACGAACTGGTCCAATTTATACTGTTATATTTCATCGCGCCATAAGTCACACAAACATACTGCGATAGAGAGAGAAGAGAGGGATGTGCTCCAGCGAGCCGCCACATGTTGGGGGATTTGTTTACTGCTTCCTGTCTTGTACGAGATCAACGCCCCGTTAAAGCGCTGACACTCAATCACACACGGCTTTCTCACCTGAGCCCTCTTCTAGTGTGTTTGTGTGTGTGAGAGAGAGAGAGAGAAGGTATCTCATCAGTTGCATTGGGAAAATACCATTCAGAGACTGACAGATGTCTATCTCTGTTTGACTCTAACCTGCATCTAACAATGTGTCTCGCTCTGTGGGCCTCAGGACTTGTGCACGCTCACTAGAAAACACACCCAAGCACAGAGTGTTTGTGTGTGCATTTCTGTGTACAGTACATTTTTTCTGAAACGGAGCGGAAACCAATCCCTGATGCTACAGCCCGATAACAACATCCACCGCTGCTTGGCAACTGATACTGTACAACTGTAAATAACAGACACACTTCACATTTAATGCAGTTAAAATATATGACTCAGCAATGGCTACAAATCGCTCTTCAAATAAATTGAGCCGGGGCAATTCTAGGAAACAGAATAGCACAGATAAGAATTGTCCTGATAATAAAAACATAGCTATGAGTGCAATATGTCAGAAATCAAAGTAAAGTAGCTTGATCTTTCCCATTTGTCATGTACTGTATAAATCAAAGTTAATCTCTAAGTCTCTAATGGAGACAAATGATTTTACCTCAATAATGTTCTGTAGGTCAGCTCAGCGCTTGCTAATGATCTAAGACGACGCTGCTCAATAACACAAATGGTTCAGTAGTTTGTTTTAGCGGTAAAAAAAAAGTAGACCACACAGCAGCAGACTTTCAGCACCAACAGGACACAGTTATACGGGGAAGTCTCTTCAGACTTTAACAGCTTTGATTTTTACAGCAGCAGGCTTCCACGATTCCTCAAACTGTCAATGAACAGGGAGAGCAAAGTTTGTCTCTAAACTGGTAATGAACAAGGCACGCTGCTCAAGGAAGTTCCCGCGGCCAAAGTCACACAGGCACACGATTGCACACACGGCTCTCGAGCCATAAAGGCAGGCATTAAGCTGGCAGGACGCCGAGAAATGTAAGGCTTGTTAGAAAGGAAAACGGCAGGAGAGTTGGACACATAAACAAACACAAAGGGTATGAACTGGATGATTGGCTCATTATGAGGTCATGTACTATTACATGGCATTTTAGGAGGCCAGCATGACAACTACTTGATAGGGCGCCTTTGATTTTTCAATAGAACATGTTGTTAACCATCTACCTACGCTGACACCAGCTACTACAAATCATCATGGATAATATTAAACCACAGGCCCAACTGGTACAGTACAAATCTAAGTAACTGGTCTCTTAGCACATGAACAACCTCACAGCCCTGCCACCAGTCATTCTGTGAGACTACTATATGAATCCTATTTCGTCACAGCTTAAAGAAGCAACAATTGCAGTGATGGTAGGGCTGTCACAATAACCGCAACATTGCAATACTGTACTATTGACAAGCCAACCGCATGGGATGGCAAGCACCCGCTACAACCGCTATATTCATGTTTTTTCTTTTTTAAATTCTTTGCAATGGGAGCGCCTCATATTTACATCATGCTACAAACGCCAGCAGCGCGATGAGCCGCTGAGCTTCTATTCTGCACTGAGCGCTCCTCGTATGGTGTTTTTTTTTCTAGTTGCAGAGAGTTGAAAAACTCTGGGTAAAATGCTGCGCCCGTCACTGTCACTTTTTACCCTGCCGTCCAATCCAGTAGAGGAGGGGCGGGAAAAATACCACAAAGAAATTCCTACACCGCGACAGCTCTAGGTGATGGTACAATAAAAACTGGATTTAAGGATTGTCAAGGAATTCGTTTTGTACTGGAGACACAATTTAGACCAACATGACAAACCAAACAACTAAATTCATTGATTTTCATTAGGGATGCACCGATACCGGATCGGATACACAGCCGAGACATACAGCCTATTAATTAAACACTAGTATCGGATCTATAGTCTGTATCGGCCGATACCCAAAGCCCAGGTATCACTATCAGGACTGAAAAAGTTGTATCGGTGCATCCCAAATTTTCATGGCGTAAAGGAATGGAAACCAGTGGCTATCTGGAAGATGAGAAAACAATCTAACGGAAATCACTGGCATTATTGTAAAACGCATAATCCTACTGAACATCTCCAACACTAAAAGACCCATGTGTTGTTCATTCTTTACAAATGCAGGTTGCATGTTTGAATATTCCTCATTCCATTTTCAGGACTTAACTTCTAGTCAAGACAATGTTTCCAAAGATACCTGATAAAGTGTTTGGACGGGTACAGATGTACAGTATATGCTATAGTATATAACTTTAAAGCTAATTAATGGTCTAACACCTGCAAAACCACTATTATAGTCCTTTTAAACAATCTATTAAGTTTCTTGTAAACTTGCTAATGGATACCAAAGACAGTCAAATCCACTGTAGTAACATCAATGAATACCACAGACAAGCTCTAAGTTCCCACACAAATATTAAAGCAACATGTCATGTCTCACAGAGGTCTACGTCTCTATCTGTCCCTTTCTCTCTCTCTCCTCTACTCATCCACCGGCTCTCTCTTGCTTTCCGAGAAACAGGGTGGTGATTGGCGGAAAAAAAAGCCTCCCTCAATCCAATCCCTAATCCTCAGCAGGCTTTAAAAAAATATGAATGGAGGAGGACCGGCAGCGGCGGCTCTCTCTCGCTGTCCTGTTCTGAGCGTCATTTTCTCTTTTTCCTGCAGCAGCGGCTGTGACAGAGGCAGCGGAGAGGAGCTGGTGCACGGGAAAAGCAGAAAAAGGCGCTCAGCCACGACTGTCTGCCCTGATCTGTGCGCTCTGCGCCTTGGAGAGCCGAGTCACACTGCCAACGCACTCTTGTTGCCATCGCTTCTACAACTTGTGTATGGTGGGAGGTATTTCTGTCTCTGTTACTACTTACCGGATGCTGCGTTGCTTTGGAGACTGTCTTTCCTGTGACTCTGTCTCTATCCGTCTCTCCCCGGGAAAGGCGGAGAGGTGATGGAGGTCGGGGAGACTGCTGCTGCTGCTGGTGATGGTGGTTTAGGTGCTCACATTGATTTGTGTCACTTCTCTGTCTCTCTCTCTCGCCACTCCACCTCTTCCCCGCTCTCTCTCTTCACTTCACTTCACATTAGACACACATGCATGCACGCACACACATAGACACAGACACATACACAAGGTTTGGGCAAATTAGACAAGGCTCAGGAACCAAGGGGAGGAGACGTCAATTTGTTTCCTCTCTAGAACAGCCACCAACAGAACAGCAGGCCAGCCGGCATCTCCAAACTCCCCAAAACTCAAAACAGCTGTCAACTTCTACCACGTAATGTATCAAACAGCTACACCAACATAAATCTAACACGTTTTCATTATCATAATGATGGGAATTCATTAGCATTCCCAGAATTAACGACTACAGTCTGGAGTGGTCCCACGCGCTCTGTGGGTACTGGAAACACGGTTGTGCGTGCAGCCATATTGGTCAGAGTTAATTCTGCAAACAGGATTGAAAGCATAGTGGGCGAATGTGCCCTGAAGCAAGATGCAGCTGTAGCCTGTCAAGATGAATAACTTTTAATGTGTCAGTATCAGGAGTTGTTATGCATGTCAACTCCACACAAAGCCGTATTATTCATTTAACATAACTGCTTGAGCAAGCCAAGTTTCTTCTGGCCACAGAGCTCGGCTCAATTGAGTGACTACTAGCAGGTTAGCAAACGAAATAGCTGTAGGCCATTTTCACAGCAGCCGTAAGGCTCGTTCGAGATGAACTGCGCCCCGCCTGGAAAGTAGACGAGATCAGGCAGCAGCAGCAGGGGGCGGTGACAAAAAGCTGCGGTCAAGTTGGACAGTTTCCAGACGTTTCCAGTTTCAGCGTTTCAGTTAGATCCTATCTGTAGGTTACTTGTAGTTTGCAGACCCCATTCAGATTTATTCATATTAAATGTGCTTGTATCTGGCATTGGATTCTATCCTTTATTACTTTTAAGTCCGCCTTGTAAAGCACTTGTGAAGTGTTGGCCGCGGTCGGAGGACGCGGGGGGGACCGTAGCTTTGGTCTCCAGGACCGAAATCTCTGCGGTTCTCTCAACAGAGGTTTCCTGTGTCTTGTGAAGTGACGGGGCTACGCAGCAAGAAACGTTATCGTCTCCGACCGGGTGCCGATATCTACCCTGTTCCCTCCGGCCATGGTTGGAAAGCTGAAGCAGGAAAAGCCAACACTAGGATCAGCAGAGATTCATGGAGAGACCTTCGTCTGGTCAGCTAACATTACTGCCAGGCAGCTGAAATATAGAGCGATATTGTGGTTTTAGCTGATGTGTGTGGCCTCACTGTTTTCACGGGTGCTCACTCACATTCAGTTAGCGCGTGCACACGGGCGAGCGCGAGCAACAGGACGCTGACTTTCGTTGGCTTAACGGCCACAGGTGTCGCTGTTAACAAGCAATTTCTGATTTTTACAAACAGTCCCTTTAACAAAGGATGAAAATATGTCAAAGGAGTCTCTTGTAGTGACAAACCTACAGTAAATATCACTTGACTCTTGCAGGACTCCTCGGCTTTAGGGAGCATTTTGGCATCTTTCAGTTCACGGTTTTGGTACAACGTTAACTGACGTTTGGGAGCCGTTTGGTGGTAAACTTTAAACCAAGCACAGTTGACTCAAAGTCAGTTTGTTGTTAACTGTTTTTCACACACATCTACCGCCATGTTATAAAGTTAACTTTATGATTATAGTATAAAACACTCACCCGTCTGTAGGCATCGCTAGTGAACCGTTGGTAACGCTAACGTCTTTCTCCTCCTGTCTAGCTGACATCTCGCGAGACTTGCTGCCCGACGACCTCTCCTAACCTTAACAGTCTCGCGAGAATTTCCCACAGTTTGCTGGTTCCCTTTTAGCCACAACCTGAAGCGACTGACGCACTTAATTTTTGCGCACATCACAGGGCCCGCCTCCTGCTTTCCTATTGGTCCGTGCCGCTCTCTCCTAGCTCACCCATTGGTTGATCTAGCGCTGACGTCATATAAATAAAAAAGGCAGGTGCCTGTGTAGAAATTTTATATGAATTTAACATTTATTTAGTGAAGATAAAGACACAGTTACATTGTAATCAGATGGTGATAATTAGCTGTTATGAGTCTGATATTTTGCTTAAACAGGGATTAACTTTTTTTGTCTGGGGGCCACTGTTCGCCCTCTAAAAAAAAAGATATTAAATATATATATATATATGTATATTCCTAATTTTCTGCATTGAGGAACAATGCACAACTACATAAAGAAATTAAGAAATACACTTTTCACGTTTTCATCTGCTCTGCTGCACTTATTTGTTAATAAAAGTGTAAATTGTAATGAAACTGACAAAACACTTTTAAGCCAACAATATCAGGGACCAATTGTTTATTTATATTATAATCATACAGCTTATTTATGAAAATAAAAATCTTAATTTTTGTCTTAAAAGTAGGGCTGTCAATCGATTAAAATATTTAATCACGATTAATCGCAAATGAATGACACATTTTTTTATCTGTTCAAAATGGATCTTAAAGGGAGATTTGTCATGTATTTAATACTCTTATCAACATGGGAGTGGGCAAATACACTGCTTTATGCAAATGTATATATTTATTATTGGAAATCCAATTAACAACACAAAACAATGACAAAAAATGTCCAGAAACCCTCACAGGTACTGCATTTAGCATAAAAAAATATGCTCGAATCATAACATGGCAAACTGCAGCCCAACAGGCAACAACAGCTGTCAGTGTGTCAGTGTGCTGACTTGACTATGACTTGCCCAAAACTTCATGTGATTATCATAAAGTGGGCATGTCTGTAAAGGGGAGACTCGTGGGTACCCATAGAACCCATTTACATTCATATATCTTGAGGTCAGAGGTCAAGGGACCCCTTTGAAAATGACCATGCCAGTTTTTCCTCGCCAAAATTTAGCGTAAGTTTGGAGCGTTATTTAACCTCCTTCGCGACAAGCTAGTATGACGTGGTTGGTACCAATAGATTCCTTAGGTTTTTTTTGTTTCATATGATGCCAGTATCCTTACTCTAAAAACCACAAGTTGTGTTTATGGCGTTAAAACGAATTTGCGTTAACGTGTTATTGGGAGAATATGGCTTTCAACCCGGTCGAACAGCCATGGGAGATTTTTGACTGATGTGTTGGACAGCAGAGATATCTTTTGGAGGAATGATGTTTTCATCCCTCTAGAGACATAATAAAGCAAGGGCCAAGCTTTACTCATTGCCCCCTTGTATGAAGTCTCTTGAAGTCTTACCAGCCAGCAGCAAAGATCCACTCACTGCTTCTTTCTTTCACTGTTGTTAAATCAATAGAGCAACAGTCAACTGAAGAACAGGGATGTTGTTTTGGTCCGCCCTGCACTGTGTGTGTACACACGCCAGAGACAAACATTTGTGTCAGACTGTTGATTATTGATTTTAATAGAAGAAGAAAAATCCAAGAGGAAAATTTGTGAGTGCTCAACCTACTTATTTGTGAGTTGCAAAGACTTGGAGAGAGAGCACTGAAGCTGTTGCAGGTGTCACAGCGGTCAAGACACTTTAATGCTTTATGATGCTCACCAGCTACAGATCATTGTTTACCAAGCTTTTTATTTACTACCGCATCACTGTTTCACTAGACCGAAATGATTCGCCCTGTGCCTCACTCACTGTACCTCTCTCTCTCTCTCCATGTATGCGTACTTGTTTCTAATGTGCGTTTTGCTGCCCACTGTACCTTGTAAATGCCACAGTATGGCTGTTCAGAGGAGAAAAAGGGCTCTGGGGCAATCAGCTGAAGCGTGGGGGGCAGAGCGGATGCGCTTCAAAGGCTGTCAAAACTATATTATATGGCTGATCCCTGTCCAATTCACTTTCACAGTTCAACAGCTACTGTATGTTAAAGCTGGAGAAAACAAAGGCAACTCGTTGACGTCTCGTCGTTCTGAAGTTATAGCTCACACAAGAGGCTTTTGTATTTGTGTGTGATGGAGAGGAGGTTGGTGGTCAAACGAGGGAGCGTCTGAATAGAGTGACCGCATAGGTCAGGTTTGACACACTTTATTATTCATTCAATGTCTGTCCTCAGCTGGGCTTAGCTCATCAGCACACACACACGTACACAACCTCCCCTAGGTGCGGCTTTTACTGCGCATATGCGCCTGGACGATGCACAAATGTCATGAGCAATAACTGGGATGTCACTCCAAATTCACTCTCCTCTCCTCGGCGTTTAGCAGCTAGGTAGCTCAGGGAACAGTCTCTCTCTCTCTCTCTCTCTCTCTCTCTCTCTCTCTCTTTCTACTTGTGTGTTTGTGTATGTGTCCTAACTTCTGAATGTCTACCTGTACGGTTTTTGCCATCAGCTCAAAAATGTCCCACTCCAAAGTTCAATACAATTGAGCCACAAGAACTTGGAGTATCATGACCAGAGGTGTCCTAGAAAATGTCCCACTGGTACAAACTGGTTTATTTAGACCTCAATTAGGTCATTTTCAATTCCAGTACTTTTTAGACTCACCGTCTAAACAACAAATTACAGCACTTACTGTAAAGCTTGAAAGCGTTATTTTACGGGTCTGTAATTTCCTAATAAACTCCTATGTAATCTGGTACTAATCACAGGGAAAATACACGATCAACACATACAGTTATCAGAGTTTAGTTAGCTGTATTGAGTTAGAATTAACTAAACTCTATACATGCATAAAGTATAATTGAACAGATAGATGAATTAATACAATTTGAAAGACATCAGGAGGATGGAGTGTCTTTGGGGGGACTTGACCTTATGACCTCAGTATTTCTAAAATCCTGACTACAGCCCTGTCTCTTTGTCTACTTGTACAACAAAGACCTACATCTTTTCATGCTGACGTGACACACTAATCTGTTTTTTTTCACAAAGCAAAGAGGTTCTGTGTTTGGGTTTGTTTGGGAATGTTTCCAAAATCAGTGTTGGTCTTTCTACTTCAAAACTGGGCATCAGAAATGCCCTAATTTGTTTAAAGCTGCTCCAAATCAAGATCATGTGCAGCCCTCTCTCTGTCGCTCCTTATAGCTTCATGGGTGTTGCTGTGTGTTCGTGTTTGTGTGTGTGTGTGGGATGGATGAGGAATCAGGAAGCCTTAGCCATAATACGAGCATAACTTTTATTGCTCGATCTGAGAAATGTCTTATTGTCAATCTCCTGCCGGCACAAAGCTGTTTCTGATCTCTCAGCCATTTCCACGGATTCCTTACAGTTAGTTGAGTTTTTTTATGACGCCATATGACTTTTACAATCCGTTGAAAATTTCAATAGGGAATAATATGTTTGATCACATTACATATGAGCACTAATCACACTCCCATTATAGAGCAAAACATCTATTCAATGTTATGGGCTGTTTCATGATTATCTCTGGCTTTAGAATAGCTTCGCAGCCCGTCTTTGATTGCATTAGCAAGAACAAAAGGCACACACACTGAGCATCGTGTAGTACTTTTGGGTAGCTTGTAGTACAGCTACTTGCCCAGGATTTGGCAGCCTGTGCCAGACCCATGGGGCCTGGAGCTTAAGAGCCGGGCCAAATGACACCCTGCTGGGGCGACAATGCAGGGTCCTCCCCCAACCCACCTGGAACAGATAAGCACCAGCACTTTTCCTCTTTCAAGACGGGGCACCCGTGATCAAACCAACGACACTAGGTGGCACAAATCAGCCCTGTGTGTTGGCTAATAGCTGCAGCTACTGAAGTCAGTCAGCTCATTGCAAAAACATCCATCCCATACGCCTAATCACTTCTCCTTCAAGATTAAAATACTTTTTTTTCTCCACTGAAGTTGTACTTGTGTCGCACATTTCTTTGAGACAAGTGTCAGTATGTTAAGACATCATTAAAGCAGCAGTAGGGAGAATATTTTTGGCATCGTTGGGCAACATTTAAGGCGAGAAATAGGCATTACAGTAACAGAATATTGATTCATATTTGATCAGCGCTGCGTAGTTTGACCGTTTGATCGGAGTTCCCGAGTGATTGACAGCTGCTCAGAGACAGCAAGGCTCCAGCTCGGCTCTGATTGGTTGTTTTCCTCCGGTCTGTGAAATCTTGCAGATGTCATTAGGAGCCCCGGAGGACACCGGAGAACATTTTTCAGATTACCTGTCTCATGCACTACTGTCAGGATATAGTGACCATTTTATAAAAATAACTTTTTTTAATCATATTTGCTCCATTCTTACCTACTGCAGCTTTAAGCAGCTGCAGATATTCTGTACTCTCTCTGGTTTCAAGGATGATATCAATACAGGATGTCTATTAATAAGCTTGTTAAGATGGTAAAGATATGTATTATTATTATTATAGGCAGTGCTTCATACACTCTGCTGTTAAGACAGGATGTCAAGAGGCGAGGTTGCACATAAACACACATGCATACAAATCACCTTCATATTGTGGGTTGATTAATTAATGCTGGCAAACTTGAGTGGTATTCTAGAGAAAATTGCAAAAGTATAACACACTAATATACAATCAAATTCTGCATTTCTAAACCACATTTCAGAAAAACATTGAGCTTGAAGGCCATGTATATATTCACACAGAGGAGAGCTCATTTAGTGAAACATGTCAGTAGTCTTCTTACCTCCTGTCATGTGCTGTATCTCCACACCTCGCTCACATAGCTCAGGCTTAACCACCCTCTAGTGACCGGAAACTAACATTACAATCACACCACAGCAATCTCCAGCTATTAGGAAGCAGCTTTCCCCTTCTAGCTCACGCTGCTATTTCTACATGCATATATATGCTCTGCTAGACAAATATATCATGATATATCCATCCGCCGGCCGGGGCTATTCCGAGCCTGAGAAATGACAGAGAAATGCAGGAAGTCGTTGGAACATAAACAAGGCGCAATGGAGGAAGCAAGGGTCAAGGCGGTGCTTCCTGTTCCAAAACCACCTCTGTGTGCCTGAAAGCACACACTAAGCAGTACTGACACAGTGGAACTGAACTCCCATTATTATTATTATTATTATTATTAGTACCAGGCTTTTTGTTCTGCATATTTCTTTCATCCTAATTGTATACACTATAAGCTTGTTTTCTCCCAACAACTTGCGTTTTGTGTAGTCTTAAATAAATCTCAATCTCTTTGTCAAACTTCTGTTTTTCAATAAGCAAATCAACTTTTATTTTCATTTTTGGTTTGCTGTTTCTATGTCCTGTTTTATGCTCTATATTAGTTGCACAATAAATTATTGTTTTGATTTAAATCAGTTCATAAAATGTAAAAAAAATAGTGACAAATGGCCATCACAGTTTATGAGTTTCTAGTTTTATCTTAAGAAATCTTATTAAGGGCCAAAATAACAACAACAAACAACAACAACACTACTACTACTACTACTACTATTATAAATAATATTAATAATAGTAGTAATATTAATAATAATAAATACATAAAAATAAACAATAAATGATCAAAATAAATAATAGAATAAAATAATAGCAATAATACATAATAATAACATATAATAAACAGTAAATGATAAAATAACTATGGCTGTATCCACAGTGTTATTCATATCAATCAGGATAAATAGTTGTTTTGAATCTTTACCCACAAAGCTGTATACTGCACTTTAATTTCAAGGAGAAATTGGTGCAAATTATGAACCTTTAGTGGAATAATAGTAAACATCTAAGATGTGATGAAGTGTTACAAAAACGTAGAAATAATATGACTTTTGCAGTTTGGGATTTTTGTCCACCTGCAGTCATCCTGCTGCTGCCAGCTTTGATTTCCTGTGTTCTTGCTTTTTCAGTGTTTAATTAGTAATTTCACAAATGAATACAACCTAGAAACCTGCTCAAAGTCATTTGAGGGTTATGAAAACCTCCATTGTCAGATGTCCAGTTTGGATTAGATTCATTCCCCGGCCAGACAAAACGGCAGCATCTGGCCAGCATTATTACGGCATATCATAATGAATTCATAATCTGGTATTATTGAAGCATTTGGTATTATTCTCAAACTCAATTACAGTAATAGGGGTGTAATGATTTCAAAGGGGTTTACATTCTAGGTGACAGACAGGATCTCGTTCCCATACTCTCACTGACTGCACTGACAGATTACCTCCGAAACTCTCTCCATTTTGATTGCTACTCTGAATAACCTATTTCAAAATGTGCTCACTCAGTTTGTCTCTTTCATTCTGCTGTTTTCTTTGCAGGCGGTCCAGCGCTGCTGCTGCTGCTGCTGCAGCCCACACGACGACGCTTTGGACCACAATGCTCACTAGATTCCACTCAAACGTCTTATCAGCACTTCAGAGGAGATGCAGTGTATCGAAATTTAAGGGAAGACATATGGTGTACATGAGAATTATCTCAACCGACTTAGTGTAGTGTATACAGCATCTGTATCTTAACAGTCTATGAGCAGTGGCGGAGGGAGAATGTGAAAGCTCTGAGGGATTTGGGAGAAAGGATATGATTGCATTTATGTCCCATCAAGCAGCTTGCTGGATCCAGGGGAATGCCTAATATATATCTGTATTTGGTCGCCAGCTTACATCTGTCTGCTTATGGATTTATGACTTCAAAACTATTTGGGAAAAAAAAGGCGCCTCTCGACAGAGCCAGTGACTAATAACTAAAGCCGACAGGGATGGCAGGCAAACACACACACACACACACGGATAGACGTAACGACAAGGCTCGGCGACAAGGAACAAAGGAGTCGAAATCTGACACATTCTCTCTGACAGTAGGATAAAACTCACTCACCCCTCGAGCCATGCTCACACACACACACACACACACACACATGCACACTTCTTTTTCTGTCACGCAGAGTTTTCCTCACAAACATAAAAACAAGTCCTGTCCACACGCTAAACCTTTCAAATCTTCACATTAAGTGTGTTTATTCTCATTTTATTTAATCTTTCGTATATACGAGGGAGGTCCGTGTAGTTAAAAAAGCAACAAACATTTGTATAGCTGCTGTTGGATCCAGAGACTGTGAGGGATATTTGAAAGGGTGAACACAGCGAGAGCAGTTTGGCTGCAGTTACTGAGTCCATAAAAATGTAACACTTGTTATGATTCTGTTTCAGACATAGAGTTCTTGTAGCCGTTTCCAAGTTGGTGAAATAGCTTTGTTGCACTCAGAGTCTTCAAAATCTCTTCACACATCTGTTATGTTCTTCTTTTAAGGAGCAATATAGCAAATATGTAATGAACATTAGAATATAATGAATACACAAATTTGTATAATTGAGTTTCAATGTTGCTAAATGTAGTTAATCTAAACTCATAGGATTTGAACGGATTCTTTGTAAAGCAGATTTGACTCTGGATCCAGATTTGATAAAGTGCATCTAGTCTATTCAAGAATAAGGTATGAAATTAAAGTGTAAGATGCACCCCTGCAAAAGTAGACATGGTAGGTTAAAACTTTAAAGCAGCATATATTGATTTCTAACTTTATCTGTCTGCCGTTTGATGCGGGGCAGGTAGTGTACACTAGGTTCATCAGAGCTTTCTTACAGTGGGCTACCTTAGTGAAGCCAATGCAGAAGTGTCTTAAACTTGCAATATTTGCAAAATCTGGTTGCAAAAAGAAGTCTGATTGTATAGAAGTCTATGAGAAAATGAGCCTACTTCTCACTTGATTTATTACCTCAGTAAACATTGTAAACATGAGTTTATGGTTTCAATCGCTAGTTTCAAGTCTTCTTCAGTACAGCATGATGTTCATTTAGTAAATTATGGTCCGATTTAGAGTCAAATAGACCATAAAGCAGGGGATGCTTTAGGGCGGGGCTACCTTATGATTGACAGGTTGATACCACGGCGTGTCACCTCTGGTTGCAAAACCAAGATGGTGACGCCAAAACGCCGAACTCGAGGCTTCATAACGGCAGTCCACAAACCTATGGCTGACGTAATCCACTTCAATATTTGGTTTGGAAACAGGTTTGATGAAAACGGCAAGACTGAACCAAAACAGTAAAGTTGCAACCAGCAAAATCAAAACAATGAGCTGGAAGACACTAAAAAAACAAACTAGAGATGAGGTGAACCGCAGAGTTGGGTGCTAATTCTCTGTGGGTTTTTCACAACAAGGAACCCCTTTGACATTACACATCAATCATTTAACCCATTGTTTATATAAAAAAAAACATTGATTAGTGCAGCTTTAATGTCCCAATCATTTTGTTAGTATACAGGGCCGCTTTAATCAGGATCACAGTCCACATGGTCCACAGTAAATGCAGCCCATGTAGTAGAGTCCACTTGGTCTGCATTCAAATACATACATTGTACACATTACATGGCATGCACACTGCATGACATTACTGGTGCTACACAACAATTGTGGATTGTGACTTTAAAATATATAAAGAAGGAGACAATTGGAGAGAGTTGGCGCTGGCGGTACGATGAAATAATGAAAGAGGGAGACAGAGAGAGAGAATGAGAGGGAGAAATGGAAGGAGGTGGTAAAGGTGAAGAAGATGTGGATGGGTGGTGGGGGGAAGGCAGATTGTGTGTGAGAGAGGCGTTTAATCCCCAGAAGCATCCTGACGGCATCTGCTCTGTACAGATGGGGACGAAGGGATGCTGAAACACACACACACACGTGTCACAGAGAGAAAAAAAACTCACTGTCGAATGTTGGAACCCTTTTCTAACACCCTCGAGGATCATGCTAAACATAAGGTAAGGGAGCTTGGTTGTGCTCCATTATTTCCCACTCTACTGAGGCCACTGGAGCTGTGTCATCAGCTGATTAATGAACACAATGCTCTTTCCTTCTCTCTGTCTCTCTCTCAATATGTTATAGAGAGTTTTTTTTCTGTAGCACAGAAGTTTGAATCCCTGGATTGTCTGGGGGAGTGAATGTGTTACGTCTGGTTCATTCTTTCTGTGTGTCTGCACGAAGGCGAGCTCCATATGAAATCACTTCACTGCAGTTTGTTTCTGGGAAACACCAGCTGGTTTCAGCTAGTCTCCAGTTTCTCATGGAGACACATATAAATGACTCCAAAAGTTAACCTTTGACCCCCATTGTTATGGCTACAGTCGGCTAATGCCATTTTGACTACTTTTGCTCTCACGTCTAACATTCTCGCTTCCTACAATCTTCAGCTGAGATACCGTCTGAGTATCTCCATCCAGTCCTGTGTTTACAGGTTGTTTCTGCGGCCTCCAAAAAAATTGTTTTGTAGGTATGCTTAAAGTCCCAGTGAAACGGAAGTTAAAGCGTTATGGAGCCTCCATACACACCTCCATTAGCGCTAGAAGTTGCACATTGATGGATGGATGTCATGATATTATTGGTTTAAAACTGGTTGAAAGCACACGTCATGTTTTGTTTTACAGGAAGAAAAGAAGATTGTATTTTAATATAAAAATACGAAGAAATTATTTTTTTTGTAATTTCTTTTGCACATATTGTTTAAAAGGTGCACAATATGAGTAGGGATGTGATCTAAAAGGGTTAAAAAGTCATTTTCATTTAATTCTGCCACTACCAATTTTTTGCCCTGCAGAAAGCCCAGTATGAACATCAATCCTAGAGATACTGGGCTGAAGGCGAAAACTACCAACCTTTCCCAGCTACCTCTCAGGTCTAGACTTTAGGTTAAATTCCATAAAAAGCCGGCCACAGTTCAGCCCATTCATCCCTTGCCAGCCAGTTCATGCAAACTCATTAAAATGAGGTGAGAGTGATATGAAAAAGAACATGGAAATGCAAAGTTTGGTCTGCT
The DNA here is from genome assembly GCF_015220745.1 of Sebastes umbrosus. NCBI lineage: Eukaryota > Metazoa > Chordata > Actinopteri > Perciformes > Sebastidae > Sebastes > Sebastes umbrosus. The sequence goes on from NC_051291.1 coordinate 5,754,833, forward strand.
AGATGCTCCACAAAGTATAGTCAGTGCCTCACTGTCACAGTCTATTAACACATCAACCAGCATTCAGCACCAGCATGTCTGTCAGCTATAAGTCTGTTTAAATAAACTGGTTAATTGTACAGTAGCATGGTGTCTGTTACCAGTCTGACACAGTGTAAAGATGTGTGAGTGCACGTTTCACTCTTGAAGGCAGGAATGTGGAGCAGCTGGAGAAGATACTTCTGAAGCTCCTGTTAGTTATGTGAGTTATTTGAAACCTCTCGGCTCAGTGTTGGAGAGTTGGAGAGTGACTGCATTGTCTTTCTGCCTCGTCTGTGCAGGAGTTTGGCGCCTTGCTGCTAAATTGGAAACAGCATGAACAATTAGAACATTTTAGAAAAACACATCACAAAATAGATGTGAGAACAAACAACTCTACAATTCATCCTGTTTGTATTTTTATGCCTCAATCTTACGCATTTCACCACATTTTTTTTGGCGCCGCCACCTTGTTAATCTATCATCGCTTGTTCCATTTAAAGGTGGAGGATTTATTGTCAGCTGAGACGCGGAGGTGAGGTCACGGCATATCAGAGTGGTGCGGACCGCGACAATAGCCATTGTTCCTGGGACCAACGGGAAGTGTCTGCGTGGGACTTCCTGCTGCAGATAGTGCACCTCTGGAGGGCAGAGAGGGGTGTGTTTGTACGTGGGAATCATGTGTGTGTCATTTGTTTCTTTGTTGATGTCATCTCTCTTGTTTATCTCCTTCTGACAATACCTTGCTCCTTCAGGTTTTCTTCTCTTTGTTAATTCAAAAATAAATCGCAGGTACAATCACAGCACAATGCGGTTATGAATTAGCCTTTTTCTTTTTCTCCAAACTTCCCCTTGCTTTGCACACAATAGCTTGCATGTTTGCATTTGAAACACCAGTCACATCTACGGGAAAAAGGACATGCACGGCGAGAGATATTACTAGTTCTCCGTGGTATTGATTTGATGATTTGTAGGTCATAGGGCATGTTTTTAAATATAAGAACTGTCTGAACACCATGTCACATGTGAAACCAAAAGTCAACTTGATTTATTTGTCATGTAAATTCCGTACTTAAGTTACGCCACTTACGGAGTTATTTGAACCCAAACCGCGATCTTTTCCTAAACCTAAGTAGTTTTGTTGACTAAACCTAACCAAGTCAATCTTTTCCTAAACCTAACAAAATAATTTTCATCATGTAACTTCCGTACTTAAGTTACGTCACATCCAGTGTTATTTTACCCCAAACCGCGATCTTTTCCTAAACCTAACTAAGTAGTTTTGTTGCCTAAACCTAACCATATCAATCTTTTCCTAAACCTAACTGAGTAGTTTTTGTCACGTAACATCCATACTTAAGTTACGCCACTTCCGGACTTATTTCAACCCAAACCACAATGTTTTCCTAAACCTAGTTTAGCAGTTTTTTTTCTTATCTCAGTAGTTTTGTTGCCAAAACCTAACCAAGTTGATCGTTTCCTAAATTTAACGAAGTAGTTTTTGTTGCATAACTTCCATACTAAAGTTATGCCACTTTCTGACTTATTTCAACCCAAACCACAATATTTTCCTAAACCTAACTTAGTAGTGTTGTTGCCTAAACCTAACCAAGTTGTTTCCTGTGAAGCCGTATGTTTATTTTGAAAAAACTGGAGCGGAAATTGACACGTGCGTCACGTGTTGCTGGACATTGGTAGGAAAACGCACGAAAAATTAGGAATAACCTTTCGAAAGGTATCATGTATGAGGATACGTTGATATTTCAATGTGAAGGAGGTCGATATGCATGTATGTAAACTTGTCTTCTGATTGAACCAAAATGAAAGTGCAACATACATACACACAAAAGAGGGTTTATGTGATTGTGATCAGGTCCCGCGCACTAAAAAAAGCACAGAATGGCATCACTCTGCAGTAAAACATCAGCCTGCACCCGACAAAATTGCCACTTAACTGCAACAATATCACAGTGTTTGATATGTGCACCTATTTATTTCTCAGTATCTACCCTTGTAAAATTATAGGCACGATCAATTTTGATAATGCAAGGGAGCAGCGGCATCTGGCAGAAAAATAACCGTCTTGATTATTCCTTCTCGTGGAGAATTTTTTCTTCTTCTATTCTGTACTTTCTTTGCCTTTCCAAGGTAATGGTAACAATTTTCTCTTTTCAGTCTCACTCGAGGCCTCTTTCTCTCACTCACTGGTGAAATGTGGCGCCGTTGTTTTGTTTTTTCCCATCTTTTGCTGCAATGCTGAAAGCCTTTTGACCTACAAAGTAGGGTTTTGTTGATAGATTGATGCTTTCACACAGTGACATTAGCTGAATCGCCGGTGTTCAGAGGCCCGCGGTGCCACTCTGGAACAAATGCCCTGGAATTTTCCCAAATAATCCCCCTGTGTGCCTGTCTGTGTGTGGCACAGCGTTGATCTCCGGGGAAAATGGAAAGCATCTATCTATATATTTGTCTGTTCGTCAGTCTGTCTGCCTACCTTTTTACTAATCGTTGTCTTTATCGAAGCGGATGGGGGGGGGGATGGAGGTGCAGTAACCTTTGATGTGAAAGGAGATATAGATGAATATAGGGGTGGAGAGGGGCAGGGGCAGGAGACGTGGGATTTTGTGATGACAGCTATGGTATTAACACTTGGTGACACTGGTACAACATGGCATTATACCTTGACAGCAAGGTGAGAGAGAGAGAAATGATGAAAGAAGAGACGGAGAAGAGAGAAAGAACATTTCTGTGTGTCACATGAGAATAAAATGTCCGTCCATACAATATTTAAACCTGCATTAGTGGAGATTGTTATGTAGAAATATACCCATTACTGGTGTTACCCAGCAAAGAACAGCATACCATCTCCAACAAAACAGATTTAAGTTGTTGGACAAAACACAGTCTCCACAGTCAAGAAGAGCTGCATTACCATTGATTTGTAGTCAAGTTTCTGACACCTGGAGAGCAGGGCTGCCAACTTTACAATTTAGTTTGGAGTGAGATGGTAAAAATTACTTTACATGGCCATAGTCAGGGTCATTCTGAACAATGAACATTTCAGCAAACCTCTGAAGGAAAACATTTATTCATTTAATTCATAAGAGTTTAAAAATTATGACATTTTCTTTGTGTTGAAAAATCATTTGAGGTGACTTTCCTTGCACAGTAATGTGCAGTGAAACTACTTCAAGTTGTATATTGTCATAGGAGCAGAAATTCATTGTGCTTCTCAGCTCAGCTTCTTTGCAAACGTTTTAATTTGGTATATAAAATGTGAGAAATTATTGCTGTAACGCCAGACTTTCTTCTTCCTTTTCGGGCTGCTCCAAGCACCGGTACGGTAACAGCACGAATAGATGCCCATCAAAATCCAAACGACGGCTCATTTGATCGCAGTGTTTTACAATGCTGCTGTTGCAACGCTCTCTCTTAAAAAAATTACGTTCCCATACAACAACTAAACTACATTTTCAATTTCGTTTTGATGGAATCGTAATTTCTCGCACTTTTAACACGTGGTTAAAGCTGAAGTAGACGACATTGGAGCAAATATGATTTAAAAAAGTTGCTATAGTCGCTATGTCGTGACAGTAGTAAATGAAACAGGTAACCTGAAAATCGTGTGCCTCTGTGTCATCCGGTGCTCCTAACGGCATCTGCAAGATTTCACAGACTGGAGGAAAACAAGCAGTAAGAGCTGATCTGAGGTCTGCTGTCCAGCTGCCGTCTATGAGAGCCGGCTGTCAATCACTCGCGGACTCCGATCAAACGGTCAAACTAGGCAGCGCTGATCAAATATGAATCAATATTATGTTACGTTAATGCCTATTTCTCTCCTCAGATGTTCTCAGAATCATCTTGTAGTGCACGGTTTAGCTGTAAAATGAGAAAGTTTGTGACGCCGCCACCATTATAAAATCTGTTGAAGGAACGCCAAGTTCTGATCACATGACCGGAGCGAAGCCAATAGGAACGCTCTCTCAATGAAATGACCTGTGATTGGTCAAAGTCTCTCGTCACGGGCTAGATTTATTAAAGCCTGAAAACAGAGCCATGAGGAGGAGCAGAAGTCTAGTTATCTATAAGAACACTTGAATTACAATATGCTGAAAGGTTATTATGGAATTTTTGCACAATGATACCAAAAATATACTGCCTACCGCCACTTTAACATTTTCAACATTAATTTATATGTACTTCTTTGCATTTATCTGACCATTTGCTTGGAGTTTTCCTCATCCCTATGGGTAACATACTGACCTATACAATAAAAAGTTATGACATGTTTTGTCATTATTGTAATTGGCTTCTCAAACCACATGAAAAACTGTTTTAGGTAAGCTCTTTATGGTTGTTGAAGGGGATTCTGGGATATGTAGGAAGAAGCAGACTGAGAGAAAGTGTGCACAACAGAGAGGTCAACTGGAATGCACCAAAAAAACAACACAGAGTACATTGAACTCGAGAACGGTATCATCAATGTGTCATTAAAATGCAACGCCAGTGTGAAAATAGAGTTCAGTCTTTGCCAGGGCAGCCTGAGTAATGTTGTCTTTCTTTGCATGCACATACAAGGTATTGTCAAGCCTCGCTAGTGGTGGGTCACAGCTGAGGGGAGTTCAGAGGGTCCAAGACCAGCGCCGTCAAACCCCCCCCAACCCTCTGCCCAAACACACACACACATACACACCGCCTCGTCAAAGGAGCCTTTGTGCGCTGTTGTTTTTTCAGGGGAAATACTCTCTTTATTCCTCTGTGGGGAATATAAAGCAGCGATCACCTAATCACACACACACACTGAGAAACGCAGTCGAGCCCACCACACACACACACACACTCACACACATGCTTTATAAAAATACATATGCTCAAACACATGCAGACAACACATACCCTGCACGCACACGTTTGTATTGACACATGTAAATGACCGCACGTTTTGCACACACGTTTCGAGACACGGGCAAAGGCAAACACACACTCACACACACATACATACACACAATGGGTCATTTATGTCCCTCTCTGCACCCCACATTCATACTTGGCAGGCGGGTGACGGCTCTGTTGTTTCAGTGACCTGGAGGAGAAGTTATGTGCTCTTAATTTATACATCAGGAAACACACCTCTCTCTCTTCCTCCCTCTCTCTCTCATATACACACACAAGTAAGAGCTTTGTTTTATAGGCAGCAAAAGTCAACAAACAAGATTAATATTAAAGAAAAAAAACAGATTTCTGGAAAAACAAATGAGAATACACCACCTTCCTTATTTGGAGGAGAGAGAAGCGAGAGAGCGAGGAGTAAAGTAACCCAGAAACCTCCAGCTGCCCCCGGGGCACAGTGTAATATTGATGATGGTTGCAAAAACTCAACTATGGACACAGATGGACACACACTCAGCAGCATGGTTCAAGACCAAACCTTACAAAACAAGGACAGAGAAGAGGTGCTGTTGAAAATGAAATAAAATAAGATGTGTGTGTGCGTGTGAGTGTGTGTGTGTGTGTGTGTGTGGTACCCTACCCACCGAGCGCTGTGCTCTCTCATGGGAACACGAGCACACAGCTGAGAGTAAATGGCAATTACTGTGTTTAACTGTTTTATCCTTGCTCAGAGGCAACCATACATCGCCGATTCCACAGAACATCATTAAAGCACACTTACACACACACACACACACACACACACACACACACACACACACACAATGTCACGTCTGGTGGGTTATCCATGCCTGTCACATCGTCATTTACTCAACCCGCGATGGAGTGATACAAATACCAGCAGACATATTTCAATATTATGCTGGAGCAAATTATGATATCTGATTAGCAAATGATGGAAAAGGGCGTCACACACACACACACACACACACACACACACACACACACAGCAGTCTCTCCGTCACACACACATATTTGCACAGTTCGTTGTAAATCCAGGACTTACAGTTGATGGATGGACCCGTCAGTTAAGTGTTATGATGTGGATGATTTGTGATGCCTGGTACAGTTAAAGATGAAGTTAGTATGGGGCATTTACACGGTGTTACAGCATACCGGCAAGGCTTCACTTTTAATCAACTTTATTATTTTCCTGAAGGAAATTTGAGCATTAGATCACATTAGATGACAACAAAAATCTACAAAAACTATGTTATGTAATATAAAAATACTCAGTAATGGAAGAAAATTAAACAACAGCGTGAGAAAGAGCAATGGGAGGAAATGATGTAGGGACAGATGTCAAGAGAAAGACAGGAGAAAGTGGAGGCAGTGGCATCTTCTACACTTTAACCCCTCCAGTAAAATACATTTATGGATTTTGCAGCCGGGTCTCAAAATTCCTATAAATAACCCATAGAAACAGAATAGGAGTAGATGGGCATTGAACTGTTTTTCATGGTCATTTGAGTTGTACAAAAGAAAATTGGGGGATGGACGGATGGATAGTTAGATAGCTAGCTTGTCCCCAGGCGGAGGGACAAAAGACCAAAGAGTATAGAAGCAAAGAGATGAAACTCCAGTGTTTTTTTAATGCAGCCGCTGACGCCATTTTGGACTGAAAACACTTATTATATGTAGATTATTTTATTGTTCAACACAGGCCACGTCAGTAGAATATGACCATAGAATAGAAATTATTTTGCAACACTTTTAGGCGGACATTTTCCTGGTGTCTGGTAGAGAGAGTGTTTGGATGAAGCATTGCGTTGTTAAATTTTACTCATTTACTCTGGTTCTCTATGGGCTAAGTTAACATTACTTCACTGCTCGTAAGTCGGGTTTAGTTTATACAGAGGTGAGTCCGCTGCAATGGTTGCAATTGCAACGGCACACATAAAAATGTCCTCCGCTCTGACCATCCTGCTACGTTGATTTGAATGAGATTGTCCATTCTACTCCTATTCTATTTCAATGAAATAACCTATATTCAGTGCACTGACCTATAGCATTCTAACTAGTGCAATACACCTTTGAAAGAAGAGGAAGAATAACAGTAAAGTACTTCAAGAAATTGGACTCCTTAATCAATTAAAAATCCTAAAAAATATATATGGGTCTGCACCGTTTGTGACTGTAGAAGCCATAATGGGATATGCATTAGATATAAATGTGTTTTCGATGTTTTGTTTATGTTGGCTGTTGCAATAATGCCTTGCTTTAATGCTGTTTACGTTTATAACTGGTACAGTAAAGCAGCTTGAATTTGAGTTTTGGGAGAAACAGACGGGGAGACCGAATAAACAAGAGTAGAGAAAGGTACCTTCTCTCCACCTTAATGTGAGTTGGCATTTGACAGGGATGTGTCAGACTTGTGTGAGTAATGAGAGAGAATGACTGTGTGTGTGTTTGTGTTAGAGAGAGAGAGAGAGAGAGCACAAACAGATACAGAGAGAGAGAGACTCACTGTAGCTGCTGTGGTGGTATGTGCTGTTGCTCTACAGACAGACAGACAGACAGACAGACAGTTGTTCACTGGCCAGTTGGCTGCCATGGTCGCTGGGCTGGCGCGCTGAGGTGGTCAGCATGAAATGGGTGGCACTGCTTGTATGTGTGTGTGTAAGAGTGTGTGTAAGAGTGTGTGTGCTGTGCATGCGTGTGTGACTCACTCCCACCTGCAGGGAGACAGAGCAGTGCCAGCCGCCAGGCCCGGAGAACATTACTCACCGTCAGGACCGACGTCTCCTTTTGATACACACACACACACACACACACACACACACACACACACAAATATTCAGCACACCACTGAATAATAAGTAGGTGTCCTGCATTCCAAGACAAAATGCGCCCACCTGCGAATAAAGTACATGCTTCACCCACGGGGACTGAAAGCAAAAGCACGGAGAGGTTTTAATATTAACCGCGCTTTGTGGTGGCAAATCTAAAAATAAATCCTTTCCATTTCAATTTCGAGACATTGTTACAATAATCATGAACAAACACCGTTGGCAAGACGATTGGCAGCCTCCACTCTGCATCTTATTTTGTGAGTCATCTCGTTCTAATTTCATAAAAAATCTGCTCGGTCGCTTTATGGCACGAAATAAGAAAGAGAGGACTAATCTTGAGCAGTAAGGGACTGTATGAAAATGATCTGGGTGAGGAAGGGGGCTGAACATTATGTTTCACTTTTTAAAGACCCTTTTCTTTGGATCCTTGACTGAGAGAAATATTGCATCAACCTCCCAGAGAAAGTGTGCAAAGAATTTATGATGCATGTGCTCTAATTTTAACCTTAAAGTGTGCAGTAGTGTAGGATTTAGTAGCATCTAGTGGTGTGGTTGCAAGAGGAAGGGAGCGGTAATGCAGCAGTAACGTGCGCAAAACTGTGGTAACGCCGTTCGTCTTGCTCAGAGGCCATCCTTACCATAATAACACTACTTTAGGAGCAACGGAAGTTAGAGAGCGCTGGCGGTACCAAGGTTTTGCACTCAGCAGCTCACGTTACCGCAGTTTTACAAGGGTGTCGGAGAACTACGGTGGCCTTCAGGTAACATGGCGGTGTAACATGGCGGACTCCGTGAAGAGGACCCGCTCCCTATGTAGATATGAAGAGCTCATTCTAAGCTTACAAAAGCACAACAATTCTTAGTTTCAAGTGATTTTACACTAATGAAAACATTATAATGAATATTATATTTCCATTTCTGCCAATAGATCCCCGACACACTATTATGTTAATGGTATAATCATGTTCGCATAGCTACCAAATCGCACACAGAAGTGCAATTAGCAATATTGCAAAATGATGTCAAACATAACAAAATGATGCATCCTGTTTACTAGCCTCATAGCCTACTAGCTTCTTTATTTTATTACCCTTCCTCCAGCAAAAACTAAAAAAAAAAAAAACATATCTCTCTCTCCCTTTTCTAAAACCCTCTAATAATTTTCGTACAGTCCCTAAAGTAAGCTAACTGAGCTTCTAGTTTGGAAGGGGTGAAAGGTTAAAGGTGCAGTGTGTAGGATTTGGCGGCATCGAGCGGAGCGGTTGCAGATTGCAACCAACTGAAACTCGGTTCCCTATGTAGATATAAACGTCTCATTCTAAGGTAACAAAAACACAACGATTCCTATTTTCAGGTGATTATACACTAAAGAAAACATACTTATATACTAAGAAAAAAACATTTTCCGAATATATTTATAATAAATATGCATGCCACATCTTTAACTCCTTTACTTTACTGCATTCAACCAACAAAACCTGACCATCAGAAAAATTACGTCTGATAGAATCCGATGCAGTTAGGACAGAACGAGGTGAACACCAGAGCAGCAAAATGGCAGATTTTTTCTCTTCTTCAGTACAAAAATGAGACTTCAAGTGCCGTGTGACAGCGGAGCCTCTCCATTACAACACTGATGAGAAATAAAACAGCTTTTACCACAAAGCAAATCAGGCTTTGGCGCCGAAGCTGTGTGAGTGACACTGATCTCTCTGTGCATGAGTGTGTATGCCTGATCTTCATCCGTCCATCTATCCATCCATCCATTTACTCTAAGCTCTTAAGCAGCGCTGCTGTTAAAAAGTCCCCTAAAACTCTAAGCCAAGAGCGATAACATGAGCGGCAGGAGGATAACGTTGATGTAATGTCAGACACACACAACTGACACCCAGTGTTGCTCCCGTGTTAACAAAACCCATCACGGTCTGTCTGTCCGTCTGAAGGCGCGCGCTAATCTGCTCTTAATCACGAGCTCTTATTTACAAAAAAAAATACATTTTTTATTAATGCAGAGTAGAGGGGGAGGGGAGGTGAGGGAGAGGAGGATGATGGTGATATAGTGGTGATGGTGATGATGATTTTGTGATTAAATGATGCCATCGTTGTGTTGGTGGATTAGGACGGGCATGGAAATAGATTAGTTCTGCAGTGGTTTTTCATCGTGATTGGCAGGCCTCCAAAAACTCACTCCCTCTCCCTTTTCCTCTCTGTCTATCTCCCACCTCTCTAAAGGAGAGCTGTGTGGAGGTCTATGGTTTGTAGGCTGCTAGCTCCACCTGCTGGTAAAGAAAGACTTCACTTTCATTTTAATTGAACAGGATTGTGTTGTAGTTAGGGAGATGGCTCGACCCCAAAAAAGGTTCCTGTGGCAAAGTGAATGAACAAGGAAGGAGGGATGAACACAACACATGCAGATACCTCCACACAGGGTGCATGGGAGTCAATGAAGTGTGTGATCATGGGTATGAAAATTATGTTATCAAAACTCCTCTAGTAGTGTTCCAGAGACTCGGAGCTGTTCTGGCAGCCCTGTCTCTTAAACATGACATTAATATGCAGCTAATTTGTTTCCCAATTGCTGCCTGGATTAGAGTATGTTCACTGGGAACATTTTTCCAGTTATAAGTTTAATGTATATGAAAAAATGTATAGACTGATACAAAACATAATCCCTCTCATCACTTATGACCCACTTGAAGTGTGTGGTGGCGTCAGTATCTGCAGAGATCCTGCCCTCTGCCTGTATTTTCTTATTATTTTGCTTTACTCGGGATGCTTCTGGGTGTCTGCAAAGAGGCTTTGGCCCCACGTGGACGTGTGACCCCCCAGTCAATAACAGCGTGCAGGGCGTGAAGCCCGTTCAGGAGGTCAAATATGGGCACTTCTTCACATCCTTCGGCATCTGATACCGAGGCACAAGTCCCCCTTATAGCTCTGTCAGAAAGAGAGAACGGGTTTGTTACATCGCTGTGTTTTCTTATGTGCTTCAGTTTTTCACCTGCTCCTCTCTCTCTCCTCTGCTGGGTTGGATTCCTGCCTTCGGGCGCCACCGTTATCTGTACCACTGTATCTGCAGTGGGGGTCGTAGAGCCAGTCGCTGGGGCAACCAGGGTCAGAGATGCCAGAGGAATCTCGTAAGTCAAGACATGATGAGGATAAAAACACTGAGCACCGGGGAAAACACTGAGAAAGGGCAGAATTGTGAGGCCTTCACGCAGAGAACACACCAAGGTGGAGGCCTGACAATTGCTCCTTGATCAAGCTTCAATAAACCTTCTGTGTAAGACATCAACAGCTCCGGGGCTTCTTCCTTCCTGTTGACTGAGTTAACCTGAGTATCAGAAATTCCACAACAAGGGAGTGTGTGTATTTGTGCTTTAGAACAAACACAAGGCTTTCCTCCAGGAGACCGCTGTTTCCCATGCGCTAACTTTCACTTCCATGTTACAATCAGCTGTTCGTTCGTGTCCCGTGTTCACAACATTCAGTGACATTTTCACTGTACGTAGCCCAACCATGGTATTTCTTTCCTAAACCTAACTATAGTGGTTTTATTGCCTAATGAGTGACACCAAGAGGCGTGACAAAGCAGTGGTATATGACAAATTGGAATGAGAACGTGTTGGGGTCCATGAGGATTGGACTCACTTTTGGAGCCAGCCTTTTTGGCAGTTTTTGGCACTCATTTCTCAGCACCGGAGTTTGCTGTTTGGAATAATGATGTAAGAGCCAAAGTGTGTATTTATTTTGACGTTTATTATTAAATATTATTTGTTTAGGCTGCACAAGATTGCATGTTTCTAATAAGGTTTTATTGAGACTCTGATTGACCCGTGGACTTGAGTTTCTGAGTGGCAAACTTCCTGTGTTCACCAACAGCACTCTGTGGATCTGTATTTCACACACTAAGGCTGCAAAGATCCATACTGTGATTGCATTTCATTCGTCTCTATGTTTTTTCCATGACAGATCCCTCCATGCGTAGATGAACATCAGTTTGCAGCTCTAGAAAGAACTCTTGGCTCTTTGATTTTAACACCAGCATAAGTTTTCTGTTGATGCTTAATTGTGCCATGATGAGGTTCCAGCTGTGGTGGACACATGTTGATTTGTTTTGTACAAACGCAAGGGGCTTGAAGGACGTTAGGGTGTCTTTTTCCTGAGTGTACAGTAGATGTGTGAAGTTCTGGAAAGAGAAACTGACCACTGCTCTGCCCTTCAGCATCAGCAGCCATCACTCCTCTCTCTCTCTGCTTCCTCATTAGTGATTCTAACAGAACAACACACACATATAAACGCACTACGCTCACAGAACACACACACACAGTTTGATTCTAATTGGGTGACCCAAAGCCACTGATATCATCTGTTATGGTGTGAGACCACGATCTCATCCAGAGCAGCCTCTGCAGTCACACCGCCTCCGAAGAAGAAGAAGAAGACCGTAGGAGCGAGGGAAGGGTAAAGAAAAGACAAATAGAAGACAAACTGGCCTGAGAAGGAAGGAGAAGAAGAAGAGGGAGACAACAACAACAACAACAACGACGACAAAAACACAAAGTGGCGCCGAGTTCATTAATTAGAATTTCAAATTGGACAAACTCAAGATGACAGCGTTGCGCTTGTCAAATCAGATCATGCCCCGGCGGGGTTGAGAGAGAGGGAAGAGAGGGAAGGAGGCTCACTGCTCAGAGCCAAATACCACTCTTAGTAGCTGAATGGGTGCCATCTCTCTCTCTCTCTTTCTCTCTCCTCCTCTCTCTCCATTTCCTCTGATTACGCCGACCGCCTCCCCTCTGTCCCAGCGTGAATGTCACGGCCGCCTTAACAAGAAGTGACAATTAAAACATCATCGGCGTCCTCAGGCTGAATGGGAGCGGCCTGCCGGGGTCCCTGCTTTCTGTGAGGGAAAGAGAGAGAGAGAATGAAAAGAGATGGAGGAGCAGGAGCTGGAGGGAAAGATGCTATGAGCTGAGAGAAATGGAGAGAGAGAGAGAAAGAGAGAGAGACAGATTGGCAATATGTACTGAACAATTGTGCCAATAAAGCTCAATGAATTGAACTGAGGTAAATGTATGTGTGTTTGGATGTATATGTATAAGGGATGGAACAAAGAAAGCAACCATTAAATGCTTTAAAACACAATGTAATGGTAAATCCAGTAATACTGTGCACAGGAATAAAATGTTTCGTAATGCATGACCATCAGGATTAAAGCTACAGTTGGTAACTTTAATGAAAATAACTTGTTGTCATATATTCGCTCAAACTGTCACTATATCCAGACAGTAGTGCATGAGACAGATAATCTGTGAAAAAATACACCCGATTCGACTGTTATCAGGCCATTAAATAGGCATTATCAGTCGCTATAAGCACCATAGATGTGGGTCATTAGGGGCCTACTACACCTACTACGTTGTAAAAGTGAAAGTGAAACTTAAAAGAAACACATTCTAACACATAAAACTGAATGAAATGCCACGTTTTGAACACAAACAAAAAGGCTTCTTTATGTTTAAGCAAAAAAAAACAGGTTTAGGCAATGCAACTACAACTTCTTTAGGTTGCTATATCTTGACAGTAGTACATGAAACAGGTAATCTGAAAAAAATCATGTTCCTCTGTGTCCTCCGGTGCTCCTAACGGCATCTGCAAGATTTCACAGACCGGAGGAAAACAAGCAGTAAGAGCTGATCTGAGGTCTGCTGTCCATCTGCCATCTATGAGAGCTGACTGTCAATCACTCGTGAACTCCGACCAAACGGTCAAACTAGGCAGCGCTGATCAAATATGAATCAATATTCTGTTGCATTAATGCCTATTTCCCTCCTCAAATGTTTTCAGAATCATCTTGTAGTGCACGGTTTAGCTGTAAAAATGAGAAAGGTTGTGACGCCGCCGCCGCCATTGTGAAATCTGGTGAAGGAACGCCAAGTTCCGGTCACATGACCGGAGCACAGCCAATAGGAACGCTCTCTCAATGAAATAACCTGTGATTGGTCAAAGTCTCCCGTCACGGGATAGATTTTCTAAAGCCTGTAAACAGAGCCATGAGGAGGTGCAGAAGTCTAGTTATCTCTCAGAACACTTGAATTACAATATGCTGGAAGGTTATTATGGAATTTTTGCCCAATGATGCCAAAAATATACTGACTACTGCCACTTTAAATCAGCTCAATGCCAGTGTCTCCATCACTTCACACCATCAGAGTTACTTTAACATCTAGACAAATTATTGCCTCAGAGCCTCATAAGCAACTTGCCCGATCAACATTTATCAAAAGTACGTAAATGTGAAATAGCAACTCACATATCCTGGAATGGCTTCAGTAGAGCTGACGTCCAACGTGCCCTCAAACAATCCCGCAACATGTCCTCACCTGTCTAGATGTCATTTAGATTAGATAAGATGTCATGGTAATGATCCCTGTGGGCGAATAATGGAGCAAAGAGCTTAATTTATAGCTAATGATCATTAAACAGACTGCCGTGAGCGTTTAATTGCGAGGAAAAAGCAAACAGTGGAAAGGAAAAGATACGTGAGATACGTGCTTTAGTAATGTCAGCAGTGGCCTAGATTAAGCAGGCTAGATGGTGTTTGGCATTTTGAAGTAGGCCTATGTGTTTTATGTGTGTGTGTGTGTGTGTGTGTGTGTGTGTGCTCTACACCAGCTGTGCCACTGCACACAAGGAAAGAGCTGGTGCCAAAATGAGCTGTCTTGACAAAGAGCCAAAAATCATCCAGCACGCAACTGGGCACCACCTTACACACACACACACACACACTCACACACACACACACACACATGTGCATCCAAACAGAAGCAGACATACAGACAAGACCTCAGTTAATGAGGCATGAATTTAGTAGTGGACACAGTTTACCTCCTGAGTTTTCATTTTTAAACTAGTACAGTGCATCTTGAATTATGTTGCATGTGCATGTGTGTGTGCGTGCACACTTGTGTGCAGAGCCAAACAGCCAAGGGCTCTCCGGTTTGATGGCTTTCTGTTATGACTCCATTATGCTGATGGCTTTGGTCCTGTTCCAGGTTCTCTATAAGTGTGTGTGTGTGTGTGTAGGGTGGCAGGAAAACACTTGCACTCCTCAGCATCATTAAGGATTGTGGAAGCGTCTCTGGCTCGCCCCTAAAATTCTTGAACCCTTTGGAGCGTACGACACTCTGAGTAGGGACTTTTATTGCACCTGGAACTATCATGCAGGAACCATAGACTGTATATAAGAAGTGTTCAAGGAGAGGAAAACATGCACATTCTCAAAATTGTTTGTGGTGCTGGGAGTAGATCCCCTCCAATATGTACTTTTTCAAATAAAAAATGACTTGCTCCCGCACACACTTTTCTCTGCTTTATTAGTCAACGTTTCGGTCAACAAGGACCTTCATGAGGACATTAAATTAATGGGAGAAAGTCATTTTTTATTTGAAAATGTTTATAAGAAGTGAACATAGTCACCAATATGTCACCCATCGGTTTGTGGACTGCCGATTTGAAGCCTTGAGTTCGGCATTTTGCAACCAGAAGTGACACAAGAGGGTGAAGCTAAGTACAACCAAACTCTGAATAAGACATTTTTAAGGCAACCAAAATGTTACAACTAACCTTCATGAAGTGAAAACACACTGTGAAAGGGCATCCCCTGCTTTATGGTCTATTTGACTCTAAATGGGACCATAATTTACTAAATGAACATCATGCTGTATTGAAGAAGACTTGAAACTAGTGATTGAGACCATAAACTCATGTTTACAATGTTTACTGAGGTAATAAATCAAGAGATAAGTAGGCTCATTTTCTCATAGACTTCTATACAATCAGACTTCTTTTTGAGTCGCCCCCTGCTGGCTGTTAGAAAGAATGCAAGTTTAAGGCGCTTCCACATTGGCTTCACCTTTCAGACCACTGGGAGGAACTTTAACTCTGGTTCCTCCGAGTCCAAATGTAAGTTTAGTTCCAAAAAAGGTTCTTGGTCTCCTGGGAAAGTTTATTTTTTTAATTTAATTTCAGGGTAAAATACATTATAAATTAATCATCATAAAACATTACAGTGTTCATATGGGAGCTCCGTTTCTAATCTGTAGTTTAGTGCAAAACTTTGAGACATTTTTTAAATGAATGTTTTCATGCCATACTCATATGAAGATTATATATGAAGTAGGTAAATTAGTTAAATCTTGTAGATGCTTTGCAACTCTTACAAAAGTGATATGGAATATATGTTACATATATCTATATGTATGTATATATACAGTATATATATGTTCATTCCCAGCCACAGCGGTATCCTGAATGTTGGTTGGAACGCAGCAGAATAAGTCACGGTGGCTGGTTTACTGTAAATTATTGTGCAGTATTGCATGAGACATTAGCCCACTTTTGTTAATTATTTTGGACAGTTGTGTGTTTGTCATTAATTAAAGCTTAAAAGGGGGTAAAGTGGGAAGACACACTCCAGCATATTGCAGTTAAACTACAAATATTTCACTGTTATAGATTGTTCTTTTATTTATATACATGCACAGTAGTCACACACTGGTCATTGTGCATGTGTGTGTTCCAGGCTTCACTGATCTACCACCGGCATGGTCCAGTCGCTGGGCGTGCGTCCATACTGTAAGAGAACAAAGGTCAAAAGGTTACAAGAGAGTTCTCCGGGGGCCCGAGCAGTAACAAAAGTCGCTAATCACTAAACTTCTCTCGCCCGCCGCTGCCGCCGCTTAATTGCGAGCAAAACACAAATCAAAAAATGAAATCAAATATCCGTGAGCGAATCTGCAAACTCAGCCACCGACAGAACACAACACAACAGAGCAAAGGAACTATAATAAAAATCAAAACAAAATGTTCCCCAATCCGTGACAGCCGCGGAGACAAATCCAATTATTTGTGTCTCATGTTGCAAATTTGTTCTAATGGTCGAAGTGAGAAAGTAAATAAGCGCCTGCGAAGGGGAAACAAAAGAATGTGATTTCTAATTAACTTGAAAGAGGAACAGCAGGGCGACTTAGTAAACCCATCTTTCATCTGCTGCCTCAGACCACTCGTTTGTTTGTTGCACAATGTTGTCTTCAAGCGGGGCGGCGGGAGGAGGAGGAGTGTGTGCGGGGGGGATAACACCGCGCTGCTTCCCTCCAAATGAAATGTCAACAGATTTAACGGCGCTGCGGAAGGAGCGCGGCATTTTCCAGCGTTTTGTCGATTTTATTGTTCATTAAGCTTCGCTGCCGCCCATTCCCCCCTCCCACCCCCCAAATCTTCCTCCTCCTCCTCCTCTTCCACTTGTTCCAGGCTTCATTTGCAGCATCTTGGCTTTGAAGATCACAAAAGGCTGAGGCAATAATTGGGTTTGTGCAATTACAGCGAGCTTAATGAGAGAATTCAGGAGTTTGTCTTGCCCCTATCTCCGACTCTCCATACTCCACCATTAGGCCGGCAACCGTCTCTCTCTCTCTCTCTCCCGCCTTCTGAAGCACCGTCGACGAAGGAAGATGTTATCGCATATGAAGATGTGGTTAACGCATTCATAACACGCATCGTGCATGCACACGAGGCCTGGACGATGGAGAGAGCAGATATGCTAATCGTCTGACCAGAAAGACAAAAGCAACAAGAACTCGGATGCAGCGCAGAAAGTAAACAGAGCAACAGAGAGAGAGAGACAAAGCAAAAGAAAAGAGGACAAAAGTCACTAGTTGAAGAGATAAGCAACGTCAACTAATCAAAGTGTTCAGAGGACGTTTGGGAAGATTCAAGAATGAAACCCAAAGGCCACTATCTGCTCGTATCATTTAGACGCGTGAGCCTGCAGGGCATCCAGTGCAAATCCAGACAAAGTTTATGATTCATAATCATCAGCTTGTCATCAAAACAACTAAGCAAGGACACGCTGACCTTTATTTCTGCCCCATGAGTATTAGTAATAACACTAGTAAACAAACACTGGACTTTCCCCCAGGAGACCGCTGTTTTCCTGCACATGATTTTACGTAATTTTAGGTCAAACCATGATGTTTTTTTACTAAACCTAACCAATCAGTTTTGTTGCCTAAACCTAACTAGTTTTTCTTTGCATTGTGGTTCAATCATAACATGGCAAACTCAAGCTCAACAGGCAACAACAGCTGTCAGTGTGTCAGTGTGCTGACTTGACTGTGTCTTGCACCAAAATGCATGTGATTAGAGCAGAAAGATTCGGTGTACGCTGTACCGAGACCTTTTAATCTGATAGTGATCTCAACCGGGCCTTTCCAAGTGCAAGTGAGAAAAAAAGGCTAGCATTTGAGCTCATCATACCCCCTACTAATAATAGCCTCATTATACAGCACAATAACAGAAAGTCGGCGATACATAACATGCTCATTAACACTAATTAAGCCTTCAGCAAAGAACATTATGAATCTGTTTAAACCTGTAGCGCTGCATAGACTGTAGAGGTGGCGTGTTTGTACAATATTACCAAGTCATTAGTCATTACCTAATAAGATATTTCACTTATTATGTACTTGCAGGCAAGATAATGCATGCAGTGGGTGTACAATGAGGACCAATGGGGGTTTTCTTAAAGAAAGGACAACTTAACACTTTGATCTCATTAAGTTACATAATAACCACTAAGATAACAGCCCATTAATGCAATTATGGGGATGCAAGATAAGTTAATATTTGGAGGGAATATTGTAAGGTCTTGCCTTTCATCGACCATATTTTCAATTTAGTGAGTCAACATATTCATTTAACTTTTTTTGCTTGGTAAATATGTGAGCACTAACAAGGCAGAGAAGTATTAATGTTCTCGGCATTGTTATTTAGCACCAAAACTGCTGGCACACACTTCCACCTTTTATTTTGTAGGATGCTGTTCCAAAATGTTCCCATCCAATCACATCACTGAATGCTTAATTCAAAGTAACCTATTACTACATAAAAATAGAGTCCTGAGGGTGACAAGGGTGTAAAGAACACAGATGTTCCACCAGCTGTTACTGAGCTACATGTAATGGAACCATCTGTGGGATGTGTGTGTATCTGTATATGTGCATACAAGCATGCATCGCTGTGTGTGTGTGTGTGTCTGTGCATCCACCAACCTGTATATCCTTGAGTTCCTTTACTATCCGTGAAGTCAACTGTGTATCCTGACAGGGGATGTGCAAGTTCTAAAACACACAATTTTAATAATTTAATCGGCTGTGTGAATCGACCTCTAGATCACGAGAACATAGAGCATATTAAGTAAACATATTATGATATTAAAACAAGAAGCCGCAGGGTTCTGACAACCTTCTAAAGATGAAACTGTCCACATGCGGTCACAAGAGACCCAGAGCCTCAGTCTTCGAAGCACTAAGCCTCGAAAAGTTTTAAAACTATTCACATATAACTAGTTTGTATTAAAATGTGCTTCTTTTATATGAAAAATGTAATCTAATAAAGACAGCATATCATTTTTACAGTGTAACTGAAATAAAAGTCCAACTTCCTTTAAAGCTAGGGTTGGTAATCTGTAAAATCTGATCTAGTATCTGTAGCTGTCGCAAGAGTGGTATTGATCTTCTCATCTTACGCTCGACAAGAAAGCAAATGAAAGCACTTCTCCAAATGTTGAACTATTCCTTTTAAAGCATACATATTAATACACACGTAATATAAACTATATAGTGTACACTCTGTAGTTGATTTCTGTGTTCATTTTAAGATTACATGAAAAAGAATGTTTGAAGAAAACATTTTCCAATTTTACTGTATGGTTTATTTGTTATAGAAACTAAGGAGAACACATTGGGACTTTAAATCTGCGATGGTCAAATTCGACAGGATTAAATACAGGCAATGTCTTCAGTTTGCCTGCTGCTGTCTCTTACCTCTCCCTGGTAAACAATGCGTCCAATGGGACAGATCAAGCTGGCGGTACCGCAGCCAAATATCTGCTTGACCCGCTGCTGCTTCAGAGCCGAGCACAGCTGGCTCATGGTCAGGTGGCGCTCTGTCACCTTAAACTCACCCTGGGCACAGAAGAGAGCGGAGGGACAAGGGGAAATGTGATGACTAATTTGGAATATTTATCCGTGCATATTGACCTTTATGGTTTTTGTCTTTCTCACCCATTTCCTGGCTAGGTCCAGGATGCTCTGTCGGGTTACACCTGGGAGTATGAGGCCGTCCAGAGATGGAGTTGCAAGTTCTTCCTCTGAAAAAAAACAATAAATTAAGAACAAAATAAAACCTTAACTAGAATCACCGCCTCGCGGTTGTACGCCTCCGCCGACAAGTCAAGTTGCAGTTTACATCCATGTCTGTCCAAAATGTCATCACTTCATCATTTTCATCACCTATTAGACATTTGTGTGAAATCGTCATAATTAGCACATGAATTCTGGCCAAAAATGTGTTTTGTGAGGTCACAGTGACCCTTGACCACCAGATTCTAATCAGTTCATCTGTGATTGGCCAAGTGGGGTTCTGATAGTACTGCTACTAACCTCCATCCTCATTGATCCAGCGCATGAAGATGTTCATGGTGCCTGCCTCAGTGATCTGGTGGTCCTCTCCGTACAGCCACAGCACCTGCAGACACCCATAATCCTCTGCTTCGTACTGGGCGGCCAAAGAGCATCCGTAGTTCCTGCAGAAATCCAAAGCAGCAAAGTTTTTTCTATATTTGAATTCATTGAAAGACTGAGCGAACACAGGAATAGTTTATGTTTGCATTGGGGCAGAACTGTTAAAACCTTGATTGTTCTGCACCTCAAACAACCACAGTTGAGTGCATTGATTGATTATTGGTGAATAAAAACAAAAAACAAAAAATGCATACAGTATGCACCTACCCACCCGCCCAACTTGTGGTTTCCAGTTCCTCCTTTCCAGGCACGCGTGTACTTTGGGTCAGCCCACAAGGACATGCCCTCTGAACCAAACTCGAAGTAAGTGCCCATTTGAGTCAAGATCACATACAGCAAGGCATTGACAGGCTTCTTTATACCCAGATAGTGCTACCATGGACACAAAAACACATAGAAATGTATTTAATTAAAAAGAATAAACCGTCTGCCTCCACATGTTATTGCAGCCCGTCGCTATCCTCCTTACCCCAGTGCCAATAAACGTTGGCCTGATGTACAGATCGAGCGACTTTGAGTGAGGAATCCAGCTCTGGTCAATCTCTAATAGTCGCTTGATGCACTCTAGAAGCTCTGACTGGTCGAAAGCCTGGAGGAGGGAGGGAGGTGGAGAAAGAGAAAGATGAGGAGAGTAGAGGATGAGTGGGAGAACCTTTCATTCCTCCATTACATCCATCTTACCGGCAGACAAGCTCTCTTGGCAGAGTTGGACATGCGGTTCATGTTGAGCATCGGTCTGAAGAGACGCAGTTGGTTGTCATCCCCACGGTACACCTTCAACCCTTCAAACAGCTGGCGAGGAGAGAAAAGACATTTTTTGTAATCATTCTGTTTATCAATATCTTATTTTTCAGTTACATGGTCAATTTTATATTTCAAATTGTATTTATATGGAGTTCTTTCAAGGAAATTCCTCCAAAAATCAACAACTATTTATAAACTCAGCTACACTAGGAAACTAGGAAATGATTAGGAAGCTGTAAAATAAATGGTGCAGTATGATATTATGTTTTAAAGAGGACCTATTATGTTCACTATATAACACACTAAAAGAAAGGGAAATAACACAAAAGCATAATAGTTCCTCTTTAAATATATTGTGCAAGTTGCTCACCTTCATATTTACTTTACTAGTTAGATCTTTTTGTGTTTTGAATATGCTGAAACTCTCATCCAGACTTTTATTTCTTACTCCCTATCCTGACTAAACTCCTTGTACTCAGTCAAGTCATGTCTCCTCGAATGCAACATTAGAAGACATTTCAAATCCATTTTAGCTCAGGATAGGTATAAAAAGTAAGGCTAAAGTTTGCCTCCTGGTCAGCTGTGTCACCTGTATGCCGTAGTGTAGTGACGAACTGGCCGGGTGGAGTGACAGGTTCCCAAAGGGCTTGATGTGCGGAGCCTGCCAGCCCTCGCTCTTACTCCACTCTATGGTCAGCATGTGGTCAGAGAAGACAGTCCCGAAGGGAACCTCGTCCGGTTTGATCTTTAGAGTGGGGGACAGCTCGATAACCAGGTCAGCTGCCTGGTTACAGAACAGAACAGCAGAGGAAATAGAGACATTAAAGGAAAATGTGCACACGTAACTTTGAGGTCGACCCCCTGAGTTCTCCATTCTGGAAATACAGAAACACTCAACTATCTTTACTTCTCCACAGATTATAATTAATCAAAATCAGAAATGTGCAAAGCATAAGGGAACACTAATTGTTATTCATCATCTTCCTTTTTCCCCACTTGATTTCGACGCACTATTGGATGACAAACATCACATCAAAATGTGCATCTTCATGGGGACTGTGCACAGTTTGTCACTCAAGGACTTGGTAGAGAAATACACATTCAACGTGTTGCCTGTCATTCCGAAAGTTTTGCAATCGGCCAGCAGGGGTCGCTGTGTGACAGGCTGATTCAAAGATGAGCCACAGTTCACCTCTCAGTGACCAGACTGCTGTAAAACCAGACACCAGTGACACAGAAACATCAATGAGACAAAAACTGGGTACTACTTTAAGTATATATCTGCAGTGAAGCTGTCTTTCTCCACTACCCAATTTAGAGGTCAAAGGTCATGGTTAGAGACACAATAGAGTAGCATCCTAGTCCAGTATCTGCGTCCATTATGTCACCGTACTACCTTTATTAGTTATCCGATCCTTCTTTTAAAGACGTTTTTCTGGTCTGCTATTCAGTTACTTATCTGTTCCACTGGGATTAGACTGACTCTTTATCCCCTCCCTCCTGGTGCAGAATGTTGTCCGCACCGTAATCCCAGATTACAGTACTGGAAAGTGGCGGGCGACCACAGTAGTATTCCACTTTTTCAACTGTAAATGATTTTTTCTTATCGTTTCTTTTCAGTGTCACATCAAATGCTGTATTTAATGTTCCTTTTTCAAAAAGTTAAAGTCTTCTCTTGCAAATGTTTATCTACATTCTCCAAAACCAATGCCAACATTCATCCTTGTGCGTCTTGTGTCCGTCTGCACATGTCCACCCTAATCTCCACCTGAGCCTGCTGTCTCTGCCGCTCATGCATTCAGGGTCAGAAAACAAGCAAAGCCCCAGCTACTTAGCGTGAGCTGGGAAAGTGGATTCTGCAGAGCAGGCTGCACCAGGAGGAAGAGGAGGACAGGAGTGGACACTGGTTTCCCCTTAAAACAAAATGCAGACAATACGGACGTTATTCTGTTTAAAGAGCTAGCTTTAATATATCCATCGCATTAGTTTCTCATGTGTTTATTGTCACAGTAAGAATGTTGGATGAGTGTGGCTCTCGAGGCCTCTCAGTGCCGCTCGAGGCAACATGAGGACTAGAAGCAGTGCTGGAGTATCTTCTATGTGGAGCAACAGGGGGGATTTTTAGGTGTCAGGAAGCCGAGGAGTCACCAAGATGCTGCAGCTGGAGCAGCTACTGAGGGTAGGTGCTCTGAAAATCATAATGGCATGATGCATTCTACAAACCAAACAGCACATTTGCATATGTTATTTCAATACCTTAAAGCTTGGAAGTCTGTCGTCAGCCATTGCAATGGAGTGGAAATGAAACTGCTTCCCTGGAGAAAAAAAATATTGACAATACAAATAGACTTCAAACTGTACACAAAGCAAATATGTGTTTATACGGGAGGTGTTACAGGAGGGTAACCTGATGAACTGGATTGCCAGTTTTGATCAGTTTGAGAAATAAAATTGAGATCCCGTTCGTCTCTTCACATAATATTTTCTCACAACATTTATTTCTATTAAAAAAAAATCAATATAACTGCTGTGGAGACCATCTTTGGTACTCTGGGTGTTGTACATACATTTCCGTATTAGCGAAACAATCATCAAGTTTCAACTCAATGTGGAAACAGGACTTTTTATTGATAACATCATTACAGATCTCCCTTGTGTTTACCATCACAACGATGAAGTGTGTCTAATTACTTATTCATTGACCATTCAAAATAATAATAATTAATAACAAATAATATAAATATTGTTTTTCATCTTTCAAAATTGTTTTTAAACTCTCAAAATACCCCAACAAAATATACACTGAAATTTACATGAATAGACATAGCGCCAACCAACCCACAAATCAGTGTGCCAACCAACCCTGCTCCACATTTGACCCAACTTTGTGACGAAATTACTTTATAATAGCCTACGTTTAGTCCACTTTTTTTTTTACTTAAAACTAAAATATTACCTTCACCAAAAAAAAGTTAGTGACTTACAGATGTTTTAACGTAGTAGATGAATGCAGGTCAAGATAACAAAACATTTTCAATTTTTTTTTTCTGCAAAGGACCAGAAAATAGCTGTGTGCCAACCTACCCCGGTCTCCCCTACTACCATATAGGCTTAAAAGTGATGCTAATCGTCCACATTAGGAGCTTTAAATAGTCCGAAAACATCAGTAATTTGTCTCTTTTAATACAAGCTATTAATATTGTGAGTTTACACTTAAAGCACAACAAAATATGTAATCCCCCAACATTCAAGTAAACCTCAATATTTGACCCAACTTTGTGTGTTATAATAGCCTACGTTTAGGCCACCTTTTTTTTTTTACTTAAAAGTAAAATATTACCTTCACCAAATAAAAAGTTAGTGACTTCCAGATGTTTTAACATAGTAGATGAGTGCAACTCAAGATAACAACATTTTTTTCATTTTTTGTTTTCTGCAAAGGACCAGAAAATAGCTGTGTGCCAACTTACCCCGGTCTCCCCTACTACATAGGCTAAAAAGTGATGACACTGCATGATAATCGTGCACCGTTAGGAGCTTTAAATAGTCTGAAAACATCAGTAATTTGTCTTTTTTAATACAAATTATTAATATTATGCATTTACACTTGAAGCACAACAACATTTACACAATCCCCCAAATATTCATGCAAACCTGAATATTGTAGAAATTACCTTCAGAGCAGGAGAGACGTGTGGATGAGATGTTGCTGTTTTGAGAAAGAAACTTAACCTGTTGCACCGCTTACTACACCAAACATACATCCAATTCATGTTTCCACGTGACTGAATACTATGAATTAACGCCCTATGGTGACTCTGAACTGCGACGTCAGTGGCTCAATATCATTATCCCTGTACAACGATGGGAGTTCTTGTGTATATTTTATTTTATCACTAATGAAATAATAGAAATGAATTACTTGAGAAAAATGTAACAAATATATTTTGATATATACTGTATATTTATATATATATATGTTTTAATTTGCTTCTTTATTTATTTATCTTTGTATTAATTCCATTATTTATTTATTATTCTGTTTAAATATTCCCTTTTATTTTTGAATGTATTTATTTTTATTAAGTTTTAAATCAATTTTTGCATTTATATTTATTTATTCAATTATTTTTGTACTTATTTATTTTTGAATTTGTTTATTTGTTTTTGAATGTAAATGTTTACATATGTATTTAAGCGTCTGTGAGTGTGGTGGGGAGTCGGACGCATTATGCATAGGGACAAAATTATTTTTAACTTATTGGACTTTCTTCTTTTTTTTTTTATTATATTTTTATTGATTTACAGATTCTATATACTTACACCACCCAACCATGTCTGTCTAAAGTGTCTAGTATTTTAAGATTTGTTATACACATAAAAACAAGTATTCAGACCCTTTACTATGACACTTGAAATTTAGCTCAGGTGCCTCCCATTTCCCTCGATCATCTTTGAGATGTTTCTCCACCTTGTCTGGAGTCCACCAGTGGTAATTTCAATTGATTGGACATGATTTGGAAAGGCACACACCTGTCTATATAAGGTCTCACAGCTGACAACGCATGTCAGAGCAAAAACCAAACCATGAGGTCGAAGGAACTGCCTACAGAGCTCAGAGACAGGATTGTGTCGAGGCACAGATCTGGAGAAGGCTACAAAAAAGTCTGCTGCATTGAAGGTCCCCAAGAGTACAGTGGCCTCCATAACTCTTAAATGGAAGAAGTTTGGAACAACCAGGACTCTCACTAGAGCTGGCCGCCTGGCCAAGCTGAGCAATCGGGGGAGAAGGGCCTCGGTAAGGGAGGTGACCAAGAACCCGATGGCCACGCTGGCTGAGCTCCAGAGATCCTGTGTGGAGATGGGAGACACTTCCAGTAGGACAACCGTCACTGCAACACTTCACCCATCTGGGCTTTATGGCAGAGTGGCCAGACGGACATGAAAGCCCGCATGGAGTTTGCAAAAAGCCCCTAAAGGACACTCAGACTGTGAGAAACAAGATTCCCTGGTCTGATGAAACCAAGACTGAACTGTTTGGCCTCAATTCTAAGCGTTATGTCTGGAGGAAACCAGGAACCACTCATCACCTGGCCAATACCATCCCAACGGTGAAGCATGGTGGTGGCAGAATCATGCTTTGGGGGTGTTTTTCAGCAGGAGAGACTGGGCGACTGGTCAGGGTTGAGGGAAAGCTCAACGGAGCAAAGTACAGAGATATTCTTAATGAAAACCTGTTCCAGAGCGCTCAGGACCTCAGACTGGGCCGAAGGTTCACCTTCCAACAGGACAACGACCCTAAGCACACAGCCAAGATAACACAGGAGTGGCTTAGGGACAACTCTGTGAATGTCCTTGAGTGGCCCAGCCAGAGCCCTGACTTGAACTTGAACCCAATCGAACATCTCTGGAGCGACCTGAAAATGTCTGTCCACTGACGGCCCCCATCCAACCTGACAGAGCTTGAGAGGATCTGCAGAGAAGAATGTCAGAAACTCCCCAAATCCAGGTGTGCAAAGCTTGTCACGTCATACCCAAGAAGACTCGATGCTCTACTGAGTAAAGGGTCTGAATACTTAAGTAAATATGATATTTCAGTTTTTCCTTTTTAATAAATTTGCATAAATTTCTAAAATTCTGTTTCCACTTTGTCATCATGGTGTATTGAGTGAAGATTGATGAGGGAAAATAATAATTTTATTGATTTTAGCATAAAGCTGCAACATAACAAAATGTGAAAATATATATGTATATATATATATATATATATATACACATACACATACACATACATACATACATAGGCATAAGTCCAAAAAATAAAGTATTACTCTCCAGGAGAACATTACATCTGAAAATATCATGTAAGGCACCATGAATCTCTCTCCAATAATCTTGAATGACGGGACAATCCCAGAAAAGAGATTCAAGATTCAAGATTCAAGCCCTTTATTGTCATTGTGTAGTACAACAAAATTAGATTGTGACAATCCCATAGTTGCGAAAAAATATAATACAATAAAAAAAGAGATGGTGCAATATAAATATAAAAAATATATATAAAAGATAATACAATATAAAATATAAAAATACAATATGTATATTGATGAGTTTGAGTTTTGCCAGATGACAGTTTTGCCAGATTATTGCACAAAGTGTCCGTTAGATAATTATATAATTATTGCACAGCATCATATAATTATTGCACATATTCGTAACAGTAGATTTACAGTATTTACATTGCAAAAGTGACACAAAAGTGACCAACATGTTATTGCACATTTACATTGCACGTGTTCAACTCAGACAGTTGATGGCAGTTGGGAAAAAACATGGTAATGATGTGCATTCAGATTTCCAAAATTTCTCCAGCAAGCTGGGGAGTTACATTTATTGGACTTGGACTATGAAGTTGTCTCCTTGGTTTATTTTATTTGGGTGCTGTGTCCCCTTCAAGCCTCAGGGAGGAGGTGCTGGTTTATCTTCTGTGCCCTGAACGCACCACCACTACCTTTTCTGTCTCGAGCTGCTGAGTGAGCTGTAGACCTACCTGTGTGCTCGTGCTCAGAGCTGAGTGGATGTCAGTTGGTTAGACAAACATTTCCCTTGGAGGATATTTGCTTCTACCATCCTGACCAGGTAATAAAAACAACGAACATCTTTATTCTGTCAGCCAAAAGCTGTTTGAGAGCACACAAGGCGTTTATTTGTATTATTAGTGTTTAAGTTCTGTTTGTTTGGAGATACATTTGCACACCAGCTTCAGCTTCTAAATCTTTTAATGTTTTCTTTTGTTTTGTCAAAGAGTAGCTTATTTTTACAAATTTACTGTGATTAAATTAATTGTGATATTTAGATTAAATTTTAATTTCTGCTGCAGGGAGTTGTATTATTAGAGAAAATGTGGATATTTATTGAAATAAATGCTTTTGTGTTTAAAGTTTGTTTGCTAGCTAGTTAACTCTTAATTAATTAATTAATTAATTAATTAATTAATTAATTAGCTCGTTTGTGCACCTGGTGCTTTGAATTTTTTTTGCTTTCACATCGATTGAAAATCTGAAACCTTGTGTGGACTGGTTTGCAATAACTTCTTTGGACTCTCCTACCATAATTTAGTGTTTAGTCCATTTTATTAAGCTTTGTGTGGTTTAGGGAGGTTATGATTTGATTCCCCATCTAGCCCTCTTTTCTTTCCTCTCCATCTTCTACCTTTGTTCAGTCCTTTCTTTCCTCCTCCTTGTGTAAAACAAGAACTCCTGTCTGTGATAGCCACATAATATTGGAACTAAAAATAATAACATTTGGCATTGGGTGGTTTGTATCATACCAAAGATGTAATTATTTACTCCATATTGGTCTCAAATATTCCCAATTATTCTCTGCATGCCTGACATTTATTGTATTTCCACCCTGCAGCTCTACTTGCTCATTTCACCAGGGAAAGCAGCCCCTATGTACTTAATGTGCCAGTTATCCAGTACATCATCAGTGTCACCATCAGAATAACAATGGCTTTCTCATTTAAATTTTTTTTTTTTTTATAATTCTATGTTCTTTTGTCTCCATTTTACCAACTTTGCATGAAATAATTAATTAATTAATTAATTATATCATTTTCCACTTGTGCAATTGTGTTAATAGTCTTTTTATTGTCAATACTGTATATACTGCTCCTATTTTTATACTTCCTTCTATTTAAATGGTTCATATTTTGACACAGTTTTTGGTCTTGTTTGATAGTAAACTGAAAAGGTAAGTATAAATCCAGCAAGAAAACAAACTTGCAATTTTTTAAATTTTTTTAATTTTTAATTTTTTTAAATCTGACTACTTTTAACGCAACAAAATAAAGCATAATAATACTATGATTTATTATTCCGACACCCTAATTTTATAGTAGACCTTCAAATAAATAAATAAAGACATTTTTATATCCATGTTCATATCCTGACAATAACCTGATATTTTCAGGTGGAATTTCAGTCATTCTCACTGTGCAATATCATTTTCCACTTGTGCAGTTGTGCAGTGCAATACTGTGTATACTGCTCCTATTTTTATACTTCCTTCTTTTTAAATGGTTCATATTTTGTTACACTTTGTTTAGCTCTTTTGCTGCTGTACACTGCAAATTTCCCCACTGCGAAACTAATAAAGGAATATCTTATCTTAAATAAATGAAATATTTTCTGCTTCTCTCTCCTCAGACTTCAGCCTCTCCTCTAGCCAGGAAGCCAGCACTGCAGCCCTGCCGTCAGCAGCATGGACTGCTACACGCCCCAACCCAATCGTCGTCACAACCCCGTGGACAGCATCTGCCGCAAACTGCAGACCATCCAGTGGCGCGGTGACCGAGAGCCCAATTCACCTTTCCAGATTCCCAAACTCTCCTCCAGCAACTACGACAGCCCGCAGAGTGGCCTCAGGCACAACCTGGAAACCATCCTGAAGAAAGGGACCCTGCACAGAGACGAGGGCGAGAGGGGAAAGGACAGAGGGATGGGGTCAGCGGCCTCCCAGCGGAGAGACCTGGGTCCCTCCGTGCGTCCATCGTGCATCCCCTCCAGGCCATCGTGCATCCCCTCCACGCCAACTAACATCACATACACTATCACTAGCACTCTGGGTGAGAGGAGAGGTGCCGATGGGAGTGATTTAAGGCAAGTCAAGACATGGCAGGGGTATTGTTCGACGCCCACAGGCCAGTCCAAAGACACCCCTTACTTTACGTTCACTCGAGGACCCCAGTCGGTGCAGCCCGAGAGCGAGAGGCCGAGCAGGAGCCCGCCTCTGAGTCGTACGTTCACCCCAAACATGAGCACCTTCTCCTACAACCTCAACTTCTGCTCAGGGGACTTGGCGAACTCAACGGAGTGTGAGCTGCCCTACCCAGCTCTGGTTGTGAAGAGACTGTCTATGGGAGATGGAGGTAGGGAGGAGTGGGATGTGCGGGTTGTTGTAGACCGCAACAGATTAAGCATGAAACTTAATTCTTGACCTTGGAAAGGTCAAACCCGTGGTTTGACAAAAATTTAACTTGCAAGCTTTCTTCGAGAGCTTTCAGCCACATCTCCTGGTCTTCATCAACA
Organism: Sebastes umbrosus; assembly: GCF_015220745.1. Classification (NCBI taxonomy): domain Eukaryota; kingdom Metazoa; phylum Chordata; class Actinopteri; order Perciformes; family Sebastidae; genus Sebastes; species Sebastes umbrosus. The sequence continues at coordinate 5,785,073 of NC_051291.1, forward strand.
GATGAAGTTTTTCTGTTTGCTGAGCACTGAGAAGGAGTGTGAGATGCAGTTGAAAGCAATGGAAAAAGCTTATATGTGACCTTGGGTTAAGATTTATTTGTGAAACAAAATGATCTAAACTTCGTCATCCATCAAAACAGTAAGGCGACACACGTCAGCTAAAACCACAATATCACTCTATATTTTACCTGCTTGGCAGTAATGTTAGCTGACCAGACGAAGGTCTCTTCATGAATCACTGCTGATCCTAGTGTTGGCTTTTCCTGCTTCAGCCTCCCGACCGCGGCCATAGGGAACAGGGAGACACCGGAGTTTTGGTCGGAGACGATAAAGTAACTCGCTGCGGAGCCCCGTCACTTCACAAGACACAGGAAACCTCTGTTGGTCTGGAGGAGCTGCAGCATTTATTTCTGCACAAACGTCCACTGTACATTCACTAGATATTCTCACAGCTACTAACTCTTCTTCAGTGTGTAGTATGCGCGCATGCACGTGAGGTGGAGCGAGCTGTGAGTGAAGGCAGGCAGAGGAGCAGAGACTCCAGAGACTCAGAGACTACGGTCTCCCCCCGCGTCCTCCGACCGCGGCCAACACTGTTTTGCAAGACGGGCTTCACTAGGTATAACTTTGCAGTTTTGGTGCTTCCGTGTAGTTTGTGTTGGAGTCTGAGTCTGAACAGCGTAGCCACACGGGAGCGCGCATGGGACATCAACCCGGATTGATTTATACGTGTAAGAAATTAAAAACAGTCCCTTTTTAAGGTTAGGCATTGACCTTGAATGGTTAAGGTTGCGATAGATCGTCAGGCAGCGAGTCTCGCAAAAGATTTTACAGGTTTTCACAATTTGCGGATTACTTTCTATACACAACCTTAAAAAACGTTTACTTTTTTAATGCAATAAAATCCCTATAACATCCAACATCATACTTTTTGTTTAATCCAGCCACTGTCTGCCACAAATCTTTTCATGTAAACTATTAATTAAAAATCAAGTGTTTTTGAGAAATTGATAAAGTATCACAAAACATATCACGATACTCAAATGTATACATTTTTTTCTTACATCCCTAGCACAGAGTGGGAAGAACAAGGGTTAATAAAAAAAACGTAAAATCGTATCATATGCTTGCTTTGCTATGCAACTCAATTCACTCTGTTTGGTGTGTTTGTGTTGCATATTCATGCTCAGGATCCTCAGTGGCCTCTGAAAACAGGAAGGAGAACATGGCAGAAATCAGCCTAATCTGCGAGGAGAATCTGCTCGATACCATCTTCCATGCCTGTGACACCCAGCGCCGAGGTACGCCCACGCAAAACGGTCATCAAAGGTTGGGTCACGCTTTTTAGTCTTCCAGCGAGCTGAATATCGGCAGCCAAATGACAAATTATACGAGTATAATATTAGAGTGTGTTTTTATCTGTTTAGAAGGCAGAAGTAATTCCCACAGCTCGAAAAACACTCACAGTATCAGCTTTGTCTGTCTTCCTCTTGTGCCTCCTAGCATTGGCAACACAATCCCTTCCATTTATTAAGTTTTCTCATCAGTTCAGAGTGTTTACTCAACATGCAGCAGGGTTATGCAAAATGTTATAAGTATATCTCTAAAGAAGTACGCAGGACGCCTGATTTTTCAGCATTTTCAGGAAGATTACCATTTTTGTTGTTTTCCCTTCACCTCTGCTTCTGATGGCATCCTAACATGCAGTCTCTTCTGTTGTTTGTGCCGTTCAAGGGATAAGTCTATTGTTTTGCTTCTTTCTATCTACCTCAGTTCTCTTTGGGTCTATTTTTATGTAAAAATTATTTATTTGTTGCATCATCTGTTTACATGAAAACAAAAGATAGTGCTCGTTGCTTCAGAATTAAGGAAATTTACGAAGATAGACTATGTTTTTGTTATTCAAAAATTATATTTATAAAAGTGACTCAAGAATATTGGGGATAATGAGATCATTTAAACTGAAAAGTACTAGCATTTATTCATATGTTTCTAGGTTTTATATGCATCCAAACCAAGTGAGGGTGAGAAACATGCTCAGTAATATAAAGCATCAACAGTAGTAGTGTACAGTAGCTTGCAGTTTTTCAGTGTCAATTGTATTGGTTCAGAGCAACAACAGAGAAATTATAAAGGTTTCAAATTGCACTGAGGGTCTGTTTTATAGCTGACACTAAATAACTTGTTAAACTACAAATAATACTTCTACTAATACCTACATTTTCTTTTTCTTTTGGACCATTATGCCATTGCGACTGCATTTGTTATGTACAAGCTGTGCCTGAATAACTCCAAAGAAGAATTTACTTTAAAATTCATAAAACGTGTGATGGCCTACTTTATAGGTTTGTGCTTGAGTGTATTATCTCTAACTATTATTTGTTTATTATTTAATAATAATATTTTATTTATTATTTTAATATCGCTTTTTTCATATAGGCTATGTTTTATTGAAATTGAAAAATAGAATTAAACAAAACAATTGTGTAGGACATCTTCAGTTAAAATGGGATTCAGCAGTGATTGGTCTGATTTAACTTTAATGCGTTTAATTACTCTATTGCTGTGGAATTATTGCAAATTTCTGTCTAATTCAGCTTTGTGTTATGTTGTTTGACATTTAACAGTTTTGGGGAACAGTACTTTATGTAAATCTGTGAAAATAGCAGAAGATAGAGTACATGGAGCATTGCCAGTGGTCGAGTTTAAGTGAGAAATTATTTATGAATTTTGAAAGATGTGGTCATTGAAAGCAGTTTTTTGTCAGTAGAAGAATACTGCTCCACAGTTAAGACTATTGTTGTGATAACTATGTGAAGGCTGAAGAGCTTTTTTTTAAAAAGTGAAGTCAGCATTGAGAAATGTGTGATTTCAACTGCAAAAAACAAAAAGTTAATCGTGATTTTTGCTGTCGCTATGGTTACTGCTTTTGCTGCCTTCAGCTATAACCGAACATAGACAAAAAGATTGAGGAAGAAGTGAGTTATATATTAACAGGCTAAAAGTATCCAACGATTTTTTCTTGATTTTTCTCTGTGTTGCCGTCATCTTCCAGGTAAAGTGTACGTGTCTCACATCGTGGACTACCTGCGGCACACCACCAGTCGCAGCTCAGAAGACAGCGGGCTGGATGACCTTTGCAACATGCTCGATCCAGAAAACAAAGACGTCTCCATTGACCTGGATACGTACCACGCCGTCATGAAGGAGTGGATCGATGACTGCCGCAACAACGGGTACTGAAAAGCAGACGTTGTGAATTAAGGGCTTTATTCCAAAACTTTGATACCTTATGCACATCATCCTTTTTTAAGAAATGGGGATTTGCAGGGTGATGTGAGTTTGTTAGCAAGTATTCATCCAGCTGAAGTGGCCTTAAGTAAGATGCTCAGTCCATCCTACATGCTGTTCTATAGCCATACTACATGCTGTGACCTTCCTTTGTGGATGGAAGAGAGAATTTTAAATCTCTTTTTGGCTGTCCATACAGAATTGTAGATTAATTTTTGGATAATATATAAGCTTTCTACTGCTCAGGTTTTTGTCTTGCAAGAGTATCTATTTTAAATTGTAGGTGTGACAGTTGAAGATGACCTTTAGTAACTTAAAAGTGTGAGAACTGGCACAGTTTCAGAGGTGAAGAGTTTATCGGAGGAGTCATGGAAAGTGCTGTTATTGGTTTGAAAAAGTGAGTGGGGAACAAAAGGTTAGATGCCTTTTTTTTTTTGCACCTTAACGTGCAATCATGACCAGATTCATGTTTTCCATTTTGTGTTTTTGACAAATGTTTTCTTACGGTCTTTTTTTTTTGTGTCAAGATTGCCCTATGACTAAATTACAGCTTGTACCATCTTCAGCAGTCCTGTGCTTTCTTTTTAGCTTTTCAGGGAAGAGACACATATAGTCTGTTTGAGTTATGCAAGTAGATATTGTGTAGGCGGGTTATGCATCAGAGGAGCGATTACTGGTGGGAATGGTTCCCCCGTAGCTTCAGCTGTGTGCATCTCCGTTTAACAGGATGACGTTTGTCTCAGAGGTCAGATCTATAAGAAATGTGCATTTAACATCTCTGGTGTAGTTTGACACGACTTGGATGGTGGATTAAAATTGAAAGTCAAAATATCTGACTATATATATATATTCATTTATGTCTTATGCAAGTGGTCGCATTTTGACAAATCTAAATGAGATGATGTATCTTAGCCATTGGCATGATGTGTGGGCTGTAAAGCTAAAGACTTCATAGTTTGAAGGGCTGTAACTGCTGCGTAGAGGTGCTATTTTGGTGATGATTCATCTTGTTACTGACTAGACCAAAGGATCCCTGCGTCAACAGTGGGCATGCTTATATATACATATATATTAAGTGGCTGCTGGCCACACGCTAACTGTGAAATGAGTAAGGACTGTGCACCAGCCAGCGAGCTCTCTCTGCGGTACGGCCAGGGTTTGTTTGTACATCACTTAGAGGAAGAGTTTCAGAGTGAGCAGAGAGCTGACTGTTCTTCGTGCTCAGTGTGCCAGGCACCAAAAATTCAACAAATCATTTCAAGAATGTTTTCAGGAGTCTACAAGAAACCGCACAGCAGCGTGACTGCCAAATCCTAAGAAAAGATTGTGAAAATAATTGATCTTGCACATTTTGATGTTGGATTTTTATTGTTAACTTACTATTTATTATATCTTGTTCTGTTTTTTTTTTTTACTGATGCCTATTTTTGTTTGCACTATCTTATTTGTTGCTGTAACATAGCAAATGTCTGAGCTGTTGGACTAATAAAGGATTATCTTATGTTACCTCAGGGAAGAGCTAACAGATGACGTCACTCAGGACTCCGTCAAACTCAGAGACGGCCTATCTGGTGAGTGTTTTTAGTTTCTCTCAAATGTTTGCTTTTCATTTCTTTGTTTTGTACAAACATCTGATTTTAATAACGCCTGGAGCTTTGATCATTTGTGTGTGTTTTGGGTCTGTGTGTGTTTTTAGCCAGGAGGTCCACGTTGCTCAATATGACCTCAGGGAGCTTGGAGGCCTTTGGAGGGGAGGCATCCAGAGCAGAATTGTAAGTGATGTGTGTGTAAATAATAGGCAATACACTTCCTATTTATTTGTATGTGTGACCATCCACACCTGCCCTTGATCTATAAAGCCAAGCTGCATTATCCTATATGCGTAAATGGGTTAAATTGTGATTTGTGACTGTCGATCATTTTCCTAAGCACTATTTCTTCAGTAGAAAGTAGTTCCAATGAAAGCTGTAGATATTGTGTTCTGTGGATATGGATTGCCGAGAGTAACAACGCCACTGTTTCTGGAAAGAGATGTTGAGTTTTCTAAATGTCATTTTTGTAATGCGGTACCACAAACTAAATTCCATTCATCTTCATTTTAATTGGTGCAATTTCAGAGACGGATATCTCAAATTGAATCTAGCTATCTAAATGGCCAGATACCACTAGGGAGAAACAAGAACATTTACATTTTTATTTTGGTTTATTTTTTGGTAATTTGGGTGAAGCGACCCTTTAAATGAAGTTCACCTCCATGAAGCACAGTGAAGTCCCTGAAGATGACAATACAACACCCCACATACAGTATATATGCCTATACATGGATATAAAACAGTAGATGTGAGATTATCCAATGACTTGCCGTTCCAGGATGGAACCATATGGCAGCTATCTTACCTGGGTCCAGTTTTAAACTGGCTGTAATTGGAGCCTATGGTGAAAAAGGCTTATGTTGTCCTTATAATCCTTGTATTTTTCTACCAATACACCAATACTGTTTTTTTAATTCAAAGTAATTAGCGTAAGACAACTGTCTGTCAAAAATGAACCAAAAAAACTAAGATTTCAGTCGAAAATCATGCTTTCATTCATGAAGATAATTTCAAATACATTAATCAATCAAAATTAATTGTGCATTTATAGTGCAGACAATAACTTATTTTTAATTAATTTAAACTTAATATGTAAGAACTGTCTTTGGTATTCTTACTGGCTAATATACTGCATTAAGGAATACCTTTTATGTAGAAATCCTAAATAGATTCAGTGTTATGGCCAATTACAATCAGTCACTTCCTGTTTTGCCGTTTTTTCCAGTCATCCGGCATGGGGTTTGTTTGGATGCTGAGAGGGGAGGTTGAAGAGCCTTGCTAACTGTAAAAGAGGAGTTGTTTTAGCTGATAAAGCAAAGCCTACTATCTATTCCCTTTGTTTTTATTTACTTACATGATTAGATAAATTCCATGCCACTACTGCACCGGTTGACCCAATTTAACCCCGGCCTCGGCCTGTGTGTGTGTTCCTCTCCTCAGTGAGACATCAGAGCTGGTGTATTGTGTTGCTGACCTTCAGATGAGCAACCAGAAGCTCCAGGAGGAGGTGAGGAAGCTGAAGCAGGTGGTGGAGGGCATGGAGGAAAGCAACCAGAAGCTGGCAGAGGAGAACGAGGAGCTGCGCACTCAGGCCAGAGTGTAAGAGTGCACTCGCAAATACAAATACACGGCCCAGATTCAATGTATCACGCTGCGATTTGCTGACCTCCATCTGTTTTGTCCTCTCGCACAGTAACCAGCAGCTGGCCCAGAAGGAGAAGATGCTGAAGGAGGAGGTGGAGGACATGAAGGCCACTCTGAGCTGTACGGAGGAAGGCAGAGCTCGCGCCTCCGCACACTGTAAACATGTGGTCAGTCAAACTCACGCAGCACAAAGAGGATCTATAAAAATGCATTCTGCTCGCAAGTGCATACAGATGGCATGTGTCTGTTGTTTTGTTACAAGGGTTTGTTCACCTACACTATGTTTAGACAGTTTGAACAACATACTTTTACAATTTTTACAATATCTTAAGACTTTCTTTCTAACGTACAAGTCAAGCTGTCAGAATGCAGAGCATGTAGGACTGAGCCTGCGTTTCCGGAGTTGCTATTGATTGATTTTCTTCTTTTCAGGAGAGGGAAAACCAGAGTCTCATCGCCAAGATTGCTTCTCTTCAGGAAGAGGTACTTGTTGACAGAAAAATCAATGACCCGACTTCACAGGGAATCAGTAGTACTCACCCATTCATAGATGGCTTACAGACAGTATATTGTTCCAAGTTTGTCGATAAAAGGATGTGACCAGCTGTCCTAACTCCCCTCTGATGGCTCCCCAGAACTTCAAGGTCACCATGGAGACGGACGAGCTTCAGAGGAGAATAACAGAGCTGTGTGACATTAACACTGACCTTCAGGTACCTTTTTACTGTCTGTCCATTATCCTTTTTATGCCTCCACGTTTTAGAATTTGTATGTTATTTGCAGCAACATGCATATTTGAAGCATTGTCTACTACATGTCATGGCTACAATAGTGGGGCAGCTAAGCTGGAATATTCATAACAATTGAGCATTTTGCAATAAAAGCAACACATTTGGCACAGATGTAGTAAAAAAAATGCACAGATGGAAAGGTGAAGATCTTGCCGTTCTATAGTTGTATTGTTTGTCCTTCTCTCGTGTCAACTTCAGAGTTTGGTTTTACTTAGCTCTACCCTCTCGTGTCCCTTCTGGTTGCAAAAAATCAAGATGTCGACAGCCAAAAACCAATGACTCTCTCATCTTCACTTCCTCTCGCTGGATGACAACCAGGAGAGGAGGCCTCCTGTTCCCTTTGGTAGTCCGTCACAAGCTCATTGGTTTTGCTGATATTGAGCTCTGCATGTTTCTCACTGGAATCATACATGTCAATATAGCGATAACTTCCGCCGCTTGTCGCCAAAAAAACGAAATACCTTTTTTCAAATTCCTTCCAAGTCTTCAGTACATATATTATATGAGCCTGGACAAACGTGAGTGTGAATTGCAACTTGACTGACGGAGGCATACAACTGCGAGGCGGTATTTCTAGTTAGATTTTGCGCTGCATTATCACATCTCTACTCTGCCTCACAGTACTCCTCTCACACAGTGTCCTTCTCTTATTCTTTCTCCCTCGCCCTCTGGCATTTTTGAGTGTATTTCTGTCTTCCTTCCTCACAAAATTACCTTCACATTGTAAATCTGTCTCTGGCACATTACAGTAGAATTACTGTGTCCATGACCATGCCGCCATTGTACTGTGCTTTCTTCACGTTATGCAACTTCCCTTTCCCTGTCCTCAGGTGCAAATCCACTCCTATGATGGCGTCGTTAGTGAAAAGGAAGCTGTTATACTAGAGGTCAGTGCCTTATGTTTTATTTTACTGTCGCTGTTAAGCTACTTGTCTACAAAACTCCAACTGGTCTTGTGTCATTTACCTCCTTTTACAGAAGAGCAGACAGATAAATGAGCTGAAGTCAACAGTGGAGGAATACTCCTGCATCACAGAGGTCAGTGTGTTGAACTTCAATCATATCATTATTTCAGTTTCTACACGTCAACAACCACCACTTGTTTCTCATAGATGCTCTCTTGCTGCTTTCACTTGTTTCTGATCTCTCTGCTTGCCTTTGCCTCCTGCCAATGTGGCCGTTTTATATGCTCCTTATGAACCAGTTGGTCTATTTCTACCACTTTTTAGCTGAGGCAGTGATTCTGTTTTCTTGTGTGCAGCAATGTACAACCCTCTCGTTAAATGATATTTGATAAAATAGTCATAGAAGGAAGCATATCAGATGTCTTGAGTCTTAATTACATAATAACAACACTTAAAAATAATTAGAAATATAAACCATGAACTTCAGGTAATGATTTAATTTTAAAAAATGTTTAAAAGCTAAATGTGATATTGTAATTTAATACAGGAAAAACATAAATGTTCCCACTTCTACTGCACAGACAATTCTCTGCTGTGTCCAGTGTGTTGGTACAATTATCAGCATGTGCGTCATTGGCATTTTTGGCTGTGGGAAATAAAACACCTGCTGTCCTTCGACACACAGGTCTTGTAGTCGACACATTTTGTTGTAGTGGAGAAAGGGAAGGCGACATAGTTGACCTCTAAAATTATACGGGATGGACTGAAGCATGTTGATTTCTCTGTTGTTGATTCCAGGTGCTGAGGGCAGACAAGAGCAAGCTGGAGAGCAAGATGCAGATGATTTACCCAGACCTTTCTGGGTAAGTGAACTAAGAATAACCTGGGTGTGAAGTAGCCGTCTTTCATTTTTTTCACACTATGAATCTATGGAAGTGAAACCCTCTAAGCCTCAGAATGTGTCTTTATAATAAACTATTTGCATGTTCTGCTCTGTAACTTTTGGAAAAGATTTGTCCATTACCTCCTTTTCTAATTAACGTTTTTGTTTGTTACTTGTTTGCACGCAACCTCTCCACCCGTGTCCTCCCGTCTCTCACAGAGCTGGTCTGTCCCTGTCGGCGGCCTACAGGTTGAACCAGAGCAGCTCAGGATCCCTACAGACCGAACTGGCTCTGGCACAGTCGCCACTGGAGGTCAGCAGCACTCAATTACTCCGTCTGTCTTCTTCAGTTGCTCACCTTTTCTTTCATGATCTCTGTTTTGCATCTTTCTCCTTCTTGCTCTCATTCTCATATCTATTATTCACCTTCTTTCCTTTTGTCATTTATTCTCATTTCTCTGCACACACTGTTTCAGTCTCTGGTCTTTTAATCCTGACAGAGAATTCATGGCGGCTGCATCTCTTTGCCATCTTCCTTGTTGCAGCCAAACTGATGCACATATAAACTTGGGTGCACCCCACATAGAAACATCAGACACCGCTAGTTTTGTAGTGTTATGTAATCTCAGTTTATAGTGCCCCTGATCCCAGCTGCTGTTCTTAGAAGTTTTATGCCTACAAGCAAGTCTGAAGGTTTTTCTTCCACAAACTGTGGGGGTTCTCAAATATTTCACACACAATACAAAGCACTTTCTGAACAGTAGGTGCAGTTATTCACACGTTGTCTACTTTGCACTGTCCAGCCTCTCTGCAATAATTAGACTGTTTTATTGAAATGTTTTAAGTCTCTTTTGCTTGTTTGTGTAACTATATTGTCGTCTCTTGCAGGCTGACCATTTGTCCACCACTATGAGCTTCGTCTCCCCGTTGGATGAGACGCTGGACAGGGAAGTGTTGCTGATGCTGCAGGGACCCAACCCCGAACACATGGCTCTGGAGTTCAAGAACCTCCTACATAAACTGGTAACTATGTGTGATTAAGTGTGTGTGAAGCCCTGACTTGCACTTGCACTTAAGTTGACCTTAGTGACTGCAGTGGACAATCGGCATCTGCAAAACAGCCCCAGTGTTATCGTGTATAAAATGTTTTATATAAGTCGTTTGACTTGCAAATGACTGTAAATGTCACTCTGCTCCAATTAACACAAAACCGGCATGGCATCAGCTGTAGCATATGTAAAAAACAAAGACAAACATTTTAAAAAGTTCAGCTTGAATTATCAACCCTTTTGCAAGGCATTTTTTTTATTTTTTTGTACCATAATGTGGAACTTTTGAGACTTGACTTAATTTGAATTTTTAGTCAAATTCAATAAATACCAGGCTTAGAAAATACTTAGGCTCTCATATGAGCTTAGAACAATTCAAATAATATGATGTAAAAGGTTTATGAATGCATGTAAACCTCTAGCTAATGTTGTGCGTAAGACACCTTCCACTCTTGTCTTTCCTTCTTGAAGTATTTCTTTCTCACGAGTCATGACATGCTTCCTCTTTATGTCTCTCAGAAAAAGGATTTCAGAGAAGAAACCAACTCTGTCTTGTCTACAGCTAGAGGCTTGCTGGACGGCGACGCACAGCCAGCGGGCAACACAGACACCCGTCTCCAGGTCAGATACACTTTCACAGATGCGTTTGAATTTTTTGGTCAGAGTCCGCCTACCTACGGCACTTGATGTAAGCTTAAGAAAAGTTGCAGTGTGCTGCGGTGTTTGTGTCTGTGAGCATTCCTATTATCTTTGCCTATAGGTTGATTTCAGGCTGAAAAAGGCCGTCTCAGTGCTATTTTAAAAATGTATGAATCATGAAATTATGTTATGTGATCTCCATCTTTCTCTCCCTCCACCTGTTGCACTCTTTTTTTTCTCTATATCTCTCTATCACTGCTCTTTCTCTCCTTCCCACCCACTATCTCTCCTCTCTAGAGATCTCTCACTTATATAACTCTCCAACAGGCCCCATCCAAGCAGTGTTGTTTAGTCAGTGTGTTGTACCATGAACACAACCCACTCCCCTCCTCCCTCTCTCCAACTTTCTGTATCTCTCCCTCCGTCTCTCTTTCTCTCCCCCCCTCCCTCCTCCTCCTGCATTGTTGCCACTCTGCATTCATTAGCCACGTACTGCCATACAGCAGCAAACATAGCAAATGAGACAGAAATCATTAGTGGAGCAGAGCTGTACCAGTACAGGTCTTTCCTCTGTTGGTTCTTTGGTGCGCCGGCTGACATGGAGAGATTTTGTCACAGTTAGGTGTCAGAAATTGTTGGAGGCGTAAAAGACATCTAGCTATCCAGGCCGCACGGCTGACCCCTCGGCCTCGTCCTCCCACAGGCGGTGCAGGCCGAGCTGGACGCGAGGAGGGCCGACTGGGCCCTCAGCCTGGACCAGCTTGCCCAGTACACGGACTCGCTGGAGAAGGAGCTGATCAAAATGGCCAGTAACATGAGGAGGTCCCGCACTGAGATCCTGCACCTTTCAGTCAGGTAAGCAAAGCTTTCTTGTCTGCGCACTATAAGGATGTTAAAAAATCAGTGGGCGGGCAAGCAGAAATGTGTGAGCTGCTGAAGTGAGTGATGTTGTTGTGAGACTTTGAGAGCAGAGGAAGACGGAAGAGAAGCATTTGGCAGTGAATCTTGCGCCGGCTAATTAAAGACAACTTGACTATAAGGTAGGAAAATGTTTCTTTGAGGAGGAGTTGCTCTTGTGCAGTAGTGATCTCATTGGTTGAATTAAACCCCAGTAGGCAGAGCTACGGAATTCATTTTCTGGCTAAGTAAGGTAATACTGACGCCACTGAAGAATTTGGAAGAAAGCTTAGAAGCTGATTAAATCTATCAGTATAGGCTTAATGAGCTATCAAGGTTAGCTGGTTAGTCAAGCTGACCTATGTTAATACAGCGCTTTCTATAAGCTTGTTAGGATGCCTGTGGAGCTTCAGGTCCCGATTAATTATTAAGTTACAGAGCAGAGTTAACGAGGGTTTTATGCACACAATGAAGTTATTTCTGCCATTGCCTATCAGAAGTTCTTATTTCTCAAACTTACTAAAACTCCACTCAAACAACCCTCATACACTACTCAATGTCAGACCCCTGCAAATGTGGGTGTCTCTCCTCTCCAGTGCTCTGTCTCAGTTGGCCAGTCAGTTGTGCTGAGTGGGGGAAAGACCTGTCAATCATCTTGACCTCAGTGACCTCAAAGGGCCCGCCTCACTAGGTCTGAGTCTGTGCCAACTCTGGACTCCACTCTGATTCTGTGTGTGTGTCTGTTTTGTACGTGTGTTCATGGAGACGGACATCCCCTCCAGATATATAACGGAGCTGGAGTGGTACAGTATGAGACTGGAGAGGGAGAAAAGGTCAGGCTGTCCATCTTGGATTTACTGGTGCTTAGTTGCCAGGGTGAACTCAGGAACTTTAATATTGTTTGGGAGAAAAGAAAACTGAAGAGTGCTCATTGCAGGTATAGCTCTACCTCCTACTTTGGAGTGTTTGGGCTGATACAGACTGTTCAGAGGAAGACTGGCATTCAAGGGAGTGCTAGGATCAGGGTTCAGTTGTAGGACACATTTGGAGGTTCTGAGACTAGAGGGTCGGGGCTGGGACTGGTTCTACAAAACCGTGAAGTCAAGAAACCGTTACTGGGCCAGTCGGAGAACTGGCGCTGGTCACCCTGGGCAACAGAATGGGACACTGCATGGGCCTGCGGATTGGGTACAGTATGTCCACTGTACTGTCTTCTGGGATCATGTGTTTTTTTTCTAGCTCTCTGGACAGTTTAGAGTGCTTTGATAATCCGGGTGTTTCTTCCACATTTCTCTTGGAAAAACTAATAATCCCTCAGCTGTTTTTTTTTTTAATTAACAAGATTTTGTTTTTGTTGCACGCAGGGTGCAGGAGCAGGAGAACCAGAAGCGGCAGCTGTGTGAGGAGCTGGAGCAGCTAAAGACACCTCAGGACAGCAGAGAGGCCTCATGTCAGACACCTGCACTAGAAGACGAGGTCAGAGAGGATGTGTGGGCTGTATCACGGGGCTTCAATCTATAAACTTGTATTTAGTAAACAGCAGCAGCTTCCACTATTCTCTGAAGTAATATTTTAATCTTAATATTCAATGTACACTGTCTGGGAGGTGAGCAAGTGTCAGCTACACTGTTGCATGATATTGGGTTTGGGATACATTCAGCTTTAATCATTTACATGCGTGTGTTTTGTATGTGTTAACATTGGATACTGGAGGGTTTGCTTGGAGAGCAGTGACAGAGCTCATTCTGTATTCAGACAGATGGAGTATCTGGTTAGAGGAGAGTTGAGTGCGAGTTGGCGGCTGAAGTGGACTTGTGCACCCACACACACAGGCAGAATCAGATGCGACCACACACCTACGCACTGCTCCTCGCACAAAATGCACCGACACGCTCGAGCATTTTTCCATTACAGCACCATTGTTTTTACTGCAAAAACACAATGAGCTTGGTGCTGACGTGGATGGATTTGCATACAGTAACCAAGTTGTGCTTTGACAAATAATGTAGTTGTTGCTTTAAGGTAATTATTCAGTATAGCTTGGGATCAAGGAAGAACCAATAAAATGAAGTTTCCCTTGGATTTGTTATTCAACAAAAAGAATAGTATTAAAAAGAAAAGATAATCTACAAGCTGTGTTTCAATTTTTATTTTGCTGACAGCTTTGTTAATAAGTGATCTTTGCTGGGATTGTTTTTAGAAAACACATTTTGCCACAGTTGGATTTGTTACAGTCAGACTTTGGCAGGTTTTTGTGCATCTCACATTTGCACTCTTTCTTATTGAGACCTCGTCTTTCCCTTTTATAGCCTGGAGATGACTTGGACTGGGACGAGGAGTTCGCCCTTCAAGACTTCCTGAAAAACGAGTTAGCAGAGAGGAATTGCAGAGAACAGGGCGGGCGAACGGACAGAGGTGAAGAGGAGGACGTGGATGAGAAGTGGACAGTGGTGGACACAGCTGGAGAGGGAGAAGCGAGGGACACGTCCACTCCTCTGTCTGCACATTCTGGGGAGTCCCGGCCCGGGCACGGTGCAGCAGGAGGGGATCAAGGTGAGTGAGGACACGAAGGTGTACATACCATAACATCTCAACAATATAACTGCTCAGCAACTATTTTAACTTTATTCATAGAGAACCATTAAATGGAATAATACTGGTATACTGTAGCTATTCATTTTGAATTGGCTCACAACAGATTAAATCTTCCTTGAGCCTAGAAAATCCAGTATACACCAGAATTAGCCCCGAGCTAACTGGAAACTCATAAAGCCAAACCAAATAGGGCTAAATATAGTTTAATATTTGTTTGGCCCCATTCTGACCCCTCTCACCCTGCTCCTAGTTCTGGATCCAACTTGGTAGAAATAAGCCTTTAGCTAACCTCATGCAACAAGAATGTGAACTAATACATCCTGCTTCTTGTGAGCATGAGAATATTGAGACCATACTTGTATCCACATTCGTGTTAGGTCCAAATATGCACATACCATATCATTCTGCCCCCCCCCCCCTGTTTTTAGAGAGGTATGGGCGGGAGACAGGGGATGTTCAGAGGTAGATAAAAAGTCAACAGTAGATGTCACATAGAAGTGGTGTACATCATCTGAAAACTGGGAACCAAAAGATTAATTTGAGATGCAGCTCAGCACTGTGTTCTAATCGGAAATATTAATTAATTAATTAAAATATTTTTTGATCGTAAGGGCTTCGAACATTATGATGGAATTATATGATGGCCATCCCCATGCTCTATTATGTCTCATAAGTTGTTGCAGCTTTTGGGTTGACACCATTTGTCACATGGATTTGGTGCTAAATTTGACATTTTTTTACGACTCGAGAATTGATCAAAATGATCAATAATCCCTCCAAAATACCAAATTAAGACACCAAGACCTTGAGGAACACCATAGAAAAAAGCCATGCTGTGATTTGGTGTCAAAAACTTTTGACATTTGGAGATTTCTGCGAGAATTGCATTTTTCGGTGATTAGATGACGAGCACTTCTGTTCTGGAAACTGCTCAGAAACCCCCTTATTGTCAATCTAGCTAGGAAAGCCATCCATCCTCTGAATGCTCTAGGTCTCTAGTTTGTGGCTGTAAAGTTTCATGAGGCTGTGATTATCCTAGAGGTCACCACAAGTCATTTTATACAGTGAGGTCACATTTTTAAAAAAATGGTCTCACTACAATGAAATGGCTACTATGGGGACCAACATCATCACACATGAATACAGTTGAGCTCATTGGATCCACAAGAGTCTCAGCTTTACAGTGATACCCAATTTATGCAATTCTAAGACTTTTTAGGGACCCCAGTATGCAGAAATATTCAAATACACCATTTAGAATATGTGAAAATAACACATTTGTACTGCATGCAAAAAACTGCATGTTTTTTCATTCATATAACGTAAGGTCAGAGGTCAAAGGACCCCTTTTGAAAATACCCATGCCACTTTTTCCACGCCAGAATGTAGCGTAACTTTGTATCGTTATGTAGCGTTTTTCCCGGCTTGCTAGCATGACATGGTTGGATTTCTTTCTAATTTCAAATGATACCAGTACCTTCACTCTAGCTTTAACTGAGCCTGCTACAGCCGGCGCCCTCAAGGAGTGGAACAGGTTAAATTCACTCACATGTCCAGCCGGTGCACCAATCTGCAGGTTTCACTGTGTCTTACAAAGTGCTTCACAGGATAAACTCTATAGGTGAAAACGGCTTACAGACTCAGTTATTGTCTTTGGGTGTTGATTTGTGTGTGTGTGTGTGAGAGAGAGAGAGAGAGAGAGAGAGAGAGAGAGTGTGGATTATCCCCCTGTAATCCATGGGAGTCACAGGGCACTCAGCCACCCTTGAAGCACCAGTACAGTACACACACTCACTCATTGTACAGATACACACACACTCTGAGGCCCTTGGCAGTAGACCCCTGCCTTCTATGGTTGTTGTGGCCCTGGTCTTATTGTGAGCGAGTGTGTGTGTGTCTACACAGTACGTGAAATCCTCTCTTCCTCAAGGCCCTTGTATGGCCAGGTGCACGACCGGTCTGAGGCCACGACGTGAGCTCAGTAATCCCCCATTCCTCTGCCTGCATGAGCGGCTGGCAGGCGGAGAGAGGAAATGAGAGTGTGAACGTGGTCATTAATGCCACCTTAGCCATGCATGGTATTTTAACCTCTCTGCCCCTCCCTCAACTCCATGCCTTGCATAATAGACAGTCTGACCTTTTATGGTAAAAGGTGGGGTTGCTTTTGGACGGCTATTAACCCCTGCAGATTAATTGGACAAATGTTTGCGTTTTCAATGAACAGCTACTTTTTTTTTGGCCTTTTTTTCAGCCTCCTCTTTCCTCCTTTCATTTTTCTTTCTTCCTCTCTATCTGTTACAGGCGCCGAAGCCTGCACTGAGTCAGAGCCAAAGGTGAACTGTCAGTCTGTGCAGGTAAATTGAATTGTGACATTTTTCCTGTCATGGGATTATGTATATGTATTGGACATGATGCTCACTATGTTTGGGACTTTTGTGTATTATCCTTAACGCTGTGTTTTCCCCAATATTTTACTAAATCTAGTCTTAAAATAGAACAAATTTAACGACAATTGCCTTAAAGTAGTTCAGCAATTAATTACTGAAATCTTTAGCTTGCATGTTATTAAATGGAATATTCTGCATCCCTTGAAACGTTGACTAGAAAATGTCTTTCTAAGTGCTGCATGTAGCATTTCAGAGTAAATTCAAAGTTCATCTCG
This sequence comes from Sebastes umbrosus, assembly GCF_015220745.1. Classification (NCBI taxonomy): domain Eukaryota; kingdom Metazoa; phylum Chordata; class Actinopteri; order Perciformes; family Sebastidae; genus Sebastes; species Sebastes umbrosus. Next base: position 5,802,021 of record NC_051291.1, read on the forward strand.
AATGTCGTAGGTCTCATTCCCAGTGGGATGTTGTGTAACTGTTGCAAGGAATGAACAACTCGACTTTAGCCTCAAGCTTTTAATAATATAGCCAAACTGAATGTAGCATCTTTCAGTCTCTGGAAACCACACGCCCAAATTAATTTGCGATGGCTCACTTGTGATTATCAGAGGATAACACCAGTTTTGACCTTGGGGAAACCCATATCCATGTGGCTTAGCGCAGTGATAGCAGGAATATGTAAAGTTGTCCTTGTTAAGGATTAGGATTCCTTTCATTTCAACAAACCGTTTAATATAAAAAATTAACAAAAGCATCAAAAGCATCATTGAAAACCTCATTATACATGACAAGGATTATTTTAGCTTTGTCCAT